>NW_027211693.1:3185000-3202500 GCF_022749685.1 Semicossyphus pulcher
GGTTCCGTTTGGTGACCTCACTCTTATTTCCATCACCTGAGAACACCTGTGAGCACGTGCAGAGACTGGAACCTCACCTGGACTGAGCAGAGTCTGAACCGGAGTGAAGCCGGATTAAACACTTCAGATACGTTTAAAGAGTGAAAACAACAGAACCAAAGAGGACCAGACAGAGCGGGTCAGAGTCCGGCTGGGGTCAGCTCCGGCTCTCTTCAGTCTCACAAACAAACAAAGCAACAAACAGGAAGTCAGACAGAGACGGATGCTTCGGTCCGGGTGGTGTTTAAGTCTCTTCGTCGTCGCTGTGCTGCTTCTCCTCGCTCAGCCCGCTCTCGTCGATGTTCTCCAGAGAGTCGGCTCGCTGCACCGTCAGCTCCGACACGTTGATGCACGGCAGCGCGTTCTGCTCCGGAAACATCCACGGCTTCAGGTTGGGGTTGTGCTTCCTCTTCCACTCGGGATACTTCAGGGACGCCTTGTAGATCTTCCTCATGGCCTGAGAGGAAGACACAGTGAAGACGAGGTGAGGGGGTTTGTCTGGACGCCATCGTGGCTCGTATTTCACAGAATCATTTTACCTTCGGAGCCACGAACTGAGACACTCTGTTCACCACCCACTTTGGTAACGAACCTGCACACACAGAGCACACACAGCACGTCACTGTTTACTTTGTGGGGACACATTTTACACCCTGTGAGGAGTAAAGGGACATCTTTAGTTTAGAGAGGGGACAGTGTTCTATCCACCTGGAACACCTGTGTGTGTTAAAGGATCACACCTGGTTCGAAGTCGTTCTGTGAGTTCAGGCTGAAGTTAAAACAACAGGTGGCGCTATCAGAACATCAGCTCTCTGTGAGCTGTGGGACTTTTCACACCGGCGAACAGAATCTGCCTCACCTCGGGGGTCCACCTGGGTCAGGTAGTAGAGGGTGGAGCAGTTGGCTCCGTTGGACTGGATCAGGTATCCGGTCAGCAGGGACACGGCTCGGACGTAGTCCTTCTTCGGAGGATGTTGCTGAGGAGACACGCAGAGCATAACATAACAAACAGATACATAACAGAAGCAGGATCCATCTGCTGTAAAGTTTAACATGGGGCTCTATGGGGACTGACTCACTGCTGGAGGCAGCCTCAGGTGGACACCAGAGGAACTGCAGCCGGGAGCTTTGTGCCTGCTTTTGATTGGCTCTGTAATCTCACAGTGACAGCCTGATGTGTGATGGATCGCTAAATGTTGATGCTCACCGGGTGTTTGACGGAGTAGTTGATGATCAGGTAGTCGTTGCCGAGAGGAAGCCAAGATCTCATCGTCACAAAGTCTCTGTTCTTCAGCGGGCTCGGACATTTCCCTTCACACAACACAGACGGGTCAATCCTTCAGACACAACACACACCTGAGGGTTACATACATGTATTCTGCGGTATTCATTAAGGAGCAGAGCTGGACTGACAGGAGTAATATCCGATGTCGGCGTTGGCGGTCAGCCGGCCGATGTCATACGTGTCGATCATGTTGGTGTCCCACTTCCTGCGGTAGCTGGTGTCATGGAGGACGTCGTACAGCGTCTCTGCCGTCACGTCTTTACACACGATCCTCATCTGAGACACAAACAGAGGCTGAAATACAGAGTCAGAGGAACAGCTGCCCTCGACCGCCTCCGACCGCCTCCGACCGCCTCCGACCGCCTCCGAGCCTTCATCTGCTCGGCTTGTTGGACACGTTCACATGTAGCTTAATTAATAATAACAATGAAAATATTTTATTTATAATCACTTTATATTTGAAGCAGTGTGTGTGTGCGTGTGTGTGTATGTGTGTGCGTGTGTGTGTATGTGTGTGTGTGTGTGTGTATGTGTGTGTGTGTGTGTGTGTCTATGTGTGTGTGTGTGTGTGTATGTGTGTGTGTGTGTGTGTGTGTGTGTAGTAGTGATTTAATTTAGACGATTTAATCATTTATTACAAATTCACCATAATTATTTCGTGGACCCCCAGGGGTCCTAGGACCTCACTTTGGGAACCACTGCTCTAGGAGACAAGGATAGAGGAGAGGAGAGAGGAGGCTGTGGGAAGAGCTTACAGGCAGGAGACACAGGTGTACACTGTGCAGAGGTGTTACAGCGTGCTGGTAACGCTGCATATTCACGTTGGTCTCTGACACATCACAGAGTGATGTCAGCACCAGATGTGTGTGAAACTTAGCAAACAAGCTACATGTAGCTTAGCCTGTTAGCTGCTTGCCCTGCAGCAAAGTGCTTTAGTGCAGACTTTAAACTTGACTCTGCTCCTTCTCTGACACTCAGCCCAGTTGAAACCGAGCTTCTCTCTGCCGTCACAGTGTCGGGCGTCATGTGAGACGGCTGCTTACAGTAGGGACGTCACTTTTTTCCACTGCTGTAATCTTCCAGGAGCGTCGGGCTCGGCCGAGCTGCAGTCATCAGATATTGTGCAGGTCAGCGCTGTAACAACGCTCCGTGTAACTCAATCAGCAGGGCTCTGCTGCAGCGTTAATCATTCATACCGTCCTCAGCTCCATGTCTTTGTGTGTCACTCAGCAGCTCTCTGCATCTGCTGCTCACACAGTCTCACAGTCTGTGTGTGAACCGACGCCGACGACCTGCAGTCACACTCAGCTTGTACACTACACCATCACAAACTACATTATCTACATATGAACTACATTAGCACACCGACAGGCGACAGTAACCCTGAGAGGACAAACACAAAGGAAAACAGGCCGAACTTGATCAGCTGATGCCGAAACACTCGCATGTTGAAGGACCAAAGGTGACACTGACATCCACCTGCTCTTCTGACTCGGGGAAAGTCCCATAAGAGGCGAACATGTCTGATATTTAATGTTAGCTTGTTAGCTAAGAGGTGTTAGCCTATTAGCAGCTCAAGTCTGATGTTTGGGTTTAAAGAGTCAGTCTCAAAGATCTCCGTTTCGTTCTCGTTGGCGGGATACACCGCACAACTCGAGTGGCCAGCACTTCGATGTCAACTAGCACGAGCACAACGTACCTCGAGGAGAAACGCCTTGGATGCTATATTTCAGGAACGTTAATATAATGAAGGAGCCATTTAAACGTGACAACACCAAATAAAGACAGCCCCCAACACGTTAATCAAACCTTTCACGTAGCCTTTTGAGCCACGACACGAGGAGACGAGCAGACAGGCTCATGCTCTGTACCTGGCTCAATAACGACAGATTTCTGCGCACAGGTACGATGAAGTATAAAGTCCGTCTCCACATGCTGCGAATGACACGAGCAGGAGCTGTGACCTGCCATCAGCTCGGTTTATAGTAACGCAGTGCGGGGAGGACACACGCTTCATAACGTGGACCTGTGTGTTCATCACGCCTCTCTCTGAACGTCGCCACAGACAGCCCATAATAACACTACACACTGCAAACACAAAGGCTGTCATCAGCGGGCCACAGGCTCAGTCACCATCGTGTGACCTCAGAGACAGGTGGAGACATTTGTTTACGAAACATCTTCCACATGATCACTTATAATGTTTAAATGTTGTTGGACACATACTGGTTGATGGGGTCTTATGCTAAGCTAACAGTTTCCACATGTGCTGGTCTGTCAGCATGTATTATGTTCATGTTCGGACTCGGAGGCGTCGCAGCTCCAGAGGAGACGTCAAATATTCATGTGAGAGAAGAAGAAGCGGCTCGCTCCACAAACACGTCCTGAATTATTAACACAGGAGCGTGTGTGTGTGTGTGTGTGTGTGTGTGTGTGTGCGCGGTAACACACACTCTCCACAGTGACTTCCTGTGGATCACTTCCTGGTCGGCCTCGGGTCAAACAGTCCTGAGAGGTGAGGTCAGAGGTCAGAGTCTGAGAGCTGATCACCTCCTCTACCTGCTCCTCTCTGTTAGTTACTCCTCTTTGCATGAGATGGTTCTGCTCCTCTCTGCTCCTCCCTTGCTCCTCCCTGCTCCTCCTTGCTCCTCTCTGCTCCTCCCTTGCTCCTCTCTGCTCCTCTCTGCTCCTCCCTGCTCCTCCCTAGCTCCTCCCTTGCTCCTCTCTGCTCCTCCCTGCTCCTCCCTTGCTCCTCTCTGCTCCTCCCTGCTCCTCTCTGCTCCTCCCTGCTCCTCCCTTGCTCCTCCTTGCTCCTCTCTGCTCCTCCCTGCTCCTCCCTTGCTCCTCTCTGCTCCTCCCTGCTCCTCCCTAGCTCCTCCCTTGCTCATCTCTGCTCCTCCCTTGCTCCTCCTTGCTCCTCCCTTGCTCCTCCTTGCTCCTCCCTGCTCCTCCTTGCTCCTCCCTGCTCCTCTCTGCTCCTCCCTTGCTCCTCTCTGCTCCTCCCTGCTCCTCCCTTGCTCCTCCTTGCTCCTCTCTGCTCCTCCCTGCTCCTCTCTGCTCCTCCTTGCTCCTCCCTGCTCCTCCTTGCTCCTCCCTTGCTCCTCCCTGCTCCTCCTTGCTCCTCTCTGCTCCTCCCTAGCTCCTCCCTGCTCCTCCTTGCTCCTCCATAGCTCCTCCTTGCTCCTCCCTGCTCCTCCCTTGCTCCTCCCTGCTCCTCCTTGCTCCTCTCTGCTCCTCCCTTGCTCCTTCCAACAAAAACTTTTCTTAAATTCACAAAATAATAAAAGTTTGTTATTTTAGAAAATAAATCTAAAAACGTAATCAAACGAAGCTTCAGAGTTACAGCTCCTCCTCCTCCTCCTCCTCCTCCTCCTCCTCCTCCTCCATCTCCTCATCCTCCTCCTCATCCTCCTCCTCCTCCTCATCCCCCTCCTTGTCCTCCTCCTCCTCCTTCTCCTTCTCCTCATCCTCCTCCTCCTCCTCCTCCTCCACCTCATCCTCCTCCTCCTCCTCATCCCCCTCCTTGTCCTCCTCCTCCTCCTTCTCCTTCTCCTGTAGAAAGTTACCTGGAGGATTAAAGGCTCAAATCTAAGCAGGTGAATATTCAGAGATGTCCTGCAGAGGTCAGCAGGTCATGTGACCTGACAGCAGCAGGTCACGTGACCTGACGTCCACAGTGAGTGTGTGAACAGCAGAAAACGTCTCATGTGGGAACCAGCCAGCAGCTGCAGTTCATCTAACGTCCACTAGACGGTGCTGTGATGAACTCGGACTGCATGAACACATTTTTGTCTCGTTCTCACTCCAGAGACATTTTTTCAACTAGAGCGAGAAATTTGCCAAAAACGATGCCTTCAAGTACACTGCGGAGATCTGTGTACATTCAGTGCATGTAGTTTGTTTGTTATCCACTGCAAAGAACTTTAAACTGTTACCATGAATCATAGACACGTTCATGAAGTCTGATCAACACAACTTGGCTTCAGGTGAACTCTGCAGGTTTCTGACATGTCAACAGAAAGACGCTGTAACAGCTGATTTCTCTCCACAGCTTCACATCTGAGATAAACTGGAGGAAACGTCTTCAGTCCACAAACAGAACCAGTGAACTGGACCTGAGGCCTCTCTGTTGGACAGGGTCCCTGAACGCCTCTCCTCCCTGCTCGGGTTTCCAGCCGTTACCGTTTCCTTTCCGTTCTGAATTTTTCAGCACGCTGACGCTGAGTGGCGGTTTGTTTTCCTCTGCAGGCTGCAGCCGGCTACGACCTCAGATCAGCTGTTAGTCTGCAGAGGAGCCGCTGAGCAGGGCATCGAACCCACGAACTCACAGATACCTGCAAGATCAGCTGCAAGATCAGCTGCCGAAATGAAAAACTAAACACATTCAGTAAATAAGATGATATTTATTTACGGAGCAGATTTGAGTGAAAGTGAAGCGTCTGTTTTCTGCTGATGAATCCTCAGGTGGCCGTCTCTCTCCTGTGGGGACGAGCTGGAACGGACTCTTCAGAGCTCAGTCAGAGAAGCCGTTTCACGATGCTGACAGAGAGAAGAAAACTACACGCCACCTCATACACTTTAGCTCCGCCTACCTCTCCTGGACCAATCACAGGTCTGGGATGGAAAAGGCATCATTAACTGAGTTATTTGTGAGCGTGCTCCTACACTTGGTCACCCTGTGTTAACTTGACCAATAAGGTTTGAGGACGCTTCTGTCGTATTAAAGAGAACAGCAACATAATGGTGTGTGTGCATGTGTGTGCATGTGTGTGCGCGTGTGTGTGTCTGTGTGTGTCTGTGTGTGTGTGTGTGTCTCTGTGTCTGTGTGTGTGTGTGTGTGTGTCTCTGTGTGTGTGTGTGCGCGTGTGTGCGTGTGTGTGTGTGTCTGTGTGTGTCTGTGTGTGTGTGTGTGTGTCTCTGTGTCTGTGTGTCTGTGTTTGTGTGTGTGTCTCTGTGTGTGTGTGTGCGTGTGTATAATAATCTGGTTTCAGACAACGCGGTCGGCCTGTAGACGCAGTCGGTCTGACACTGATTCTGATTGGTCGATTACGTCATTCTACAGTGTGTTGTCTGTAACAGACCTGACAGTCTAACAGTCCACAGACAGACGTCTATTTATTTTATTTTGAAGATCCACAAACTGTTCATGAAGACGAGTTTGAACAACAGACAGACAGACAGACAGACAGAGGGACAGACAGACAGACAGACAGACAGAATGACAGACAGACAGAGGGACAGACAGACAGACAGACAGACAGACACAACGACAGACAGAGGGACAGACAGACAGACACACAGAACGACAGACAGACAGACAGAGGGACAGACAGACAGACAGACACAACAACAGACAGACAGACAGACAGACACAACGACAGACAGAGGGACAGACAGACAGACAGACAGAACGACAGACAGACAGACAGACAGACAGAGGGACAGACAGAGGGACAGACAGACAGACAGACAGACAGACACAACGACAGACAGAGGGACAGACAGACAGACAGAACGACAGACAGACAGACAGCATATAACAGAAAGGGAGGGGGAGAGAGTTTATTGAGTCTATGAATGAAGACAAACTGATCACTTCACTGTAAACTAAGTCTGTTCATGAAATGTTAAATGAGAGCAGCTGACGTAAACATTTTTACATTTTCAATGTAAATAAAGAGAGCATAAAGCCGCATCAAAACAGAGCTAATCAATCAGTTCCTGGGGAGAACCCCTCAGACCCCCCCACTGAGGTCTGAGGCCCCACAGTGTCCTCACATCCCAACGCACTCAGCCTGACCGGTCTCGGCTGGCGCAGTGGGAGAGCCGAGTTTATTCTAGAATGACTTTAATACCACAGTGAGTGGAGTCCACAGGCTGTCCTTGTTGGAGAGTCGAATGAGCGTACCTGATCTGATCAGTTTACTTCAGAGAGAAACAGAGAGCATCACACAGGAGGAGGAGCTGTGACTCTGAAGTTTTGTTTCATTAATTTTCTGTCAATCAACTAATCGATTACACTAATCTCCACCAACAGTTACCATGGATTCATGAGTTTAATTAGAATCCTGAGAAGCTTGTATCTCCATAATATCGACTTTTATTTTGAAAAACGCTCGATGACACAAACATTTTAGACTTTTCTCAGATGGTTAATCGATTATATTTTGAACCTGGACATTTCCTCCTGTGAAACCTCGTATCTCCCTGTCTGTGTGGATGATATTCTGGTGTTTCAGGTGTTTGTCCTCACCTTGAGTTTCTGCACGCTCCTGCTCTCCTCCTCGCGGCACCACACCGTCACCCCCCCTTTACTGTAGCGGCTGATCCATCCGTCCGCGCTCAGACACTGATCTTTGAACGACGAGAAGTCCGAGTCGTCCGGGATCTGGACCGGCATCTCCGCCCGAACACGGTTCAGATAGAAACCGGAACTTAGGTTAAAAAAGAGAAGAAGAGTTGGAGTCCAGCTTTACATCAGTCTGCAGTCCTCTCAGCTGCTGGTCAGACTGGGTTCTAACTAGGTTCTAACTGGGTTCTAACTGGGATTAAACTGAATGTGCAGGTCAGATAAAGAGTTTAGATGTCAGGTGTGAATCAGGGACAGTGTGAGGTCTGTCAGCAGCAGGTTGGATGTGCTCTCATTCTGCTGCCTCTGTGATCACTGCACAGATCATGGGACAGAAAGAAAGAGCTCTCACTCTGACTCATATTTAGGAAACAAACCAAAACCATGAGGCCATCGGAGGATCTTTGATGCTACATGATATATGATATGATAAATATGATATGATATCTCTCTTCTTTTGTCATATTGATCAAATGTATTTAAAATGTTTCCATCACTGGTCCTGATGTTTAAACCTTCAACAGCCTTCATCAGGACAGAATCAGATTAAAGACCGAATGTTTGAAAACAGTAAACAGTTAGGAGGAATCTCAGGTGTCTTCAGAAAGCTCAGGACAATTCTGCTAATGTTGGCTAATCTTCAGCTAGCATCCAGGACCATGCTGGCATGCTAACAGCACAGGATCATTTAGTGAGCAAAGATGTTCTTCTCCTTGAAAATATAACTTTACTGATTAACAACCAAGCTCAGTAAAACGCTAGTTAGCAGACATGCTAATAGTAGCAGCATATGCTAGAGCTTACGTGATGCTAAATACAGTAGGCTTTATTCCATCTCTCATACCTTAGTTCTTGTGTTTTTGGTTTAGTAAAGTGTTCTTATGTGAACAGATGCAAATACCTGCTGTTGCTATAGTTACTCTCTCACTGACTTTCACTGGGCAATCACTGTTTGGGGGAGGAGTTTAGCGAATGGTCATTAAGCTAACTAGCCTCACACACAGGCTAGATTCTAAGATGTATATTAGCGAATGTGCTAATCATGTTCTGACAGCACCTTTGTCTGTCAGCAGTGTAACTACACATCAAACAGACAATCAGTCACATTGATCAGTGATCAACCAATCAGCTGTTTTAGAACTTTCAATATGGCTGCCAGGGAATGCATCTTACCTGTTACCTGAATTGGTAACAGAGTGACTCACCTTCTTAATAAAGCATCTCTGGTCACATTCTGCGTCTGAAGAAAGCTGCCTTCATGTGCTCCTGTAAAATTGATCATTAGGCTGCTGTGAACATCACAGACGTAAGAGGAGACAGTTTATCGTCACAAATACATCATCTTTAATTCTCATTTCATTCATTTCCTGATGAACAGGAAGAGAAAAAATGTCTCACACAAGACAACTGATCTGATAAAAATCTGAGTAGTGGGATTTCAGACGGTCCCTGAAAGCCTCAGTATCAGTAAGCGATACCTGCTGTTCAGGTGGAGCAGTGTGTGTGGAGAGTCAGACTGATGGTCAACAGATCAGGTATCAGCAGCTTTTGTTTCCATCACTGAGACTCTGTAATGACCTCACACAGAGGAGGGGGGAGGGGGGGGGGAGGAGGAGGAGAAAGGGAGGAAGAAAAAGGTGGAGGAGGGGAGAGAGAGAGGGAGAGAGAGAGAAGAAGAAGAAGAAGAAGGAGGAGGAGGAGAGGAAGAAAAGAGAAGCTTCCAAAACATACAAAAACATGAATTAAAACTACAAAAAGTTACCTGACAGGTGTTTCCTGTCTGTCACATTTCAGTCAGTGAGCGGAGGCTGAACAGAATCACCTCTCTGCAACAATATGCTGTACAGTTACAGCACTTTAAAGCAGCAGTGTGGATTTAGTGCCATCTAGTGGTGAGGTTGCAGACTATAACCAGATGACTGCTCGCTCTCATCAGAGTGTTGTTGGATCCAATCAAAATGTTTCACTGCCTAAAAACTCAAACTTTGGCTCTTTATGTAGATTTGGACTGTGAAGGGGTGTCTTAAAATCACCTGAAGACAGAACCATCAAAAGATGTCTGCCACGCCCGCTTAGGGAATTTAAACCCTGAGTCCTGACTGTCAGGTACAAGCTCCTCTCCAGCTGGGTACTGTCATGAAGAAAAGCAAAAATCCTCTCATGGAAGAAGCTGGAAGCAGAAAATGTTGTTTTAATAACTGAAAAGATGAATTGATCATGTAAACAGTGGTACATAATATATCTCTCAACTGTTCCTATCTCTAAAATAGTATCTGTAATAAGATGAGTAAACTGAAGGTTTACTTATGAACTTTGACATGTTTACAGAGCTTATGAGCACATCCGTCGTCTTCAGCCAATAGAAACACGTCACAGTGCCTGTTTGACTTCTTTAATGACTTTGATTTTTAAGCCTGTGCTGATGTGAAGTTTTAAAGTTTCACTCCTGACTCTGAAAAAGAACAGGACAGAAAGTGAACTTTACAGCCTTTTATCCCAGCCAGTGAACGCACCTCCTCTTTGATTTAACACATTGCACTGTGATTACACAGAGTCCTGTTTATGCAGTATATTCACTCAGGTAGTTCATTGATGTAGAGATGCTGCTGTCCTTTTACTGTGATATTTAAACATGAAGCTTCACTCACCAGCAGGGGGAGCGCTGACCACTGAAACCAGTCTAATTCTTAGTCTGTGGGTGTGTGTGTGTGTGTCTGTCTGTTCTGTTGGTGTGTGTTCTGCTCTTTCCTTCCCACTCGTGAACTTTGACCTCTGAGAACATCTGCTGCAAACCTGAACTGATCCTGAACACAAAGCAGCTCTGTGTGTTACGGACATCTGCTGCACGCACACACACACATACACACACACGCACACACACACACAGTTGGAGTTCTTCAGTTCTTCAACAAACACTTTAAACTTTTCCAGGAGTAGACAGTGAGCTTCAGTGTAATGGGATTGTAGTTTAATAAAAATGTATTGCAATTATTTGAGTTTAACTTTATGATAGAACATGTGATATCAAGATCAACTGTCACAGAGTTTGTACTTTTTTGATGATTAAGATTGAGACACGAACAACCCCACACATGGTGAACACGATTAAGTGCCCAGTACATCTATAAAACTAGCAGCGTGCGCACACACACACACACAAACACACACACACGTACACACACACACACACACAGACAGATACACACACACAGACAGGCACACACACACACACAGACTCAGACAGCTTCCTGTGGGCCTGCTGTGTGTTTTACTGTCGCTCTGATCTGACCTGAATTCCACAATAATTACTGATCATTAACAGCCTGCTTTGTTTTATGTCCTCCTTCTGAATCAGTCTGCACATGCTCAGTGTATCACTGCACCTCTGTATCTCTGCATCTCTGTATCACTGCATCTCTGTATCACTGCATCACTGCGTCTCTGTATCACTGCATCACTGCATCTCTGTATCACTGCATCACTGCGTCTCTGTATCACTGCATCACTGCATCACTGCATCTCTGTATCACTGTATCACTGCGTCTCTGTATCATTGCATCACTGCGTCTCTGTATCACTGCATCACTGCATCACTGCATCTCTGTATCACTGCATCACTGCGTCTCTGTATCACTGCATCACTGCATCACTGCATCTCTGTATCACTGTATCACTGCGTCTCTGTATCATTGCATCACTGCGTCTCTGTATCACTAAATCACTGCGTCTCTGCATCTCTGTATCACGGTATCACTGCGTCTCTGTATCACGGTATCACTGCGTCTCTGTATCACGGTATCACTGCGTCTCTGTATCACTGTGTCTCTGCATCACTGCATCACAGCGTATCTGTATCACTGTATCTCTGCATCACTACGTCTCTGCATCACTGTGTCTCTGCATCACAGCGTATCTGTATCACTGTATCTCTGCATCACTGCGTCTCTGCATCACTGCGTCTCTGTATCACTGTATCTCTGCATCACTGCGTCTCTGCATCACTGCGTATCTGTATCACTGTGTCTCTGCATCACTGCATCTCTGCATCACTGCGTCTCTGTATCACTGTGTCTCTGCATCACAGCGTATCTGTATCACTGTATCTCTGCATCACTACGTCTCTGCATCACTGTGTCTCTGCATCACAGCGTATCTGTATCACTGTATCTCTGCATCACTGCGTCTCTGCATCACTGCGTCTCTGTATCACTGTATCTCTGCATCACTGCGTCTCTGCATCACTGCGTATCTGTATCACTGTGTCTCTGCATCACTGCATCTCTGCATCACTGCGTCTCTGTATCACTGTGTCTCTGCATCACAGCGTATCTGTATCACTGTATCTCTGCATCACTGCGTCTCTGCATCACTGCATCACTGAGTCTCTGTATCACTGTATCACTGCATCACTGCGTCACTGCGTCTCTGTATCACTGCATCACTGCGTCTCTGTACCACTGTATCACTGCGTCTCTGCATCACTGCTTCTCTGCATCACTTCGTCTCTGCATCACTGCATCACTGCATCTCTGTATCACTCTGTCTCTGTATCTCTGCCTCTCTGATATCCACAGATCACTCTTTAAAGGATCTGCTCCACACACTCACAGGTGCAGGTGGAGGCAGACTGAGACTGACCTGGTTCAGGTCAAGTTCAGCCCATAAAATCATGCTCCCCTGGTCTCTGCAGGCCCGTCTGGTCCGTCTCAGCCCTCCTGGTTCAGGTCTTCACTGAACCAGCTGCAGATAAAGTCCGGACTCTGAGCTCCTGGTGCCCCAGGCGACAGGGGGTCAGAGGTCAAGGAGCAAGAGCTGGCAGGGCTTCACACCAGCAGGATGGAGGTCAGAAGGGATGCGTTGTGTTTCATTCTATAATTTTATTTAAGCCTAATCTAACATAAGCGTAAGAGAGTGTCTCTGATTTATGAGGCAGCTCACTCAGAAACTCAGAATCTCTGATCTTAAACCCAAACAGTGTCGTTCTGTTCGGCTCTTTTAAATTATGCATTCAATTGAGAGATTTTCCAGACTTCTATAAAGGTTTGAATGAATGAACATTCAGCACTAAGATGTAGAGTAGATCTCTGCTCCCTCTGTGTTGCTCAGCTGGATGTCCGTGAGCGTAAACACGACATATTTTCCTCCCCTTAAAGGTTTACAAGTGGAAAAGGTCTCAGAGGGTCAGAGGGGGAAGAATTCCGGTCAGACACATTCAGGTCACACTGAGCCGTTAGCCGTTAGCTTACACAACTTCAGGTGGTTTTCTGTTTTAGCCGTGTGTGTATTCACATTATTTCTGCAGATGATACTTTTACAGCTTCAGTTTAGTTCACTTCTTCGCAACGCTCTGATGTCGGAGTCTTTAGTTTCGAGGTTTTTTTAGGTCTTGAAGGCACCAAAATAGAAGAAAAGCTGAGAGAAAGTAAAGGTGAGTGATGGATGAGTTATTGATCCTGTCATGATTCAAGTGATGTGTTCACACAGAAGGTGAGATATGAAGATTGTTTGTGTTCAGACTGAATATTAAACATGTCTGAGGCTCTGTGAACTCTCTGCTGTCAGTCTGTGTGTGAGCTTTAACTGTAGCAGCACCAACATGTGAAGAAGTTACACGGGCTGTAAAGGGCAGCGTGCACACTGAAGTCAGACCTGACAGAGTCCTCTCTTCACTTCAGACACAAAAAGACCAAGTTCTACACAGAATTCTTCTACATGATGTCTCTCTGAGCAGGACATCTCCTGTCTCTTAGATCCACTAAATGTTACGCTGACGCTAAAGTGAGGGCCTTGAACGCCTCATACTGTCCTTTAATGTTCCCTGTCAGAGGTGATTTGATGAAACCTTGACTTAGAGTGGACATGACTCCAGGTGTAAACAGACTCTGATCGTCCCACAGCTGGCACACACTCAGCAACTTTCCATGTTTGTGTTTGTTTATCGTTTCACTTATCGCGCTTGAATGCAGCACCGTGTGACAGCTGGCTGTGATTTAGCTGATATCAGATTTGATTACCGGCACATGAAGGCAGCACGAAAAGAAATCCTCTTTTTGTTGAAGTCCAAAATCAAATCGGCACTTCCTAAAAATGAAGCTGAACTGTTGATCCAGGAGGAGGAGGAGGAGGAGGTGGAGGAGGAGGAGGAGGTGGAGGAGGAAGCAGCCTGGATCAGATCAGAGTAACAGTTTATCCATCAGCGCTTACATGTTCCTCATCTCAGAGCAGTTCATCTCTGTTTCTGTTTAAATTGTTTATTTGAACTGAACATTTAAAAGCAGGAGGAGACGAAGTGTTGAGATTCTTTTATTTAGTGAAAGAACCAGAACAACAATTTAAAAATTCACCTTTACAGGTAAAACTCCTGAAAGAATCGTACAAAGTAAAGGCTGCATGTATTCTTTGCTGCATGTAGTTCAAGTATCACAGTAAAAGTACACATAAACTTTAATGTCAGTTACAGCATCCGTTCGGATAAAGACACATGTCCTATTCTACACTTCCAAAACTATCACTGATTAAATAAAGGTAACAGAATTAAAACAACAAACTGCTCGTTAACATCTCTTTATAAATTGGAGGGTTGTTGTTTTTCCAGACTGTCCCTGAAGTGTTCACAGTAATGAATGAGGAGTCACTGAACATCTTTAGGATAGAGAGGACAACACTCCTGATGAAGAACCAGCAGCTGCTCTGTTAAAACTGTTTAGCTGATGTGTGTGTCCCTGAACGCCTCATCAGTTGGACCATGACATGATGATCATGAACAGTGTGTGAATGCAGCTGCACACAGGGCTGTATCTGTGTGCTCTGCAGGTCTCAGGCTCTGGTGTTCAGATAACTGTAACACTTGTTTAGGTGATCGTAAAGGACTGTATAATTTGGCTGGTAGTTAATACTTGTGGCCACCAGGGGGCATCGGTTAGAATGCACTCCAGACAAAATGTTCCTTTTATATATTTATTGAATAAGGAGTTGGGTAGCCACAGGTCACAGGTAGCCCCGCCCTAACCCCTCCCCTCCTCCTGCTCTGTGTGACTCTCAATGGGAGCATCAGAGACTAAATGAACATCATGCTGTGTTGAAGAAGACTTGAAACTAGAGACTGAGACCATAAACTCATTAGGAACATGTTTACTGAGGGAATACATCAGGAGAGGAGGAGGAGCATGTTCTCATAGACTTCTATAGGATCAGACTTGTTTTTACAACACATGGAGACACCCCCTGCTGGACATTAGAGAGAATCCAGGTTTGAGGCACAGTTTGTGATAAAAACATTGAAGTCTGACCTAGAGGTGGCGCCAGAGGGCTCATGGTGGCGCTACAGTGACACATGATTCCACTGACCCATAGGGGGCGCTGCAGCAAAGCACTGATAAAAGCAGAGAAGAAGAAGACACTATTTAACTATGCTGGATTTAAATCATGTAAAACATAAATACAAAATAGTAATAAACATTTTCATGACAAACAGATTCAGATTGTCCACAGGAAGATTTAACTCAGCGTTTATTCTCTGTATGGTGGCCTGTTTAGGACAATTTAGACTCTGTAAGACATGAACTATCAGCTCTGTTTGTTATTCTTTCTTTCTCTGTCTCTTTCCTTATTTCTCTCTTTCTTTCTGAACTTTTTAAAAGAGCTGAAGGAGCTCTCTTCTCCTTCCCCTTCTTCTTCTTGGTGTCTGATGTCTCGCCCCTCCCCTCTCTCTCCTCCCCCTCCTCCCCCCTCTGGTTTATAAATGAGTCCCGTCCTGGCTCCTGGAGGGACAGCGGGCTGCGGAGAAAGAGGAAGAAGAAAAAGAAAAGTTCTAAAGTTCGAGTTCGAAGCAAAGAGAAGAAGGACAAGAGGAGCGCAAGAGAAGAAGGACAAGAGGAGCGCAGCAGCAGCAGCAGCAGGAGGATTCTCAACCTGAGTAAAGATGAACGTGCTGGTCCTGGTTCTGGGTCTGGCCCTGGTTCTGACGGTCTGTGTGGCCCGGTCTCCTTACCAGGCGGTCCTGCAGCACAGCCGGATCAGAGGCCGGTTGCAGGGGTGAGTGTGAACCCGATCTTTAGAGTACATTTTCTGCAGGAGGCTCTGCTCTCTGCAGAAACGCTCAGCGGAGACTTTTTTTTAAACTTTACGGTTGTTTTCTCTCTGATGACATCACAGTTACGATCAGTGACGTAACATCTCGTTCTGCTGCATTCTAATTTTATATCGATACAAACTCTATAATCATCGGTTATTCTCATGATCTCACTGCTGTATAGTATAAATGTTAATAATAACATGAAGTATAAATAAATGTTAATAATAACATGAAGTATAAATGTTAATAATAACATGAAGTATAAATAAATTTTAATAATAACATGAAGTATAAATGTTAATAATAACATGAAGTATAAATAAATGTTAATAATAACATGAAGTATAAATAAATGTTAATAATAACATGAAGTATAAATGTTAATAATAACGTGAAGTATAAATGTTAATAGTAACATGAAGTATAAATAAATGTTAATAATAACGTGAAGTATAAATAAATGTTAATAATAACGTGAAGTATAAATGTTAATAATAACATGAAGTATAAATGTTAATAATAACATGAAGTATAAATGTTAATAATAACGTGAAGTATAAATAAATGTTAATAGTAACATGAAGTATAAATAAATGTTAATAATAACATGAAGTATAAATGTTAATAATAACGTGAAGTATAAATGTTAATAATAACATGAAGTATAAATGTTAATAGTAACATGAAGTATAAATAAATGTTAATAGTAACATGAAGTATAAATGTTAATAATAACGTGAAGTATAAATAAATGTTAATAATAACATGAAGTATAAATAAATGTTAATAATAACATGAAGTATAAATGTTAATAATAACATGAAGTATAAATGTTAATAATAACGTGAAGTATAAATAAATGTTAATAATAACATGAAGTATAAATGTTAATAATAACATGAAGTATAAATGTTAATAATAACGTGAAGTATAAATGTTAATAATAACATGAAGTATAAATGTTAATAATAACGTGAAGTATAAATAAATGTTAATAATAACATGAAGTATAAATGTTAATAATAACATGAAGTATAAATGTTAATAGTAACATGAAGTATAAATGTTAATAATAACGTGAAGTATAAATAAATGTTAATAATAACATGAAGTATAAATGTTAATAATAACATGAAGTATAAATAAATGTTAATAATAACATGAAGTATAAATGTTAATAATAACATGAAGTATAAATGTTAATAGTAACATGAAGTATAAATAAATGTTAATAATAACATGAAGTATAAATGTTAATAGTAACATGAAGTATAAATAAATGTTAATAGTAACATGAAGTATAAATAAATGTTAATAGTAACATGAAGTATATATACAATATGAACTATTATCAGGTTTTACTGTTTAAATCTCGGAGGCTGTAAAATGTCAGCATGAAGCCGTCTGATGACTTTGACACAGAGAAGCATAGAGAAATATATGGCTTAATAGAAGTAAGAAAAATGTCAAATATGTTCATTACATATACAATAAGAGATAAATGCAAAAGTTAGATACATAAGTTATTTACAAATGAACAGTGTGTGCAGTAATTATATTATATATATATTATATGCACAGTTGTATTGTTGCACAATCATCCAGCTTATGTCCAGAGTTCAGTGCACAGTTTGAAGTGGTGTCTGTGTGTCAGACACTCAGAGGGAGGAGTTGTAGAGTCTGATGGCCACAAGCAGGAATGACTTCCTGTTCTGTGGTGCATCATGGGGGAATGAGTCTTGGCTGAACGTGC
>NW_027211693.1:3207500-3332500 GCF_022749685.1 Semicossyphus pulcher
GCCTCCATTGATTCCAAGCTTCACCTGCTGCTCGTCATCCAACACATCACACTGTTTAATGTCGTGTTTATAACGCTCCTCATTCTCCTTAAATGATGCAAAATACAATCAATACATTTTCTGTAATGCAGAGATAGAACGAGCAAACAGAGGAACACGTTACTGATGTGTTTATTAAGAAGCGTCTCTGCTCGCTTCATATCAGATTTCTTTATTAGTGTGTTTCCAGCATGACGTTCTCACTTCCTGTCCGCCTCCACAGCTTCTTCTTTCGTTTCTCCAGAACAGATTACATCAACATCCTGAGGATCTCATTCTGTCTTGAATGTGCTCAGAGACTCTTCAGGTTGATTTTGGAGCATTGTCAGGTTTGACTGAATCACAGAGTGACGGACGCCTGCAGACTGAACTTTAAGAAGTCTTTTTCTCTGCTGGAAGTTTCCGGAACGTTTCCCTCGAGCTGCTCGACCCCGCCGCCTGAATTACTGCGACCTCGCTCTCTTTGATTAGTCAGAATCCACAGCGGCCATCTTTGTTTATGTGCAGACCAAAAGGGAGTCGAGTTTCCATCTGGTTTGATAATCAGTCCAGTGTGTGCCAACACACACCCACAGTGACAGGCACACGCACACACACGCACACACAGTCGGTATCTGATCTCCATCTGTTGATATTTTTCAGCTGTGATATGAAGCTGCAGAGTTTCTTCTTTTCTGTCTCTGTGTGATCTTTTTTTTATTAAAGAAGCGAGACTTAAGCCTGAGACTGAAACACCTGAAAGGTCTGCCACACCTGAGAGACCGAAGATGCATGAGACTCCAGACCTGAAAGAATGAAAGAGAAAGCCTGAGACACCTGAGTCTTGATAGACTTGATATACCTGAGACTTGGTAGACTTGATAGACCTGAGACACCTGAGACTTGATAGTCCTGAGACACCTGAGACTTGGTAGACTTGGTAGGCTTGATAGACCTGAGACACCTGAGACTTGGTAGACTTGATAGACCTGAGACACCTGAGACACCTGAGACTTGATAGTCCTGAGACACCTGAGACACCTGAGACTTGATAGTCCTGAGACACCTGAGACTTGGTAGGCTTGATAGACCTGAGACACCTGAGACTTGATAGTCCTGAGACACCTGAGACTTGGTAGACTTGGTAGACTTGGTAGATTTGATAGACCTGAGACACCTGAGACTTGGTAGACTTGGTAGGCTTGATAGACCTGAGACACCTGAGACTTGGTAGACTTGGTAGGCTTGATAGACCTGAGACACCTGAGACTTGGTAGACTTGATAGACCTGAGACACCTGAGACACCTGAGACTTGATAGTCCTGAGACACCTGAGACACCTGAGACTTGATAGTCCTGAGACACCTGAGACTTGGTAGGCTTGATAGACCTGAGACACCTGAGACTTGATAGTCCTGAGACACCTGAGACTTGGTAGACTTGGTAGGCTTGATAGACCTGAGACACCTGAGACTTGGTAGACTTGATAGACCTGAGACACCTGAGACTTGATAGACTTGGTAGATTTGATAGACCTGAGACACCTGAGACTTGATAGACTTGGTAGATTTGATAGACCTGAGACACCTGAGACTTGGTAGACTTGGTAGACTTGATAGACCTGAGACACCTGAGACTTGGTAGACTTGATAGACCTGAGACACCTGAGACACCTGAGACTTGATAGACTTGGTAGACTTGATAGACCTGAGACACCTGAGACTTGGTAGACTTGATAGACCTGAGACACCTGAGACTTGGTAGACTTGGTAGACTTGATAGACCTGAGACACCTGAGACTTGGTAGACTTGGTAGACTTGGTAGACCTGAGACACCTGAGACTTGATAGACTTGGTAGACTTGGTAGACTTGATAGACCTGAGACACCTGAGACTTGGTAGACTTGATAGACCTGAGACACCTGAGACTTGGTAGACTTGATAGACCTGAGACAGCTGAGACTTGATAGACTTGGTAGACTTGATAGACCTGAGACAGCTGAGACTTGGTAGACTTGGTAGACTTGATAGACCTGAGACACCTAAGACTTGATAGACTTGGTAGACTTGATAGACCTGAGACAGCTGAGACTTGATAGACTTGGTAGACTTGATAGACCTGAGACTTGGTAGACTTGGTAGATTTGATAGACCTGAGACACCTGAGACTTGGTAGACTTGGTAGACTTGATAGGCCTGAGACACCTGAGACTTGATAGACTTGGTAGATTTGATAGACCTGAGACTTGGTAGACTTGGTAGACTTGGTAGATTTGATAGACCTGAGACACCTGAGACTTGATAGACTTGGTAGACTTGATAGACCTGAGACACCTGAGACTTGGTAGACTTGGTAGACTTGATAGACCTGAGACCTCATAAATGTGAAAAGAAGAAACTTTGTCAGTGAGGCTCTGTGACATTTTATTTTGTAGGGAACAGGAAGTGAGGGCCCGCTGGAGGCTCCTGGTGGTGCAGTGTTTGTGCTGGCAGTAGGTGTGGGTCTTCCCCCCGTCAGGCGCCTGGCAGCAGATTCTTCTTCTCTCTGAGGAAATGAGCTTTATGAGCCCAGACGGCTGAGACACATTTATTATGGAAATCTCTACAGGAAGTCACAAAGGGCTGCGCTCGGCCTGCACGCTTCATTACTGCACACATGTGCCCTTAGCTGCTCAGAGTCCTCCTGTAACACTCTAATGTTTATTTCTACTGTAGAAACAGCGAGTCTGAAGCTGACTGACAGCTCAGACGCTTTGTATTTGTTTTAGTCCAAAGTCAGTCGTTTCTGATCCATGTGACTGCACTGACCCCGCAGACTAACTCTCCTCATTCATCTAGTTCTCATTTTTTACTCTGAATCACTGCTGTTGTTGTGTGCCTAGCCTAGCATTAGCATTAGTGTTAGCATCAGCATAGCTGGCTGTTTCTGCGCTGCTGGATAGCTGAACATTCAGAAGCTAATCACTAACACACAGCACACTGTGATACATGCAACAGCAGGGTGTTTCGTTGTTGCTTCCTGTTAAAGTCTCAGTGAATCAAACTGACTTTAGTCCATAAATCATCAGATAGCTTTTGTGGCGTAGACACAATGTTATTGAGTTAAAGATGCTTCTTTAAAGAGGCGGAGCTTCTTACCAGGAGATATAATTTGCTGTTGATTCTGCAGAAACATTGATGTCGTTAAATTAAATGTTATATATTAAAACAGAGAAAGTTATGCCAAATGTTGTTGGAGTAAAACTTTGCTTTTGGCTCTAAGCTGTCCTGAGTCCAGTTTGAGTCCTGAGAAGGATCCGGACCCCCGTCAGACATTCTGGCTCTAAGCAACAGTTTCCTCTGGATAATTAAATAACGTTTACTGTCATGTAAACCCGACTGTTATGGTAAGCTTTGTGTTTGTCATGGAAACAGTTGGACTGTACCTGTAGATTCTCACAGTCTCATAACTTTATTAGCATCATTATGCACAGACAGGAATTTATGTGTCTGCCTGCAGCCGAAATATTACAGAGATGTTACGAGCTCTCAGGTGGAAACTGAGAGTTTTATAGAGCGACGTGCAGGTTTAACTCCTGAGGCTGAGGCGTGCAGAACACGACGCCGAGAGGGGTCTGAGGGGGACTCTGCCCCCTGCAGGAGGGAGGAGCACAACGAGTCAGGAGGAGGAGAACGACTCAGGAGGGGGAAGGGGGAGGGAGGTGTTGTGAAGACTTTGTGATGGCAGTTTAATAGGGGACAGGAAGTAGCATCCTCATGTGTCCTCTGGTGTTTTCTTGCTGCAGGGTGATCACCTACGAGTGCTGTCCTGGTTATGAGAAGATTCCTGGAGAGAAGGGCTGTCCTGCTGGTATGACCTCTGACCTCTGACCCCTGACACAAACACAATGCATAACTCAGAGCCTGTGGCTTTCTTTGTTATTACAGGCAGAAAATACAAAATGAATGCAGCAATAATGAAAACCATCTGAGTGTTAAAGACAAAGTTATTCTAGGTTGTAATGAGAGACCTGATCACTAAATGTTTCAGTACAGACTAAACACACTTGGATCTGTCTCTGTAAACAAAGTTTACGTTTCTACTCTTTAATGGAAAATAGAGGAGATAAAACAGATCCCCTCCCTCTGCATACAGTCATGTCACAGTTGCATTGTGGGTGTTCTCCATGTTTGTTGTTGATAAAGCTGTGCAGACAAACAGGAGGATCACTCAGTTTATTTCAGCTGCAGCAAACAGGTTCTTTGTTTGCTGCTTATGATTATTTGTTGTGTGTGTGTGTGTGTGTGTGTCTTCAGCGCTGCCTCTGGTGAACATCTACAACACTTTGGGCGTGGTCGGAGCCTCCACCACTCAGATGTACTCTGAACGAGCAAATCTGAAGGAGGAGATCGAAGGTCCAGGAAGCTTCACCTTCTTCGCCCCGAGCAACGAGGCCTGGGCCGCTCTGCCAACAGTCAGTACACTCACACACACACAGTCACACACACACACACACACACACACACACACACACTGCCCTGCAGACAGTCAGTACACTCACTCCTGACAGTGGTTATAGTAGGCTGTATCCCTGTGTCTTGTTGTTTTCCTTGTGCTCACACTCTGGTTGTTGTTGTTGTGTTGCAGGAGATCCTTGACGCTCTGGTGAGCAACGTGAACATCGAGCTGCTGAACGCTCTTCATTACCACATGGTGAACAGTCGCCTGACCTCCGAGGAGCTCAAACACGGATCCTCCTTCGCATCCATGTACCAGGACTTTCCCGTCCACATCCACCACTACTCCAACGGGGTCAGTAATACACTGTAACACACTCTGTAACACACTGTAACACTCTGTAACACACTGTGACGCTCTGCAACACACTCTGTAACACACTGTGACGCTCTGTAACACTCTCTGTAACACACTGTGACGCTCTGTAACACACTCTGTAGCACACTGTAAACACTGTAACACTCTGTAAAACACTCTGTAACACACTCTGTTACGCTCTGTAACACACTGTAATGCTCTGTAACGCTCTGTCACACTCTGTAACACATTATGTAACACTCTGTAACACGCTGTAACACTCTGTAACACACTGTAACACACTGTAACACACTCTGTAACACACTATGTAACACACACTGTAAACACTGTAACACTCTGTAACACACTCTGTAACGCTCTGTAACACTCTGTAGCACACTCTGTAACACACTGTAGTGCTGTAAAACTGTGTAACACTCTGTAACACACTGTAACACTCTATAACACACTGTAACACTCTGTAACACACTCTGTAACACACTGTAACACTCTGTAACACACTCTGTAACACACTCTGTAACACACTGTAACACTCTGTAACACACTCTGTAACACACTCTGTAGCACACTGTAAACACTGTAACACACTGTAACACTCTGTAACACACTGTAACACACTGTAACACACTGTAACACACTCTGTAACACACTATGTAACACACACTGTAAACACTGTAACACTCTGTAGCACACTCTGTAACACACTGTAGTGCTGTAAAACTGTGTAACACTCTGTAACACACTGTAACACTCTATAACACACTGTAACACTCTGTAACACACTCTGTAACACACTGTAACACTCTGTAACACACTCTGTAACACACTCTGTAACACACTCTGTAACACTCTGTAACACTCTGTAAACACAGTAACACTCTGTAACACACTCTGTAACACACTCTGTAACACACTGTAAACACAGTAACACTCTGTAACACACTCTGTAACACACTCTGTAACACACTATGTAACACTCTGTAACACACTCTGTAACACACTGTAAACACAGTAACACACTCTGTAACACACTCTGTAACACACTCTGTAAACACAGTAACACTCTGTAACACACTCTGTAACACACTCTGTAACACACTATGTAACACTCTGTAACACACTCTGTAACACACTGTAAACACAGTAACACACTCTGTAACACACTCTGTAACACACTGTAAACACAGTAACACACTCTGTAACACACTCTGTAACACACTATGTAACACACTCTGTAACACACTATGTAACACTCTGTAACACACTCTGTAACACACTCTGTAACACACTCTGTAACACTCTGTAAACACAGTAACACTCTGTAACACACTCTGTAACACACTCTGTAACACACTCTGTAACACTCTGTAAACACAGTAACACTCTGTAACACACTCTGTAACACACTCTGTAACACTCTGTAACACACTCTGTAACACACTGTAAACACAGTAACACTCTGTAACACACTCTGTAACACACTATGTAACACTCTGTAACACACTCTGTAACACACTGTAAACACAGTAACACTCTGTAAAATACTCTGTAACACACTCTGTAACACACTATGTAACACTCTGTAACACACTCTGTAACACACTGTAAACACAGTAACACTCCGTAAAATACTCTGTAACACACTCTGTAACACACTGTAAACACAGTAACACTCTATAACACACTCTGTAACACACTCTGTAACACTGTAACACACTGATACACACTGTAACAAACTGCACATCCATCACTACTACAACTGACTGACTTTGACATCATGATCAAGGTCAAGTTCATGGTCTCTTCATGAATCTCTGCTATGAAGGTCCATTGACGTCCAGCTCTTACTCTCTCTCTCATGACTTCCTCCTCAGATCGTGACGGTGAACTGCGCTCGTCTCATCAAACCTGACCAACATGCCACCAATGGCATCGTGCACGTCGTCGACCGCGTCATCACTGCCATCTCCAACAACGTGAACACGCTCATCGACATTGAGGATGACCTGGAGACACTGCGAGTGAGTACACCTGTCAATCAACCTGTGACTGTCACTAAAAGCTGGATTACACCTGCAGTGATCGCTTCCTGTGTTTCTGCTTCAGACAGCGATGGCAGCTGCAGGTTTGACTGCCATGTTGGAGAACGAGGGTCAGTACACTATCTTCGCTCCCACCAACGAGGCCTTTGAGAAGATTCCCCAGGAGACCCTGAACAGGATCCTGGGAGACCCCGTTTCTCTGAGAGGTGACCAGCAGGAGGCGCTCCGACACACCCTGTTTTATTTTGTATCATTACACCTGTTAAACTTGACTCTGACGTTCCTCTGCCTGTGTCCGCCTCCCTAAGACCTGCTGAACTACCACATCCTGAAGACCATGCAGTGTGCCGAGTCCATTGTGTCAGGGACGCCAATGGAGACTCTGCAGGGGACCACGCTGGAGGTCGGCTGTGACGGAGACCAGATGACCCTGAATGGGAAGGCCATCATCACCAAGAAAGACCAACTGGGAACCAACGGAGTGATCCACTACATCAACGAGCTGCTCATCCCTGACTCAGGTACTAATACATTCAAATACTACCAATAGTGCTACTACAGCATCTGACACTGACACAGCTGCTGAAGCTACTGCTGCATTAAATACTGAGGGTAATGCTGTTACAATAAGTCAAACAAAACATCAGATTCGTCCACTAAATCAACGAGCTGCTCATCCCTGACTCAGGTATTAATACTCTAATACTGCTTAAGATGCTACTGCTGCACCCAATACTAAAACTACTGCTGCATTTAATACATGGAGCTCTTCAGTCAAACTGCAGCTCAACGCATCCAGACTGAGCGTCATGTTTCTCTGCACATACTGCTTATACTTCTAACACCACATACACTGCACCTGGTACTGAGAGTGCCTCTTTGGAATCTACATGTCTGTTAAATAAAAGTGTTAGCAGAAGTCCCAGTAAAATATTTCTGTCACGTTGGTGTTTAACTTTAGTGTTGGTGTTTTGCAGCTAAAGTTCTGCTGGAGCTAGCTGAAGGTTCGTCTGTTGCAACAGCAGCCAAGCTGTTTGTGGAGGCCGGCCTGACCCCCCACCTGACGGGCTCCGAGGCTCTGACTCTGCTGGCTCCTCTGGACGAAGCCTTCAAAGGTAACATCCTCCTCCTCCTTCCTATGACCTTTGACATCCAGGACTCCGCTCAGTTGTTGTATCTACCTGTGTGTTTGTAACAGGCAGTGTGTCGATGACGCCCAACATAAGGAAGCTGATGACCAACCACATCGTGAAGGAGCAGCTGTCGTCTAAAGCTCTGTATGACGGTCAGGAGCTGGAGACGATGGGAGGACTCAAACTGCGAGTGTTTGTCTACAGAAACGTGAGAACTTGAATGTCTTTGTTCTTCTTCTTGTGTTTCTTTGTTTTTTTGTTGAACATGAGGAGAAAACCTCTGGGTCTTAGCTGCTGTGAGGATGGAGACACTGGATCATGTGGTCTGCAGCAGGTTTGGTTTCATGTTGTGGTTGTTTGAACCAGAAGCTATTTGTTGGTCTGTGAAAATAAAACCAGATTAAGTTTGGTAAGGAGAGGCAGTGATTTTATGTTTCCTGGAAAGAACTCTTTAATTGGCTCAAGCTTTAGATTTTTTCCACATGATGAAAGTCTGAACCTGATGTTAGCGTCTGTCAGTTTGGTGAAGCAGTCTGCTGCTGTGTGAGAACAGTTATTCAGACTGTCGTCTGTTGCCGGACGGATCAGGATCATTCTTCTTCATTGGTCATAAATATGGTCTCTGTCTCCTTGGTGATGATGTCATGAGGTCGCTGAGTTTGTGTCTGTTTTTCATTAATAACTTTAACATGAATCCGTCTGTCTCAGAGGATGAATCTGTGAATCACTTCAGTTTAAAGACGAATGTTCGTTTGATTTGTGGGTTTTTTAATTTTCCTGCTTAATGAGGAAACATCAAACTTTACCTCAATGAAAAGGTTTTCACATGCAGCGTGACTGCATGAATTGTGGTGACTGAGTGACTGCAAGCATCATTACTGTGACCACATGATGTCATCGGATCATCCTGTGGGGATGTGAATCAGAGCCGCCTGCTGAGGCTTCTGATGGACCATATTTGCTGAAATCATTAACAGTTAGAGAACAAACATGATCCACACGAGTACTTGAATCCACTTAGACCCTGTGTAGCTCAGTGTGTGCTGTTACGCACCGATGGAGCCAACAAACGTCAGGCCACAAGGGGGTGACATCACGCTAATCAGAGCGTCTCTATGACCACAGAGGTAAACAAACACTGTCTGTAGAGGAACGTAACAGCAGGACCTTAGATCTGGAGATACCTTTCCCCACTTTCTCTACTGGTCTCTAGTGGTCTCTGCTGGACGTTAGTCATCTTGGCTGGACTTTGGCGGTCTCTGCTGGTCTCTGATGGTCTCTGGTGTTCTCTGATGGTCTCTGCTGGTCTCTGGTGGTCTCTAGTGGTCGCTGGTGGTCGTCTCTGCTGGTCTCTAGCAGTCTCTTCTGATCCCTGGTGGTCTCTGCTGGACGCTAGTCGCCTTGGCTGGTCCTTGATGTTCTCTGCTGGTCTCTGCTGGTTCCTGGTTGTCTCTGCTGGTTGCTAGTCATCTTAGCTGGTCCTTGATGGTCTCTGCTGGTCTCCGGTGGCCTCTGCTGGTCCTTGGTGGTCTCTGCTGGTCGCTAGTCATCGTTGCTGGTCTCTGCTGGTCTCTTTGGGTCTCTGATGGTCTCTGCTGGTACCTGCTGGTCTCTGGGGGTCCCCACAGTGCCTCCACGTGGTTTAGGTCCTGGACTCGTGGGTGGTTCACATTTCTGTGCAGTAATGATCTCTGCAGACCACAAGAAGCTTCCTGCTTCCCACGGCTGCTAAATCTTTCCAGACTGTGTGTGTGTGTGTGTGTGTGTGTGTGTGAGTGTGTGTGTGTGTGTGTGTGTGTGTGTGTGTGTCACATCATTATGTCGTTCTGATGGGTTCTTTGTTCCGTCTCTCATGACTTCATGTTTTCCATTAAAGCTCAAAGTTCAGGATCAGAAATGATTCTGTTTGATTTACACAGAAGCAGAAGATTCACAATCACAGACACTTCTATTATCAAATCGTCTATTTAGTTTTTATTTATCTATTTTTTCTCCTCCTTCATTTAGTGGCAGCAGATACTTTGAGGCTCAGATGTAAATTTCAAAAAACCCAAAACACACCTTTACCTTGAGTCCTTGGCGTGTTGGAGCCCTCAGGTGTCCTTGGCGTGTTGGAGCCCTCAGGTGTCCTTGGCGTGTTGGAGCCCTCAGGTGGGCTCAGTCTGCAGCAGAACAGCTTCTTGTGTCGGTCTGAAGCAGAAAGTTCAGTGACTGTAGTGTTAGTGTTAGTTACGTCTCCTCTCGCCGTTCCTCCTCTACT
This sequence comes from Semicossyphus pulcher, assembly GCF_022749685.1. Classification (NCBI taxonomy): domain Eukaryota; kingdom Metazoa; phylum Chordata; class Actinopteri; order Labriformes; family Labridae; genus Semicossyphus; species Semicossyphus pulcher. Next base: position 3,217,770 of record NW_027211693.1, read on the forward strand.
CTGCTACTCGGGAACAGAACGCTGCAGGAGCCCCATTTGTCAACAGAGCTGTCAATCATGAGGCCACACCCCCTTTCTATAGCATCAAATAACTAATTAAAAGTAAACTTGTGAGAAAAATGAACACTGTGACATAAATCAGCAGGATAAGAACTAACTATAATGACAGAAACCATGTTTGAGAAAAATGTATTTGACTTGTATTTTGATTTTATAGTTTGACTCATGTCCCATCTGTTAATATGGAGGAGGCGGGCTTTATGAGCTATACTGCAGCCAGGCAGCAGGGGGCGACAGAGAGGGTGGAGCTTCAGTTTTGGAATAAGGCCCGCACTGTGACATCTTTGATCTTTATAACTAGGTACCTAAAGAGCAACTTGCAGGTTTGAGACCCCAGTGAATCAATGTGTGGGAAAGTGCTCACATCACAACACTGTACAGTTTATCACACACCAAACGCTGTAACACATCATGAGTAGTGAAGTGAGGAGAAGTGGGAGCATTAATACTTACCCATTATAGTTACTAATGATTTTACGCTGCCACAGTGGTGTGAGAGAGAGAGGGAGAGAGAGGCAGAGAGAGCGAGTTTCTTCTTATACTCTAATTTGGAGTTAGCAAACTTTTAAAATCAAGAATCATGGTACACACTACACAGCTCACGTTTTCACGAGCTGAATCTCTGACGGATCCACGACTGTAGGTCGCTCCAGGAGCAGAACCAGAGGCTGCAGCTGACGGTGAACCTGATGCTGTGTGTATTGAAGGGAGCATAAATGAAATTTTAAAAAAAAGCTTCTCTGTAACAGCCTGGTTCATATATTCTCTCCACACTCTAAGTTCAGACTTTTCTCCGCTGCAGGAGATCAGGAGGTGAAGTATTTGTCCTGTGTTACTCTGAACCTGCTTCTTCTCAGGCTTCATGGTTCTGTTCCTCTGTGTGTTCGTAGAACCTGTGCATCGAGAATGCCTGCATCGCTGCTCACGACAAGACAGGCCGATACGCCACCATGTTCACCGTGGACAAAGTCCTCACCCCCCCGATGGGGACGGTCATGGACGTGCTGAAGGCAGATGACCGCTTCAGGTGAGTTCATGTCCTCAGCTGTTTGTGTTCCTGCTGACCTCTGAACAGGATCATGTGTGGAGAACACGCGAGATGTCCTGCAGACACAAGCCTGTGTCTCCTCTGAGCTCTCATGAGTCTCAGGTGTTCAGGACGTTCCAGGGAGTTTTGGGTTTTAATGATGAGTTCATCTGTGATGTTTCAAACAGGCTCCATCAGCACCTCCTCCTCCTCCTCCTCCTCTCTGGGTTTTCTCAGGCTCCTGCAGGAAGTTCTCTCAGCTGTGTGTTGAAACGATTGAAACGATTGTCTGTGAGTCTTTGAGGTCTGTGAGGTCCGTGAGGTCTTTGAGGTCTGTGAGGTCTGTGAGGGTCTGTGAGGATCTGTGAGGATCTGTGAGGTCTGTGAGGATCTGTGAGGTCTGTGAGGGTCTGTGAGGGTCTGTGAGGGTCCATTAGGTCTGTTAGGTCTGTGAGGGTCTGTGAGGGTCTGTGAGGTCTGTGAGGGTCTGTGAGGTCTGTGAGGTCTGTTAGGGTCTGTGAGGTCTGTGAGGTCTGTGAGGGTCTGTGAGGTCTGTGAGGTCTGTGAGGGTCTATTAGGTCTTTGAGGGTCTGTGAGGGTCTGTCAGGGTCTGTGAGGGTCTGTGAGGTCTGTGAGGGTCTATTAGGTGTGTGAGGGTCTATTAGGTCTGCGAGGGTCTGTGAGGGTCTGTGAGGTCTGTGAGGTCTGTGAGGGTCTGTGAGGTCTTTGAGGTCTGTGAGGTCTGTGAGGTCTTTGAGGTCTCTGAGGTCTGTGAGGGTCTGTGAGGTCTGTGAGGTCTTTGAGGTCTGTGAGGTCTGTGAGGGTCTGAGAGGTCTGTTAGGGTCTGTGAGGTCTGTGAATTATGTGAGGGTCTGTGAGGATCTGTGAGGATCTGTGAGGTCTGTGAGGATCTGTGAGGGTCTGTGAGGGTCTGTGAGGGTCCATTAGGTCTGTTAGGTCTGTGAGGGTCTGTGAGGTCTGTGAGGTCTGTGAGGTCTGTGAGGGTCTATTAGGTCTTTGAGGGTCTGTGAGGGTCTGTCAGGGTCTGTCAGGGTCTGTGAGGGTCTGTGAGGTCTGTGAGGGTCTGTGAGGGTCTATTAGGTCTGTGAGGGTCTGTGAGGGTCTGTAAGGTCTGTGAGGGTCTGTCAGGGTCTGTGAGGGTCTGTGAGGTCTGTGAGGGTCTGTGAGGGTCTATTAGGTCTGTGAGGGTCTGTGAGGGTCTGTAAGGTCTGTGAGGGTCTGTGAGGTCTGTGAGGTCTGTTAGGGTCTGTGAGGTCTGTGAGGTCTGTGATGATCTGTGAGGTCTGTGAGGGTCTGCTAGGTCTGTGAGGGTCTGTGAGGTCTGTGAGGGTCTGTTAGGTCTGTGAGGGTCTGTGAGGGTCTGTGAGGTCTGTGAGGGTCTTTTAGGTCTGTGAGGATCTATTAGGTCTGTGAGGGTCTGTGAGGGTCTGTGAGGTCCTGTGAGGTCTGTGAGGTCTGTGAGCGTCTGCTAGGTCTGTTAGGTCTGTGAGGGTCTGTGAGGTCTGTGAGGGTCTGCTAGGTCTGTGAGGGTCTGTGAGGGTCCATTAGGTCTGCGAGGGTCTGTCAGGGTCTGTGAGGGTCTGTGAGGGTCTGAGAGGTCTGTGAGGGTCTGAGAGGTCTGTGAGGTCTGTGAGGTCTGTTAGGTCTGTGAGGGTCTGTGAGGTCTGTGAGGGTCTGTGAGGTCTGTGAGGTCTGTTAGGTCTGTGAGGGTCTGTGAGGGTCTGTTAGGTCTGTGAGGGTCTGTGAGGGTCTGTGAGGTCTGTGAGGGTCTGAGAGGTCTGTGAGGGTCTGTGAGGTCTGTGATGGTCTGTGAGGTCTGTGAGGGTCTATTAGGTGTGTGAGGGTCTATTAGGTCTGCGAGGGTCTGTGAGGTCTGTGAGGGTCTGTGAGGTCTGTGAGGTCTGTGAGTGTCTGGGAGGTCTGTGAGGGTCTGGGAGGTCTGTGAGGGTCTGTGAGGTCTGGGAAGGTCTGTGAGGTCTGTGAGGGTCTGTGAGGGTCTGTGAGGGTCTATTAGGTCTGTGAGGGTCTGTGAGGGTCTGTTAGGTCTGTGAGGGTCTGTGAGGTCTGTGAGGTCTGTGAAGTCTGTGAGGTCTGTTAGGGTCTGTGAGGTCTGTGAGGATCTGTGAGGTCTGTGAGGGTCTGAGAGGGTCTGTGAGGTCTGTGAGGGTCTGTGAGGTCTGTGAGGGTCTATTAGGTCTGTGAGGGTCTAAGAGGGTCTGTGAGGTCTGTGAGGGTCTGTGAGGTCTGTGAGGGTCTATTAGGTGTGTGAGGGTCTATTAGGTCTGCGAGGGTCTGTGAGGGTCTGTGAGGTCTGTGAGTGTCTGGGAGGTCTGTGAGGGTCTGTGAGGTCTGTGAGGGTCTGTGATGTCTGGGAAGGTCTGTGAGGTCTGTGAGGGTCTGTGAGGGTCTGTGAGGGTCTATTAGGTCTGTGAGGGTCTGTGAGGGTCTGTGAGGGTCTGTTAGGTCTGTGAGGGTCTGTGAGGTCTGTGAGGTCTGTGAAGTCTGTGAGGTCTGTTAGGGTCTGTGAGGTCTGTGAGGATCTGTGAGGTCTGTGAGGGTCTAAGAGGGTCTGTGAGGTCTGTGAGGGTCTATTAGGTCTGTGAGGGTCTAAGAGGGTCTGTGAGGTCTGTGAGGGTCTGAGAGGTCTGTGAGGGTCTGTGAGGTCTGTGAGGGTCTATTAGGTGTGTGAGGGTCTATTAGGTCTGCGAGGGTCTGTGAGGGTCTGTGAGGTCTGTGAGTGTCTGGGAGGTCTGTGAGGGTCTGTGAGGTCTGTTAGGGTCTGTGAGGTCTGGGAAGGTCTGTGAGGTCTGTGAGGGTCTGTGAGGGTCTGTGAGGGTCCATTAGGTCTGTGAGGGTCTGTCAGGGTCTGTGAGGGTCTGTGAGGGTCTGAGAGGTCTGTGAGGGTCTGAGAGGTCTGTGAGGGTCTGTCAGGGTCTGTGAGGGTCTGTGAGGTCTGTGAGGTCTGTGAGGTCTGTTAGGTCTGTGAGGGTCTGTGAGGTCTGTGAGGGTCTGTGAGGGTCTGTGAGGGTCTATTAGGTCTGTGAGGGTCTGTGAGGGTCTGTGAGGGTCTGTGAGGTCTGTGAGGGTCTGTGAGGTCTGTGAGGTCTGTGAGGGTCTAAGAGGGTCTGTGAGGTCTGTGAGGGTCTGAGAGGTCTGTGAGGGTCTGTGAGGTCTGTGAGGGTCTATTAGGTGTGTGAGGGTCTATTAGGTCTGCGAGGGTCTGTGAGGTCTGTGAGGGTCTGTGAGGTCTGTGAGTGTCTGGGAGGTCTGTGAGGGTCTGTGAGGTCTGTTAGGGTCTGTGAGGTCTGGGAAGGTCTGTGAGGTCTGTGAGGGTCTGTGAGGGTCTGTGAGGGTCTATTAGGTCTGTGAGGGTCTGTGAGGGTCTGTGAGGGTCTGTTAGGTCTGTGAGGGTCTGTGAGGTCTGGGAAGGTCTGTGAGGTCTGTGAGGGTCTGTGAGGGTCTGTGAGGGTCTATTAGGTCTGTGAGGGTCTGTGAGGGTCTGTTAGGTCTGTTAGGGTCTGTGAGGTCTGTGAGGTCTGTGAAGTCTGTGAGGTCTGTTAGGGTCTGTGAGGTCTGTGAGGATCTGTGAGGTCTGTGAGGGTCTAAGAGGGTCTGTGAGGTCTGTGAGGGTCTGAGAGGTCTGTGAGGGTCTGTGAGGTCTGTGAGGGTCTATTAGGTCTGTGAGGGTCTGAGAGGTCTGTGAGGGTCTGTGAGGTCTGTGAGGTCTGTGAGGGTCTATTAGGTGTGTGAGGGTCTATTAGGTCTGCGAGGGTCTGTGAGGGTCTGTGAGGTCTGTGAGTGTCTGGGAGGTCTGTGAGGGTCTGTGAGGTCTGTGAGGGTCTGTGATGTCTGGGAAGGTCTGTGAGGTCTGTGAGGGTCTGTGAGGGTCTGTGAGGGTCTATTAGGTCTGTGAGGGTCTGTGAGGGTCTGTGAGGGTCTGTTAGGTCTGTGAGGGTCTGTGAGGTCTGTGAGGTCTGTGAAGTCTGTGAGGTCTGTTAGGGTCTGTGAGGTCTGTGAGGATCTGTGAGGTCTGTGAGGGTCTAAGAGGGTCTGTGAGGTCTGTGAGGGTCTATTAGGTCTGTGAGGGTCTAAGAGGGTCTGTGAGGTCTGTGAGGGTCTGAGAGGTCTGTGAGGGTCTGTGAGGTCTGTGAGGGTCTATTAGGTGTGTGAGGGTCTATTAGGTCTGCGAGGGTCTGTGAGGGTCTGTGAGGTCTGTGAGTGTCTGGGAGGTCTGTGAGGGTCTGTGAGGTCTGTTAGGGTCTGTGAGGTCTGGGAAGGTCTGTGAGGTCTGTGAGGGTCTGTGAGGGTCTGTGAGGGTCCATTAGGTCTGTGAGGGTCTGTCAGGGTCTGTGAGGGTCTGTGAGGGTCTGAGAGGTCTGTGAGGGTCTGAGAGGTCTGTGAGGGTCTGTCAGGGTCTGTGAGGGTCTGTGAGGTCTGTGAGGTCTGTGAGGTCTGTTAGGTCTGTGAGGGTCTGTGAGGTCTGTGAGGGTCTGTGAGGGTCTGTGAGGGTCTATTAGGTCTGTGAGGGTCTGTGAGGGTCTGTGAGGTCTGTGAGGGTCTGTGAGGTCTGTGAGGTCTGTGAGGGTCTAAGAGGGTCTGTGAGGTCTGTGAGGGTCTGAGAGGTCTGTGAGGGTCTGTGAGGTCTGTGAGGGTCTATTAGGTGTGTGAGGGTCTATTAGGTCTGCGAGGGTCTGTGAGGTCTGTGAGGGTCTGTGAGGTCTGTGAGTGTCTGGGAGGTCTGTGAGGGTCTGTGAGGTCTGTTAGGGTCTGTGAGGTCTGGGAAGGTCTGTGAGGTCTGTGAGGGTCTGTGAGGGTCTGTGAGGGTCTATTAGGTCTGTGAGGGTCTGTGAGGGTCTGTGAGGGTCTGTTAGGTCTGTGAGGGTCTGTGAGGTCTGGGAAGGTCTGTGAGGTCTGTGAGGGTCTGTGAGGGTCTGTGAGGGTCTATTAGGTCTGTGAGGGTCTGTGAGGGTCTGTTAGGTCTGTTAGGGTCTGTGAGGTCTGTGAGGTCTGTGAAGTCTGTGAGGTCTGTTAGGGTCTGTGAGGTCTGTGAGGATCTGTGAGGTCTGTGAGGGTCTAAGAGGGTCTGTGAGGTCTGTGAGGGTCTGAGAGGTCTGTGAGGGTCTGTGAGGTCTGTGAGGGTCTATTAGGTCTGTGAGGGTCTGAGAGGTCTGTGAGGGTCTGTGAGGTCTGTGAGGGTCTATTAGGTGTGTGAGGGTCTATTAGGTCTGCGAGGGTCTGTGAGGGTCTGTGAGGTCTGTGAGTGTCTGGGAGGTCTGTGAGGGTCTGTGAGGTCTGTTAGGGTCTGTGAGGTCTGGGAAGGTCTGTGAGGTCTGTGAGGGTCTGTGAGGGTCTGTGAGGGTCTGAGAGGTCTGTGAGGTCTGTGAGGGTCTGAGAGGTCTGTGAGGGTCTGTGAGGGTCTGAGAGGTCTTTGAGGGTCTGTGAGGATCTGTGAGGGTCTGTGAGGTCTGTGAGGGTCTCTCAGGGTCTGTGAGGGTCTGTGAGGTCCGTGAGGTCTGTGAGGTCTGTTAGGTCTGTGAGGGTCTGTGAGGTCTGTGAGGGTCTGTCAGGGTCTGTGAGGGTCTGTGAGGTCTGTGAGGGTCTATTAGGTGTGTGAGGGTCTATTAGGTCTGCGAGGGTCTGTGAGGGTCTGTGAGGTCTGTGAGGTCTGTGAGGGTCTGTGAGGTCTTTGAGGTCTGTGAGGTCTGTGAGGTCTGTGAGGTCTTTGAGGTCTCTGAGGTCTGTGAGGGTCTGTGAGGTCTGTGAGGTCTTTGAGGTCTGTGAGGTCTGTGAGGGTCTGAGAGGTCTGTTAGGGTATGTGAGGTCTGTGAGTTATGTGAGGGTCTGTGAGGATCTGTGAGGATCTGTGAGGTCTGTGAGGATCTGTGAGGTCTGTTAGGTCTGTGAGGGTCTGTGAGGGTCTGTGAGGTCTGTGAGGGTCTGTGAGGGTCTGTGAGGTCTGTGAGGTCTGTTAGGGTCTGTGAGGTCTGTGAGGTCTGTCAGGGTCTGTGAGGTCTGTGAGGTCTGTGAGGGTCTATTAGGTCTTTGAGGGTCTGTGAGGGTCTGTCAGGGTCTGTGAGGGTCTGTGAGGTCTGTGAGGGTCTGTGAGGGTCTATTAGGTCTGTGAGGGTCTGTGAGGGTCTGTAAGGTCTGTGAGGGTCTGTCAGGGTCTGTGAGGGTCTGTGAGGTCTGTGAGGGTCTGTGAGGGTCTATTAGGTCTGTGAGGGTCTGTGAGGGTCTGTAAGGTCTGTGAGGGTCTGTGAGGTCTGTGAGGGTCCATTAGGTCTTTGAGGGTCTGTGAGGATCTGTGAGGGTCTGTGAGGTCTGTGAGGGTCTCTCAGGGTCTGTGAGGGTCTGTGAGGTCCGTGAGGTCTGTGAGGTCTGTTAGGTCTGTGAGGGTCTGTGAGGTCTGTGAGGGTCTGTGAGGGTCTATTAGGTCTGTGAGGGTCTAATAGCGTCTGTTAGGTCTGTTAGGGTCTGTGAGGGTCTGTGAGGGTCTGAGAGGTCTGTGAGGGTCTGTGAGGTCTGTGAGGGTTTGTCAGGGTCTGTCAGGGTCTGTGAGGTCTGTGAGGTCTGTGAGGATCTGTTAGGTCTGTGAGGGTCTTTGAGGGTCTGTGAGGGTCTGAGAGGTCTGTGAGGGTCTGTGAGGGTCTGAGAGGTCTTTGAGGGTCTGTGAGGATCTGTGAGGGTCTGTGAGGTCTGTGAGGGTCTCTCAGGGTCTGTGAGGGTCTGTGAGGTCTGTGAGGTCTGTGAGGGTCTGTGAGGGTCTATTAGGTCTGTGAGGGTCTATGAGCGTCTGTTGGGTCTGTGAGGGTCTGTGAGGGTCTGTGAGGGTCTCTGAGGGTCTGTGGGGTTCTGTGAGGTCACTTTATCTCAGCAGAAAACAACTGAACCTAAGTTTGAGTTTCAAAAGGCCCTGGTCACACGTTCAGCATGTTAACAGCTGTTAAAGGTGGAGAGAGAACGGAGCTTTGTGGGGGTAAAGTGTGAGTGTGTGTTTTATTGTAACACTCACACGCCTCCTCATGAATGACCGTGTTGTTCTGTAGCTCCTGATATAACATCAGTAAACTGTCCTATCAGAGTGTCTGAATCAAACCCTCCTCTGGTTTCAGTCTGCTGGTCGGAGCCATCCAGACCGCAGGAATGACCGAGCTGCTGAACCAGCAGGGGGCGCTCACCTTCTTCGCTCCCACCAACGACGCCTTCAGTGCCATGTCGCCGCCGGAACTCAACAAGCTGATGCGTGAGTGAGAAACACTACAGTGAGAGAGTGATTGTTTAAACAGCAGCGTGTGTCCACAGGAGGGTCAAAGGATCAGTCCACTTCATTACAACATGAACACAGTCAGAGGCAGCCATGCTGTGTGTCTGTGCTCAGGTGTGAAGTAAACAGAGCCGGTCCGTCTCCTTGTTTGGTCTGGTCCGTCAGAAATATGTTGTTTATGTGACTCACTGTTTTACATAGTGGGAGCAGCAGTCTGCACAGCCTCACTGCAGCCTCATAAAGACGTGCAGGCTGTTAAAGAGTTGGGACACACCAAGCAGAGAGGCTGCAAATAATCAATAATTAAAATAAAGAACTGTATTGTGTTAAAAGGTCCACAGACTGTGAGCAGAGTGTCTGGGCTGAAATAAAACCTGTAATCATTTAAATATCACAACTAAATACCTCATTGACATGCAGTCAGACTGAAAGATTTGACTCCAAATTCATTTGTTCAGTCAGTTTTAAAAACACTTTTTAAAATGATCTTTTCATTCTTTAGATATTCAGTTTTGTTTGCACAACTGAACACTGAACAAACATGTTAGCGACCTGTCAATCACAGGTAGCCCCGCCCTAACCCCTCCCCTCCTCCTGCTCTGTGTGACTCTCAATGGGAGCATCAGTGACTAAATGAACATCATGCTGTGTTGAAGAAGACTTGAAACTAGAGACTGAGACCATAAACTCATTAGGAACATGTTTACTGAGGGAATACATCAGGAGAGGAGGAGGAGCATTTTCTCATAGACTTGTTTTTATCTGCAGTGAGCAGGAAGTGATCACGTCCGTCAACATCTGATGCTTACTTGTTATGTCTCTGTCTCCTAGGTAACCGTCAGGAGCTGTCAGCGGTGCTCAAGTACCACCTGGGGGAGAGTCTGCTGGTCAGCGGGGGGGTCAGCTCTCACACCAGACTCAAACCTCTGCAGGGGGAGAAGCTGGAGCTGGGCGTGGTCAGTCCCTGCTCCTCCTTTAAAATAACTTTATTTAAACCCTGATCAGAGACGATGACGCGCCTGTCTGCTCTGTGTTTCAGAGGAACTACACCGTGTATGTCAACAAGGTGCCGGTGGCCGACGCCGACCTGATGGCGACTAACGGGGTGGTCCACGCCGTCAACAGCATCATCAGACCTCTGCGTGAGTCACAGCGCCACCTTCCCGCTGACCTCTGAACTCTACCTTACACTTTGTATGAACAGAGAGATGAATGATCAGCTGACTCTTTACACAGCACTATGGTGACGCCCAGCTCAGTGTTGATCTGTTTCCTGTTCTGCTTCACTCTCGTAGCGTGGTATTTTCAGAATAAAAGCCTAAAAGAGTCACTGCACACTAAGAGACAGATATTTACGTCAGGAGGAGGTGGAGGTATGAGACGTACACAACACGACGGCAGCATGTGGAAATACAAACTTTAGAGGTATGATTGCTTGTTGCCTCAGCCCTGCGTCCAGTTCCACCCGGTGGCCTCTTGTGGTATTGCAGTGAAAAATCTGCTGCCGCACATTCCCCATAGAGCTCTGTGATAAAGAGACGTGTGTAAAACTGATGACAGGACACCTCCAGCTGCAAAACAAGCTTGATTGAACACGTCGTCATGATGTAAAGTCCACAGGCCAGCAGGAGGACATTACTGAGCATGCTCAGTGGGCTGGATACCCAGGAAGTAAACTTTTCTTGTGGTTGTTTTTCTCCAGTGTTTGGATCCTGGGTCTGAATCATTCATCCGTGAGCCTTCAGCATCACAGCCACCGTTTGTAGCTCAAGTTAAAAGAATTAAACTTCAGCATGCTCTGTGTCGCCCTCCATGAATCTGTTTGTAGTGGCGTCTCTGCTCTGACTCTGTCTGTATCTCAGCACATGATTAAACTGGCTTCACTTCTTCCTGAGGACTCGCAGAGTTTGCGACACATTTCTGTATCAGCTGCTCCACAAAGACAAAGATGTCGTCTGTGCAGAGATCATACATGACGTGACTCCTGTGTGAGCACAGAGTCTGACTGACGGTGTGTTTGTGTGTCTGCAGCTCAGAAGGTGGAGCGAGAACAGGCTGACGGACCTGCAGCTCCGCTCAGATCAGCTGCTGCCTCCAGGGTGAGAACACACACACACACACACACACACACACACACACACACACAGACACACACGCACACACGCACACACACACACACACACAGACACACACGCACACACGCACACACACACACACACTCACACGCACACGTCTCCACGAGCAGGTTACTCTGCACTCTCATGTTATAAAAAGATGCTGATTCTAATGACGGCTGATAAAGTGACTGACTCGTCTCCTGACGTGTGGATGACTTGTGCCCTTCTCTCTGTCTCACAGGCCGACTCACAGAGCTTCAGGAACGGTGAGTCCGTTGCGATTGCAGATGTTTCCCTGTTTTGTGTTTTCTGCAGGACTCGTCCGTTTTCTCTCCGACGCCACGCTCACGGATGTTTCTGTGTTGTTTTCAGACGATCTCTTCCAGAAGGTGGTCCGGAGCCGCTCCAGCAGGACGATGATCAAAAGTCAGTAAAACACCAGAGAAGAAGAAAAAGACGTGACAACAGAACGTCTTAGGAACCAAAGAACACAACATGTGCTCATCACAAAGGGTCAAAGGTCACAAATATAACAGGAAAAATCCCCTGAAATCCTCCGACGCTGCGTTTTTTCTCTTTCTGTTTCAGTGTTTGATGATTTTGATTGATTGATGATGAAGTTAAAACAAAAACTCAGCAGAGATCAAAGTATGAAACAGAAACATGAACTCTGAGATCAGAAAGAGGAGCACGCTTGGCCCTGAGCTCGGCCTCTCAGACGCACACAGGCCTCTGACCTGCTGATTGGTGGAGCTCCTGTGACTCATTATAAACTCAGTGCAGCATTATAGTGTAAATGTATCACACAGTAGCTCTTTGTTAGACATGTTTAGAACTGCAGGAAAATCCATTTATATCTTTTGACTGTCTGAAATCAAACCATGGCTTCTCTGAGGGTTGTTGAAAGGCATTCTGGGAAATGTAGGAAACCACTGAGTGAGACATCACCAGGTGAATGAGTGAGGGAGGATCTGAGGGGATTTTTACGTCGTTTGTGGAGAGAAGAAGAAATCTTGTTTCTGTGTACTGTAAAAAAAACAAGTCGTTTTGACCAAACGTCCAAAGTTAAAAACTTTCATGTACAACTTTTGTAAAGTGTGTTGTGTGTGTTGTGTACTCTGTGTTGTGTACTCGGTGTTGTCGTCCTGCAGCATGTCGCAGGTCTGAGCTCCAAACCGACAAACGACTGAGTGACCGGACGGAACCTGAAGCTTTGTTAGTGTTTTTGTAAAAAATAAAGCTGAAAAGGCTGAAACGACGAGATGTGTCCTGTGTGTGTGCGTGTGTGTGTGTGTGTGCGTGAGTGTGTGTGTGTGTGTGTGTGCGTGTGTGTGAGTGTGTGTGTGTGTGTGTGTGTGCGCGTGTGTGTGTGTGTGCGTGTGTGCGTGAGTGTGTGTGTGTGTGTGTGTGTGCGTGTGTGTGTGTGTGTGTGTGTGTGTGTGTGTGTGTGTGCGCGTGTGTGTGTGTGTGTGTGTGTGTGCGTCGGTATAAAGGCCCCTGGGTTCAGGCCGGGTTCACGTCTCTCTCTGCTGGTTTGTAAAAAGGCTGCAGAGCGTCGACGCGTCACAGCCGTCACGCCGACTTAAATCATCTGTAATCCGTGCACGTTTCCTGCACGTGCACGTTTCCTCAGCGCCGCCGGAGGAGGATCAGAGTTATGAAATATTAATGTGGTCCAGGTGAGACCAACAGCAGCCGGGCCAACAGAAACACAGCTTCCTTTTACAGAGTTTAATGTGAAGCAGTGAACGCCTCACAGAGGGAACCTTCAGTCTCCTCTGCAGGGAAAAAGAACGCGCGCACACACACACACACACACACACACACACACACACACAGCTGCAGATTTCAGTCCAAACGTTCTCGCTGAGCGATGCATTAAAACCAAGAAGAAGAGTTTAAAGTAAGCAGTGAGCTGATGAACATGCGAGGCACACACACACGTGTTATTAAAGCTGTTTGTGTGAGTCTGTGTGTGCAGGAGGTCCGGATCACGCTGCCCTGTGTTCAGCAGGCCGTGTCACATCAACAGGTCATAATGAAGTCTTCTGTGATCAGCTGCATCCTCTACATGATGCTTTCACACTTTCACCTCACAGAATAACTCACATATTAAACGTTGTCATGGTGATGAGAAGCTCCTGAAAGACAAGAGGACTAATGTGTGAACAAGGAGTGAGACCATGGTCATGACATCATCAGAGAAGGTGAATGTGGATCCAGGAGATTCTCACGGTAACACTCTTTGTTCTCTCATGTGCAGTAAACAAAGTCAGCAGAGAGGCATTCAGGAACGATCCTGTAAATCTCAGCTGATGAGGTGAGCTATGAACCCATCAGTATGTTACCCATGGTATCCACGAGCGCAGTGACAGTGGTAACTGAACGACTAACGGACTTCTTAAACTCAGGACAAGGCCAGGCTCCCTCCCAGGCAGTTCGGCTTTAGAACAAACCACCCAACTGAAGCGGCTAACTGCTACGTCATTGAAAAACTTAAATTAAGACTAGACAGAGGGGGCGCTGTAGGGGCTCTATGTTTGGACCTGAGAAAAGCATTCGATACCATGTCCTGTCAATCAATCAATCAATCAATCAAATTTTATTTGTATAGCGCCAAATCATAACCAGAGTTATCTCAGACACTTTACAAACAGAGCAGGTCTAGACCGACTCTTTGTTCTGTTCTTTAAAGAGAGGCCCAACATGAATCACCATGAGTAGCACTTAGCAACATTCGGCACATTGGCAGAAAAACTTCCTTTAACAGGCAGAAACCTCGAGCAGAACCAGACTCATGTTGAACATCTGAAGAGACTGGATGGGCCGAACATGGGACAGAAGGAGATGCAGGATAGAGACAGGCAGAGAGAGCAGCAACAACATATGTTCTTGTTACAACAACAACAGACACATACTGATGGTTACAATGCCAATAATAGTGGTAGACTAGGGTGAAGATTGGCTAAATAAATAAATGAATAAATAAATTAGCGAGAGAAGCAGAGTAATGATAAAGGCTGAGGTAATCGTAATTGTAACAGTTGAAGTCAACAGGTCTACTATTAGCATTAGCAGCAACAATAATGATACTATGGGGAAGGCTGATGTTAGTAGTTGTTGCAGTCGAGCAGGTCCACAGCAGCAGGTGGTCTGCAGCAACGATCCTCAGGAACCTTCAAGACAAGGGAGCATGAGAACTCCCGGGAAGATATGTGGTTAGTAATGTTAATGGGACCAGAAGATACAGAGTTAATGAGCTGCATTAATATGACAGAGAGAGAGGGGGGGAGAGGGAGAGAGAGAGTCAGAGAGAGAGAGAGAGAGAGAGAGAGAGAGAGAGAGAGAAGCTTGGTGTGTCAGATCCCCCCGGCAGTCTAAACCTATAGCAGCGTAACTCTGGGCTGGTCCCAGCCTGAGCCAGGCCTAACTATAAGCTTTATCAAAGAGGAAAGTTTGAACTCTTAAAAGAAGAGAGGGTGTCTGCCTCCCGGACCCTGACTGGTAGATTGTTCCAGAGGAGGGGGGCCTGGTAATTGAAGGCTCTACCTCCAACACTACTCTTAGACACTTTAGGTACCACAAGCAGGCCTGCATCCTGGGAGCGCAATGTTCTAGAGGGGTAATATGGCACTATGAGCTCTTTCAGATATGATGGTGCCTGACCATTAAGAGCTTTGTAAGTAAGAAGAAGGATTTTAAATTCTATTCTAGATTTTACAGGAAGCCAGTGCAGAGAGGCTAATACAGGAGAGATGTGATCTCTCTTCCTAGTTCTTGTCAGCACACGTGCTGCAGCATTTTGTACCAGCTGCAGAGTTTTTAGTGACTTATTAGGGCAGCCTGATAGTAACGAGTTACAATAATCCAACCTGGAAGTAACGAATGCATGGACTAGTTTTTCTGCATCGTGTTGAGACAGGATGTGTCTGATGTTTGTTGCGAAGATGAAAGAAGGCTGTCCTTGATATTTGTTTTATGTGGGAGATGAAGGACATATCCTGATCAAACAGAACTCCCAGATTCCTAACAGTAGTGCTGGATGCCAGGCTGATGCCATCTAGGGCAGCTATATCATTAGAGAAAGAGTCTCTGAGGTGTTTTGGGCCGAGCACAATAACTTCAGTTTTGTCTGAATTAAGTAGCAGAAAGTTTCTAGTCACCCAGATCTTTATGTCCTTAAGGCATGCTTCTAGTTTAGATAGCTGATTGGTTTCATCTGGCTTCATAGATAAGTATAATTGAGTATCATCTGCATAACAATGAAAATTAATGGAGTGTTTCCTCATGATATTACCCAGAGGAAGCATATATAAGGTAAAAAGAATCGGTCCGAGCACAGAACCTTGTGGAACTCCATGACTAACTTTGGTGTGCATAGAGGACACATCATGAACATTAACAAACTGAGATCGATCTGATCAATAAGATTTAAACCAACTTAATGCAGATCCTGTAATGAACATTAACTGTTCTAGTCTCTGTAACAGGATGTGATGGTCTATCGTGTCGAAAGCGGCACTAAGATCTAACAGGACGAGTACAGAGAGAAGTCCTCTGTCTGAAGCAGGAAGTAGATCATTTGAAACTCTCAGTGCTGTCTCAGTGCTATGGTGGACTCTAAATCCTGACTGAAAGTCCTCAAATAAACTGTTGTTGTGAAGAAAGTCACATAATTGATTAGCGACTGCTTTCTCAAGGATCTTTGAGATAAAAGGAAGGTTAGATATAGGTCTATAGTTAGCTAAGGTGCCTGAATCTAGGGTAGGCTTTTTAAGAAGTGGCTTAATTACAGCTAGTTTAAAAGACTGGGGTACATAGCCCGTCGATAAAGACATATTGATCATATCTAGTAAAGAAGTGCTAATTGAGGGAAAGACTTCCTGAAGCAGCTTGGTTGGAATCGGGTCTAAAAGACAGGTTGATGGTTTAGACGAAGATATCAGAGAATTTAGCTCAGGAAGGTCAATTGGAGAAAAACAGTGTAAACATCAGGTGTTTGAGCAGTTTCCAAAGATACATCTGCACCAGGTAACGGCAGGAGGTTACAGAGTCTCTAATCTTTAGGATTTTGTCATTAAAGAAGCTCATGAAATCATCACTGCTGAGGCCTATAGGAATACTTGGCTCAGTGGAGCTGTGACTCTCTGTCAGCCTGGCTACAGTGCTGAAAAGGTACCTGGGATTGTTTTTATGTTCTTCTATGAGGGAGGAGTAGTAGACACCTCGAGCATGCCGTAGGGCCTTCCTGTATTTATTAAGACTATTTTGCCAGAGTAAACGAGACTCTTCTGTTTTGGTGGATCGCCACATTCTTTCAGATTTACGCCACATTTGCTTCAAGTTACGAGTTTCTGAGTCATACCAACACTGTCAACACTGTCCCATTTTAATTTATCTGACGATGCAATCAAATGGATGGAGTCTCATCTCACTGTGAGAGGACGATGTACCACGGCTGGAAACCTGTCTTCATCGATTGTTGATTGCTCTGTTGGTGTCCCGCAAGGCTCGGTGTTGGGACCTCTTTTATTTAGATGAACTAATGTCATGATGCAAGTGGTGAACGTGTGTTTCACTGTCTGCTATGATGCCCATTGAAAAGGAGCAGATGCCTCCTGTGGACTCATGACAGACATTGTTTTAACTTTGTGTTTCAGTAAAGGTTTTCTGTCTCTGTCTGAGCCTCCGAGCTGCAGCAGGAGCAGAACTCTGCCTGAAACTTCATCTTAAAGACACTTTTCTGTCTTTATTAAATCATGGTTTTATTTTATTAGAACATGGAGCAGATTTCCTGTCAGCCTTCAGCCTGATGTCGCTTTGATTTCCTGCAGCCGTTTAACATAGAACACATTTCAGCTGCAGGTCTGCGGCTCCTGTCCGTCCTCCTGTGTTTGTGTAGAGATGATTGACAGCAGCAGATAATCCAGCACAGATGCTACTCGCTGCAGGACGTCGACCCGAGTCTGAAGCTGCCAAACAGGAGGAAACACAAAGCCGCAGTGATGGCTGAGAGACGGGGAGGTGAAGGTGACGAGATGTTGTTGAGATGTATATTATTATTTTTATTATTATTATTATGTTTAAGGGACAGAGCTTCAGTCAGAGAAACATTCATATTAAATGCAACACAATGCTTGTTCCTCTAGTTGCACTTAATAGCATCCAATAAAAAAACTGCACTTTACTTCAAACTTGCACTTTAGAACAGAATTTAAATTAAAGTTCTTGTAAGTTTCCACCAACTAAAAAAATTCAGAAAGCCATGAATCTCTGCATAAACGTATTCAGATCCTTTACTTGAATAAAAGCAGCAACCCTACAAGATCAAATCCTCCACTACACACAGAAATGTGTGCATTAAGTCCTCATTAAGTCAAAGTATTTGAGTATTGTTAGAGAAATCACAGTTAAAGAACAGAATGAACAGATGTAATTAACAGGAGAGGACAGGGGAAAAGAGATCGACTTCAGTATCACAACAAGAGAAAAGCAACATGAAGTTTGGAAACATCGTCTGCAGGTGAAATCTTAAAGTTCATCACAGGTGGAGTCTTTGATGATCTGAAACACATCTTTGCTCACTTAGTGTTGGAGTAGAACAAAAAACTAATAAGAGTGAAATAAAATTTCAGAACCGAAGTGTGAAGTCAGAGCGCCACCTGCTGCTCAGGGGAACACATCACACACCATCTGCTGCTTTCTGTCTTTAAACCTCATTTTAAAGTCTGAACTCCTGGTGTAAACAAAAGACAGGATAATACGATTTATTTTGGATTCAAGTGTAAAAATAAATTCAATTTCCTGCAGTCGATCTGTGGTCTTTATTTCCCTCTACTTCTTTAAAGTCACGCGGGAAGACTGAAGTCTGAAGTTTAACATATTTCCTTCTTATTTACTGCTCACCACGTTCAAGTCCTGAACACAGTTATGATACTGATGTTAATGTCACTGAGTAATCTTATTATTTTATTATCAAATAATGTTTAAAGTTTTAAAGGAAACAGTCTGCTTTCCGTAGGCACCATAATCTTTCCCGTGCCGTGTGTTCCTCCGGGCCCGCAGGGGCGCTGCAGGCTGAGTTTCCGGTTTCCTGTGTGTTACATTGAATTCGGTCCGTCATAGAACAACAACAACACATGTGGTTGAAGCCGCTGAAGAGTTGAGATGTTTTCCTCTCTGAAAGATAAAGTCGGGCAGGTTTTGTTACCGGGAGATGATTTCTCATTTGAGGCCGACGACACCATCTCTCTCACGGGTCACGTAAAGCCGGAGAAGGTGGTGTGTGGTCCGGGTCTGAGGCGGAGCGGAGACCGGCTGCTGGTGTGTAAAAGCGGCGTCCTCCGACACAAACCGCCCAACATGTTCTGGATGGATTCACAGCAGAGGAGGGTAAGACTGTAGAGACACGATGTTCACAGGACTCACTTCATACTCTGACGCTAACCCGAGGATTTATTTACTGTGTGATCTGCGTTTAACAGCAGCTGATACAACATGCAGAACTTCATTTAGAAAACTCGTCATTTAAGGTTTTTCCTGACGATACAAATGTGCGCTCCATGTGTCTGGATTCTTGGACTAAATTAAAATGGTCATCATTAGGTATCGGTTACGGCTTTAACAAAATGTTATCAAGCTCCGTTTTACGCCATTAAAAGTCAAACTTCATTGATCAGGTTCGCTGTTCTTTCTTCTCCCAGTCCGCTGACAAACGGCAGCGAACTGCGGGAGTTACTTCTGAAAAGTTTCTATTATTTAGCAATGTAGAGCCGCTAGGTGAACCAGGTGAACCCCGAATTACCTAGAAGACCAAAGTCATTTGTAGGATTTATGACCTTTTGTTCTGATATCAAAGTTAACTGAACCAGGTCTCACTGAGTGGTTTCTTGCATTTCGTTTGAATGGAGTTCCGCAGATTTGCCAGAAACAGAGTTAAAGTGTTACATCTGAACTGTAAGGAGATTAAAAACCCTGACGTAGACATTTTTGGGCAGGAGGGACAGGTGTTGGAGCAGTGCATGCTGGGAGTTGAGTCTGTGTCTCCTTTCCTCAGTACGTCCCAGTTAAAGGAGAGACCATCATCGGCATCGTGACGGTCAAATCAGGAGACGTCTTCAAGGTAGACTTTGGAGGAAGTGAGCAGGCGTCGCTTTCCTACCTGGCGTTTGAGGGAGCCACCAAGAGGAACCGGCCCAACGTTCAGGTGAGACTCTGAGGACAGGAAGTCCAAGTGACACTCCCCTGTGTGTTTAACCCCTCCCGGTCTGTGTTAACCCCCCCGTCTGTGTTCTGCCTGTGCAGGTGGGAGACCTGGTCTTCTCTCAGTTCGTGGTGGCCAATAAGGACATGGAGCCGGAGCTGGTGTGTGTGGACAGCGGGGGTCGAGCCAATGGGATGGGGGTGTTTGGCGGAGGAGGTCTGCTCTTCAGCGTCTCTCTGGGACTTGTCAGGAGGTAAAAACGTCCTCAAATGTTTGTCTCTCTGTTTCTGTTACAATAATAACCCCTTTGCCCCCCCTCAGACTACAATAACCCCTCTGCCTGTGCCCCCCCAGACTGCTGTCCCCCAACAGTGAGGTCCTGCAGGACCTACAGCAGCTGTTCCCCTGTGAGCTGGTGGTGGGGATGAATGGCCGTCTGTGGGTCAAGTCCTCCAGCCTTCAGCGGACCCTCGTCATCGCCAACCTGCTGCAGAGCTGTGACACCATGACGGCCCCCCAGAGACAGCAGCTGTTCAGGAGGGTGGCACAGGGGGCGCTGTAGACTACATTTGCAGCTCACCTGGTTTCGGTATGAAGCAGGTGAGCTCAGGTGTTTGAACTAAAGAAATCCTGCAGCTGCTGGTTAATCAGACTTTTTCTAACTGATGTTTTTCTGCAGCATAAACAGAGATTCTGGTATTTTTAAACCTGCGGCCTATTTCTACATATTTAAGGATCTAAATGACTCACAGGTAATAAAGTGTGTGAACGTCTCCAGTAGATGTGTTCATCCTGCAGCAGTGAAACAGGCTGTAATGGCTGCAACATAATCCTTGATGGGTCAAAGGTCGTCCACTAAAAGTTCTTGTTGTTTCCACTGACAGGCTCAGATTGTTATTCTAAGTGTGTGACAACATGACAGAAAGGATCCCTACAGAGATAGACCTTTTTGTTACAGAGGAAGATGATTGTTTTAACCACACACAGACGTTACATCGCTCTCTGCACACACACCAGACTCCATTCAGAAAAACACTGATTTAAGCTCACAGAGCACAGGAGCTGCTGCTCTGCTGCTGCCTTTATCTGTCAGTTTGTTTGTTGACTTGTGTGACTTTAGGGTGTTACATTGTTCATTCAGATCCAACACAATATTTGTGTAACACAAAACAACACAAACAATCGAGGCAGCAGTCGACCGACGACTCCTGTTTTCTCTGCTTGGATGTCGTCACCCCCAAGGATAACTACAACCTGTTTCACTGCTGCAGGATGGAGACAGTCACACACTTCGTGTACCTGTGAGTCATTTAGAACCTAAATTTGTAAAGGACAGAAGGAAACCAAAACGACTGAAACGTTTCACTGTTGTCGACATCACAGATGTGTTTGTGCCGCTGGCAGCAGGCTGGAGCAGACGTTGTGCAGAGTTCTTAACATGTTTCTTTTTGTACTAACAGGAAAGATGATGTGTGTTGAATGTTTTTTGTGTCTCTAAAGTGAAACCAAACGATAACGGACAGAACGCTTCATTGGAGCTTTATTTGGTTTGTTTTTGATTTACTCCTCAGATCTTTGTGATCATGAAAGTGCCACACAGACGTTTTCTCCATAAACATTTATTTTCAAATAGATTAAGAAAAAATAGATTTTTTTACAACGTTTTTCTTTATATGACTTTTTATACAGTACTTTATGTGCATTTAGAAAAACGACAAACGAACAGCAGTTAATGAGGCAGCAGAGAGCCGGCAGCTCTGACAGGCAGCAGGATCAAAACCACAAAGGATGCTGGGAAATTATGGAGAAGTGCAGAGAACCAAAGACCAAAACATCCAGCTCTGAAACCGGATCAGACCGGCTCTGAAACCGGATCAGACCGGCTCCAGACTTTTAATAAATGTCAACGTTTGTTTTTCTGTTTTTATAAAAGTGCAAATAAAAATGTCCGAGTGAGACATCGGAGCTGATTGTAACAGAAACCAGTTTGTTCTGAAATAAAGTGAACACACACACACAAACACTCTCAGCTGATTTACATTCAGAGAGTTACACACACACAGACAGGTAGACAGACAGGTGCACAGACAGACAGGTGGAGGGTTCAGTAACTACGGCAACAGTTCTCTGAAGTTGAACACATGCGAGGCAAGCGCAGAACTTTGGCAACACGTCAGGCTGAAGGTCGAGTGGCGACTGGAAAATACGGCAGACATCTTGTCGATGATGTCACAGTGCGGAGTGAGGGGGGGGCAGGGGGCGGGGGCCCCGCGGGGTCACATGACGTGTTTCTGGATGCCCGGGATGAACTCCTTGGCGTTGGGGTTCAGACTGCTGTTCACCTGGTGGAGAGAGAAAGACAGAGTGAGACATCCACAGGTGTGTGTGTGTGTTAAACATCTTTGTGCCAAGAACAACAACTTTTTATTTACATGTAAATTATTTTCTTTACATTTTTTGTGTCCGTTACTGAAGGGAGGTAACGCGTCAGAGACGTCGGAGCAGGTCGGACTGACGGGAACCGTCTGAGACCAAACACATTAAAGCAGGTCATTTTGTTCAGCACAACACACCTGCAAAGGTAAACGTCTGATCACTGAGATTAAAACCTGATGACTCAGTCACACTGATGCCCGGTTCTGCTCCGTCAGACAGCGCGAGCCCTCGCCCACAGGAAGCGTGTCTGGTCCGCAGTGCAGTGGAGCCCAAGCAGCTGGATTCTGTCTGTACGTGGTGTTTTACTTTGCAATGACCGGATGCTCTGTGCTGTGTTGTGTCTGACTTCCTGTCTGGAACCATCTGTTCAGCTTGACGCATGTTGATGCAGCTTCTGTCAAATATAGACTCTGTATATTTTTAGCGGAGCAGAGCGGGGAGACGGACCGCGGCGCGTGCTGTGGAAACACGAGCATTGACTTGAATGGGCGTGATCGATTCCAGAGGTCACGGCGCACACAGAGGGCGGCAGAGACGGATCCCTGGAATTTGGGCATAAGAAGTTCTAGCGGGGCCATTAAATTAATGTAGAACTATAAAGAGCAGTAAACAAGAATACATGTGGAGATGAAGACAAGTTTAAAGAACTGTCGTTTGTTCTTCAATTTATTGGTGAGAGTTCCTTCCTCACCTGCCTCTAAAACTTACTATGTCCTGATTGACATACATGACACATTTAGCCATCACAGTGGACGGCGGTCAGTCGAGCTGAACTGCAGCTGAACCTCGGCTGTGCGCAGACAGGAAGTCTGCGGCTCTGAGACGAGCTGAGTTTATACACCTGATGAGCCCTCCGTGCGTACGAGCAGATCTCATGTGTAAGGGAAACAGGTATAAATATATTTGATGTTTATTTTACTGATACGATTTATTTGATTAATCTGGTCTTCGAGAAGGAATAGCTTCACGACAGACGTTATAATAAGGAACAATAAAGGCAGGTCACATTAACATATTTATTCCTTTATACATTTACTTTATTTACATATCTATGTTTATTTATATCTGAATAAATAACCATTCCTCTTACAGATTCATGTATTCTTACGGCCCTCCTATGACTCCATAGTTTGAGTCCAAAGTGACGTCTTTAAATGTCTCGTTTGTCCCACATGCAGTCCAAACGTGGTGCGTTCACTGAACCAGAAAAAAGAAGCTCCAAACTGAGAATATGAATCTTTTTTCTGCTATAAACAAACATAAAACCATAAACTGATCATAAGAAGACTTTCTGATGATTTCTCTGATCTTGTTGTTGTTCTGCCAGGTGTCTGATGCTGGGGAACGACAGCCTCTGATTGGTCGATGCAGACAGTGAACTCACCACGACGTCGAAGTCTGTGTCTGCGTGCACGTCTGCGTCCAGAACCAGCAGGCTGATCTGGTCCTGCAGCTGACTGACAGTCTGAGCGGGGAGGTCTCTGGACGGGATGAACCACTCCCACTGCTCCTCCTCCTCCAGCAGCTCCTGAATGCAGTGCTCGATAAACTCCTCCTCCCACAGCTCCTCCTCCACCTGAGCGCGCACACACACACACACACACACACACACACACACACACACACAGAGTTTATCTGGGTCAGATGAAGAAACAGGACTGAAGACATTTCACACGTCTTAAACAGAGTGAGCAAAGGATTTAATATCAGTTAAACATAAAAACTTTGATTTAACATTAAATTAATATCAAGACTGTTTTTAGAATCAATACAATATCACTAAATGATTGCTATAGTATCAATAATTAATTACAGATAAATCACAGATCAATGATGTCAACAGCAGAATACGGTTTTTGGTATTATTGTAAAAACTTCATTGACTCTCTTTGATTGATCTGTTATTTTTTGGAGGCCCTTCAGCTGTTGATCAAACTTTTTCAGGTAAAAACATGTTTCTAAAGATGAACCTCTGAGCCCGGAGCCCCGCGTGGCTCTCACAAGTTAATATAAATGTCTAAAGTCTTAAAAATCATCCTTATGTCTTTGTGGGGTAAACACAGAGTGATGCGTTCAAGTGCTGACCTGGTTTCACGCTGAAATGGTCACCTGTCTGTGTCTGTGGGACAATTCCCTTTAACCTGAGGCTCAGGTGTGCTGTGGGCTCTCACCTGTCTGTTGAACTCCTCCTCGTTCTCCATCCACATGTACTCAGCGAACGGGTCGTCCTCGGAGATGAACTGGTTGCTCAGGATGACCTCGTTGCTGATCGTCATGTTTGTGTTGACGTTGCTGAGACTCGGGTCTTTCATGTCAGTCCTCTCACACAGTCTGGATCGCTGCAGTCACACCGTTGACTCTACAGAGGACACAAAGGACAGATTTAACCTTCAAACACCGAACAGTTGTTCTGTTATGTCAACGTCCAGGGTCGCTGTGATGGCCGCTGTCTGCCAGCTCAGGACTGTCGCTGACTCTGCGGAATAACTGACTAACATCGACAGAAAAACAAAATGACAAACATTCAAATGTTAATATTAAGGCAAGAATATAAAACGCTGCGTTTTTGTACCGGAAACCAGTGAAAATCCGATTTCTCCGACAGCACAGGACCAGTCGGTCAACTCTGTGTCGAACTCTTCTGGAACTGTAATGGCCGCGCTGCCTCTGTTTGTTTACATCTCCAACGTCACTCCGTGCTCGGTTCTGATTGGCTAAACCGCTCTGCTGCCTTCACGTGATACATGACCTAGTTAAACTAAACAGGACTGAAAAATCGGAAAGTAGGATTCTCCTTGTACTTCTGGCATTGGTTACATTTTTGCGGTTAGTTTCATGATGTCATTCACATTTATTTATCTCTTTAAATAACATAACAAAGAGTCGGTCTAGACCTGCTCTGTTTGTAAAGTGTCTCTGGTTATGATTTGGCGCTGTACAAATAAAATGTGATTGATTGATAAAATTTGATTTATAAATAACCAGGTAACCTATTTTTACAAGGAGACACCAAAAGCAACTTCTGCTACAACGAAATATTAAATATTGCCAGAAAACGTAAAAATCATCAGATTTATAGGAGTGACAAAGATACTAAAATAAGGCCAAACTTGACAAATCATCTGTGTTCGGAAAAAATTGAGACACATTATAGCAAAGCTTTATTAAGGAAACAAATTATGCCTGTGACCAGACAACTCCTTTTCATCATGTTTTACCATATATTCTATCCATCGGTATACGCGACGGTCTTTAATCCCAAACCTGCTCTAAATAATGCCTCCAAAAAATCCATAACGTAACTATAAAGGCTATGTAATGGTACATAATGTTTTTTTATATATTAGTATTGTTTATCTTCTGTTAACTGTCTCCAGGAAAAGTACTGCTCACTGACTGTAGTGAAATACTGGGGGTCGGTTGTATAGGGAGCAGATGACAGGACAAGCAGAAGTATGTGTGCTACAGAAAAGTAAAGTGTTTTTTTTCTAATCATTGATTTTTTCCCCCTTGTGATATACTGATAACTTGAAATCTTCAGGTCTTTTTTTAAATAGATTTTAGATTCATATTATAGACTGTTTTTACCTGAACGTGATGTTGGAACTTTCGGATGCATCTTGAAGGCAGCACTGTAGTCAAGACACTAGAGAACAACGTCCTCGGAAATTCGCTCACTTTGCTCAATGATTGTCCGCACGAAGAAATTGTGTATTTAAAGGCAAACTGCGAACTATTGTGTTTCATACTTTACAATTATATTCATCCAGAACACGACGAGTAGAGAGCATTGAAACTCAAAACCTCTCATCCACATCTCGCTAATGAAAACCAAACATCGCGATACTTTAGTCAAATGTCCTGTGCTGATTGCGGTAGCAATTTCTGCTAGCGACCAGCTACGCAGCAGAAACAGCCAAGGTAAGAGTATTATTTTAATACATTTAATATTGGTGACTTCATTATTCATCAATTATTAACCGATAGCACGCCGCTTGTGTAAAAGTTGCACTATATACAAGTAGAGTTTTGACGTTAATCTCTAAGCGACGTGAGCATTAGTGTTAGCTTGTAGGAGCAGGCTTTCTTCACTGTAGGCGAATTACATTAGCAGTCGATATGCTAAAGTACAGCTAGCCTCGACTATTAAGCATGGTCTGTAACGTGCTTATTTATGGGATGTACTTGATAAGTCGCGAATGCATACATTCATTCATAAATGGTTCTTACAGAAAACTATATATAATTTTTTGTCTGAGTTTGGAAAATCTAAAGTCGCGGGTATCTTAGTGAGCTAGCACCGTTAGCATAGCTTAATCACGGCACAGGTCCCGTGTTTCTGCTGCCCTCCATATAAAACGTGTGGTTCATATTTACACATAACCGAGGCTGTTCACATGTTCACTTTCCAGATCGTGTGTCGTCGAGAATATACTCATTGTTAATCATTGTTTCTATGTAGAAATTACAAGTCAGGTTGTGTTTTGGTCCAGTTCTCTTCTTTTGTTGTAAGTGAACACACTTTTTATTCCTTCACGTTTGTACGGACTTGTATGTTCATATAGAGGCTCAATAAATTAACCTCATCTCTCAGTTCAGAAAAGTATCCGCAGGTTCTTTTTATAGAGGATGTTTCCGACACACTCCATCAGTTCATGTCCTCCCACCTTGTCTGAGGCGAATTCTGAACCTCCAGGGCCTCTTCTGTCTCCTGTTCTATTCTTCTTTAATTCCCTCTCATGTCCCAGTTATCACAGCTTACATCTGCTCAGGTGACTGTTAATGAATCACAGTCTTTTCCTTCCATTTGCTGCACACGCTGCTGTGGCTCAGTGCCTCTCCACTGTCTTCTGTTGTCTAAGTAGAGGCAGCGTTTGAAGAGTTTCTCTACCTCATTGTGTTTCAACAGAGAAAGACGTCCTCCAGAGAAGAGGAATTCACCTTCACTTCACCAAGTTTACTCTTTGCACAAGACATTAACTGACATTAACTTCCCCAATCCTTCAACAACAGACACTTTTTTTCTGCCTGCTTCGTTCTTATCTTGACTCGCCTGCACTGAAACAAACTGAGGCCAGAGAGCAGCTCCACTTTGTGACATCATGTCTCAGAAGTCGCAGTCAGACGGAGGTCAGAAACACTTCACTGTGGGTCGTGGGCTCCTGGCCGCCGCAGAGACCTTGAACTACAGCATGAATGATCAGCGATCCAGCCGGGAGATGGGGGGCATGGCCTCAAGTATGGGGGTGGGCGGCGCAGGCTTGGAGGGGCAGGATGGTGGCTCCCAGATGTCCCGGCGTGGCGGCGGAGGAAACCATCTTGGCAACACCATGAAGCTGTTTGCCAGTTTAGGGCTGTCGCCCTCTGACCTGGACGCTCTTGCTGAGATCCCTGAGGAGGACATCAGCGTGGAGACGCTACCGCAAATCCTCAGGCAGCTCAAGAGCCGCAAAGGAGGAGCCAGAGAGCGGCCGGGGGTGTCGTCCATGTCCTCAGAGGCCTTGTATGGAGGAGGAAGAGACAGCTGGGGCGACCTGCACATGGGGAGAATGGGTGGTCCTTCTCTGGGTCAGGGTTCGGCCCGGGCCCAGTCCTCTGCAGACTTTGGGTACAGTTCCCTGCAGGACGTGGCTCCCGGCCAGGGCTACAGCTTAAACTACGGCAGCAGCGGTGGGGCTGGGAGCAGGGAGAGGCCGTACTCGGAGCTTTCCCACCATGATTCCTACAGTGGGCTCGGCATGGGCCTACCATCATCTGACCCCATGTTTATGCAGAGGAGGATTGCCCCCCCCTCACACAGAAAAGTCCAAGACTACTTGGGAGTCACGCCCCCCGTATTCCCCCACGTGTGCTCTCTTTGTGACTTTGACGTGCGTTCCATCATGGTGAGTACCATCCAGCATCTCTCGGACTAACGTTAAAACTCTGTCAGACTTTCGATCTTGTGTCCACTTCAGTCAGCGACAGGTGGTAACCATCCCTCATGGTTCCAAAGACTGACTCCAGTTTAAATCACCTTACAGCATGTGTCTTGATTTTCTTACACCTGAGGATCTGCAGCAGTATACTGATACAGATTTTTGTCTCGTCAGACATCATCAAACTTTTCAAAGGTGTAGTGTACCTATAAAACTATCAGTTCTTGTCATTACCCCTCCCTCACGTCAGAATCCTCCAGCTAGCTTAAACATTGTTTTACACATTTCAGCCTGACACCAGAAAGAAGCCACAAATAAATGTGTAAAAACTGACCTCACACAGACATACTGCGATTAGGAATCAAGTTTTAGGCTGTGAAGCATTTCCATGAGAATCAGTGCAGCCCTGAAACGCAGCTCTGACGGAGAAACAGCCTGTCAGTGATTCTCTGTTTGGATCTGTAGGAGTGGAACCAACACATCGATGGACTTCGACATGCTGAAAAGAGACGGCTGCTGCTCGACATGTGAGTCACTCAGATACACGACGACACAGTTTGAACATCACAGCTGACTGAAGGTTAACGATGGTTGATGTTGTTTTCAGTTACCCCGAGTGGGACCCCGGTATGTCGTCAGGCAGAAGGTAAGATATCAGGCCTTCTCTGATAGAATGGAGCTCATTGAGGTTAATTGAGCTGCTTAAAGAGGAAGATGATTTTTTTAACCACAAACAGACGTCACTCTCTGCAGACACACCAGACTCCATTCATAAAAACACTGATTTAACCTCACAGGACACAGAGCTGCTGCTGCTCTGCTGCTGCCTCCACTGATGATTTGTTTGTGTTTTTATGTTCTGTACAAACATTAAGTTGGATCTCAACTAACCACTTAACACACTAAAGACACAATTACACAAACAAACTAACAGATCGATGCAGCAGCAGCTCTGTGTCCTGTGAGGTAAAATCAGTGTTTTTCTGAATGGAGTCTGGTGTGTGTGCAGAGAGCGATGTAACGTCTGTGTGTGGTTAAAACAATCATCTTCCTCTGTAACAAAAAGGTCTATCTCTGTAGGGATCCTTTCTGTCATGTTGTCACACACTTAGAAGAACAATCTGAGCCTGTCAGTCTCTCTGTTCAGTAACACAGCGGGGGGTTGTGATGTCCTTCATGTTGTTGCTTTGTTTTATACATTTAACCAGCTGTTTATGGACTGACTGAGCTTGTGTCTTTGTTTCAGTGTGGGTCTTTTGGAGACCCCCAACCTGTCCGCAGGGCTGCTGGGTCCCGCCCCCATGTCCTCAGCTCAGACAGCAGGAGGGATGTCTTCCAGCTGGGGTAAGACAGATGGATAATAATCCCCCGCAGGATGAAGCCACCTGAGCAGCATGTTGTTAGTTACAGTAACATATGCACTCATTCTGCAGCAGGATGTACAGAGGAAACGGGGTGTGGTGTTAACATTGAGTGTGTTTGTGTGTCAGGAGGAGGTCCTGGTCTGTCAGGAAAGAACCAGCCGGGACAGAATAAGGTCAGTGTGTGCTCGTCTGTCTCTGATCTCGTGCAGTCCGTACCACGTGACGTGTGGGCGGGCTCGTGTTTTTGCTCAGATCAGAAACTGATCTCAGATGAAACATGATCCCTGAACTTTACAACAGCTTCAAACTGCACTCAGATTTCCTGTTTGTGAACACGTGCCTGATCAATGACGCTGATTCTGATGCAAATATACCAAACTCCATTCTGTCAGTGCATCTTATGTGACGTTCAGTGTTCCGGCTCATTCGAACAGCGTACGTCAGGTGTGTGCGTTCAGCCACTGTTAACACACGTAGCTTCATGTGTTCGATCTCAGCGGCTCCTGAACCACTGAAGCAGCGGGTCAAACATCTCATGTGTAATAAAGTGAAGATTAATGTGTTCTCAGCTGAGGAGCAGGGTGGTGGTGGTGAAGTACGACAGGAAGCCTCTCAGCACCAAGACTCTGTTCGCCTTCACCGAGCCGTTCGGCGTCCTGAGGGAGCACCTGGTGCTGAAGAACAAGGTGAGCGTGACGTCTGAACACCATGAGCACAGCTGCTCCGTAAATCAGACTTCAGCTGAATCGCACTGTGTCTCTGTCAGGCCTTCTTTGAGATGAACAGTCACGAGGAGGCTCTGGACATGGTCAACTACTACGAGCAGCACCCGGCCACGCTGTACGGCAAACCGCTCACCTTCTACCTGTCCAAGAGGCTGCTGGTCATCGAGGTAACACCCACTCCTCTTCATTAAGACCACACATTACAATCAAAGTGATCCTGACGTCTGTGTTTGACCTTCAGAAAGACGACCGGGCGACAGACAGGCCTGTCAGAGAGGTCAAAGGTCACGGCAGCCAGGTGGTTTTCTTCTCCAACCTGCCGCGAGAGGAGGAGAAGAAGATGGAGCTGCTGACCATCGCTGCACGCTTCGGCATCGTGGAGAAACACCTCTTCTTAACGGACCAGGTGAACTGGAGATGTTAGACTCACGCTCTGCTGTCCAATCAAACTGCTCACCTGGATGTCTGAAGTGTAGTCTGAAACATCAGCTGCTCGGGTTCAGGAACATTAGAGCGTGTTTGTTCCTGCAGCAGCTCTCCCGGTGAACGTGCAGCAGCTCTCCCGGTGAGTGTGCAGCAGCTCTCCCGGTGAGTGTGCAGCAGCTCTCCCGGTGAGCCCGCAGCAGCTCTCCCGGTGAGCGTGCAGCAGCTCTCCCGGTGAGCGTGCAGCAGCTCTCCCGGTGAGCGTGCAGCAGCTCTCCCGGTGAGCCCGCAGCAGCTCTCCCGGTGAGCCCGCAGCAGCTCTCCCGGTGAGCGTGCAGCAGCTCTCCCGGTGAGCGTGCAGCAGCTCTCCCGGTGAGCCCGCAGCAGCTCTCCCGGTGAGCCCGCAGCAGCTCTCCCGGTGAGCGTGCAGCAGCTCTCCCGGTGAGCCCGCAGCAGCTCTCCCGGTGAGCCCGCAGCAGCTCTCCCGGTGAGCGTGCAGCAGCTCTCCCGGTGAGCCCGCAGCAGCTCTCCCGGTGAGCCCGCAGCAGCTCTCCCGGTGAGCCCGCAGCAGCTCTCCCGGTGAGCGTGCAGCAGCTCTCCTGTCAGTGAACACAGCTCCTGTGAACGAGCCCCGGACGCGTTGAAGCCGTTTCTTTTCTACATACTGATAACAGTGTTTGTCTCTGTCTCTGTGTGAGCAGGCGTTTGTCCAGCTGGGGACGCCCGAGGACGCAGAGATGCTGGTCAAATATTACAGCGTGAACCCGCTCACCATCAGAGGACGACCCATCCGCCTCAACATCTGCACCAAGTACAAGACGCTCAAGTGAGTCCACGCCTCCACACCTGCTCAGGAGCTCACACTCGCACTGTAAGACCTCCTCTAACTCTGGTCCTGTCTCTGTCAGTGTGAACAGGAGGCAGGGAGGTGCTGCAGGAGACGGTCGAGCTCAGAGGAACGGCAGAGCAAACACCTCCTCATTGTGCTCAGGAACTAGGACCTCCTCCAGCTCCCTCAGGACCTCCTCCAAGTCCTCCTCCAGCTCCAGGACCAGAGAGGAGAGGAAGAAGGAGGAGGAGGGGGAGAATAAACTGAAGCCTGAGGAGAAGCCTGCAGCAGAGGAGGAGGAGGAGGTGTCAGGGGTGATGGAGGGGGAGGAGGAAGGAGGGGAGGCGGGGGAGGAACAGGTAATGGATGGAGATGCTGAGTGGGAGGAGCCAGAGAGAGCAGAGTCTGTGGAGGAAACAGCGGAGGAGTCCAAGGAGGTCCAACAGGAGGAGGTGAGGAACTTTGTATGTCTCCTGTACGAGGAGGTGATCTCATCATTATGGTTATACATGAATGTGTTCATACACAGGGTCCTCATGCTGATAATGTCACTGATGACACACCTGGAGATGTGGGCGGGGCTGAAGGTGAGGTCGAGCAGGGGGCGGAGTCAGAGGGACAAACAGAACCAACAGAACCTGAAGAACAGGAGAACAAAGAGGAAGCGAACACAGAACCAGGAGAGAGCTCCGAGACGATGGAGGGACCTGCAGACGAGGTAACAAACATGGACGCTCTCAGAAACGTCTCCAGCTTTCATTTAGAGCCAACACAGAGCCGACCTGTGACCCTGAGGACGTGTGGACGTTCATGTTTTTCAGTTTGATCAGGACTTCCTGGAGAACATGGAGGACTTTGTGACGCTGGACGAGCTGGCAGAGGACGAGGACGAAGAGGAGTCCATCGGTACATAACTTAGTCCAGAACTCGACGTGTTCTCATAAACATAAATGTAATTGTGTGATCTGTGTGCAAACTCCTGTTTGTGTCTCTTTGTCTCTGCAGACAACACGAGGAGGGGGGTACGTACCTGCAGGCGGTCTGTCACATTTATCCGTCTTTCTGTCAGACTGCAGCTCCCAGCAGCCAGAAAAACCTATAAATACATGACAGACCAAAAACATCCTCAGCACAGAGTGACGGATACGCTCTTAGTTATCATCCATGTCTGCAGTGATGCTCAGATTCTTCTTCTGGTCCTGTCAGGGGATGAGGGTCGTCAACATCGTCGGCTTCAGGCGAGGGTACAAGTTCCTGGACGAGCTGCTGGGACTCGCTAAACCTTTTGGGAAGGTGGTCAAACACCTGGTGCTGGACTTGAGACCTGAGGTACACCTGACTGAACACTGCTCTGTAGTTTAGAATTACAGTTATATTTAGTGACTAATGTTCCCAGGCAGAGAAATGATGATTAAACACCAGGAGGAAACGGGTCTGAGCTCAGATCAGAACCTGTGAAATGAATGACTGTGTGTTCGTGCGTCTCCAGGCGTACCTTCAGTTTGCCATAGAAGAAGAAGCTCAAGCGATGGCCAAGTTTTACAAGAGTAACGTGACGGCGTCCGTTTGTGGACGACCGGTGAGGATCAGCCACTCCATGAGCTACCCGACCATCCAGGTGAGCGTCTCTGCTCCACTTCCTGTCAAGTCTTGGACAGGTGTATTTAAGTTTTACATATTTAAGGATCTAAATGACTCACAGGTAATAAAGTGTGTGAACGTCTCCAGTAGATGTGTTCATCCTGCAGCAGTGAAACAGGCTGTAATGGCTGCAACATAATCCTTGATGGGTCAAAGGTCGTCCACTAAAAGTTCTTGTTGTTTCCACTGACAGGCTCAGATTGTTCTTCTAAGTGTGTGACAACATGACAGAAAGGATCCCTACAGAGATAGACCTTTTTGTTACAGAGGAAGATGATTGTTTTAACCACACACAGACGTTACAGATGTTTCATGTACAGTTCTTATTTGACTTGAACTCTTCTCTCTGTGTTGTTCAGTGCGGCTCCAGTAAGGTGGTGTACATCGGTCAGATCCCCAACAGTAAATACTCGGACGACGCCGTCCTCAAGCTGGCCGAGCCGTTCGGGAAAGTCCGGAAGTATTTCCTGAACCGGATCAAGAGAGAGGTACAGAACCAGAAGCAGGACTGAGCGGAGGGAAGCCTCTTTACTGCTGCTGCTGCTCACATGCACAGTGTGTGTGTGTGTGTGTGTGTGTGCGTGTCAGAGGTTCACACTGGGTGTGTGTGTGTGTGTTCTGTTCTCAGTGTTTCATTGAGATGGAGAAAGCAGAGCAAGCAGAGAAAATGGCCGAAGACTGCAGAACAAACCCCCCTAAGTTCAACGGGAAACGTCTGATGGTGTACGTGAGCAGGAAGTACAGACAGCTCAAACACGGGTCAGTCTCTTCTTCTGTGGTAAACTGTAAACTGTGCAGAGTCCTGGCTTCATTTAAACTTTCATCTTTTACAAACCAAAATGTGAAACAGAAACATGTGGAGATGTACGTCGTCTCGGCTCCTTTATATTAATGGAACATCTCACTTCACTGAAACTGTTTGTGTTCGTTCAGACATCGATGTCCGAGCGCAGCCAAGAGGGAAAACAGCAGCTCGCCTTCGAAATCCTCCAAACATCCCGAAGAACCTCCAACCAAGAAGTCCAGGGAGGAGAAGAAACCAGAGGAGGAGAAACTGCCTGAGGAAGAGGAGAAGGAGGAGCAGAAGGAGGACCAGGAGGAGGAGAAGAGAGAGGAAGAGCTGCAGAGTTCTGATGGTGGTGAAAAGAGAGACGAGAACTCGGCAGAGAAGATTCCTGAAGTTTGTGATCCGAACCCAAAGATGGTCCAGGATGTGAGTCACAGATCAGTGCCTTCATAACATCACCGTCACACTGGACGAGTGAACATGAGCGTCTGAACCACATCCCATCATCCAACAGCTGACCACATATTTCACTCTGCAATAAAAATGTCATCCACAGAAACCGGCTGTGTGCTCCTCCCTGCAGCAGGAGGTGAAGCAGGAGGAGATACCGACCAATCAGAACGGACAGACGGAGGTACCCCCGCCGGCTCAATCTAAACCCAGCCTGGCGTCTCTGCCGCTGCCCCCCCACGACCCCGACACCCCCATCGGTGAGAAAACAGAACGATGACCCTGAGATTATTAAGATGGTTCTTTATTGATCCCCAGAGGGGAGATTCAGAATATTCATCATAAAACCAGAATGTTCTCTGAACTTTGATCTAATGACTCATTTATAGATTATTCCAGAAGTATGATTAATTTCTCCACTGGAGTTGCAATGACTCCTGACAGGAGTGTTTCTGCTTCAGTGGGGCGAGGACAGAAACAGCACACGGATCAAACCATCAGAAACCCGCTCACTTCCTGTACGACGCAGACATGACTTCAACCTGAGCTAACGCTAACGCCCACTTTAAATAGAGGATCGAGTTATTCTTTAAACAGTGCTGGACGTGTGTTTCAGTCCTCTGTGACTAATAAACTCTGTGTGTGTGTGTGTGTGTGTGTGTGTGTGTGTGTGTGTGTGTGTGTGTGTGTGTGTGTGTGTGTGTGTGTGTGTGTGTGTGTGTGTGTCCAGGTGTTGAACATGTGAAGATGGGTTATTACTGTCGCGTCTGCTTCCTGTTTTACTCAAATGAAGACATGGCCAAGAAGACGCACTGCAGCAGCCAGACGCACTACGACAAGCTGCAGGTGAGACAAAGCTCCGCCCACCCCTTACTGTACCTGACACAGCTCCGCCCACCCCTTACTGTACGAGACAGCTCCGCCCACGCCTTACTGTACCTGACACAGCTCCGCCCACGCCTTACTGTACCTGACAGCTCTAACCCACCCCTTACTGTACGAGACAGCTCTAACCCACACCTTACTGTACGAGACAGCTCTAACCCACACCTTACTGTACCTGACACAGCTCCGCCCACACCTTACTGTACCTGACACAGCTCTGCCCACACCTTACTGTACCTGACACAGCTCCGCCCACCCCTTACTGTACGAGACAGCTCTAACCCACACCTTACTGTACGAGACAGCTCTAACCCACACCTTACTGTACCTGACACAGCTCTAACCCACACCTTACTGTACCTGACACAGCTCCGCCCACACCTTACTGTACCTGACACAGCTCTAACCCACACCTTACTGTACGAGACAGCTCTAACCCACACCTTACTGTACCTGACACAGCTCTAACCCACACCTTACTGTACGAGACAGCTCTAACCCACACCTTACTGTACCTGACACAGAGCTCAGATGTGGAATTCCCGTTTTTTCTATCCAGGATCAGTTAATCCAGCTTCCCGTTGTCCTGGATTTTCAAAATAAAACTGGATCAGATCAACCTGATTTAGATACCATCTCCAAATCCAGATTACCAGAGCTCTAAATGGAACTTCATACTTTGTCCACTGGGGGCGCCACAGAATGAGAGCCACACAACTGCTTTAAATGAAATATTTGATGCTTTGGCCCAAACCTTTATTTATCTACATCGCTGTAGTGATACAGATGTTCAGTCTACTGACATGTAGCTCCTGAAGTCCAGCCGGACGTTTGGATTAGAGGTAATCCTGCTCTAAAGTTTGAACACAAACTGGAGTCATGATCCAGATAAAAAACAGAACTGGATGACCTGGAAGTTTGCCGTGTCCAAACTGGTTCCGTTCAGTCTGATGATGTGACAAATTAAACTTTTGTTTTTGGCTGTTTCAGAAATATCTGGAGAAGGAACAAACCAAAGCAGAGAAGAAGAAAGGGAAGAAGGCGACGGCGTGAAAAACACTAAACCTGATTTTATCCTGCGAGGACCGAGAGGAAGTTTGTTTGTGTGTTTAATAATTCAGAGCTGTTCACTTCCTGTTTGTGTTACAATTTAACTCTGTCCATCCTCTGAATGTGAACAACTGTTTATGTTGATGCATCGTTGTGATTTTTTATGAATAAAAACAGAAAACTGGCTCATAGTGAAAACATTTTTAACAGTAAAAATCAAACAACTTTACAGTTCATAACTTACATGTGTTTCATCTGATTATTAGATCAACAGGAAGTGTGACTTAAAGAAACTACTGTGACGTCAGTTTAAACGCCGACTCTGCTTCAGGTCAAATGCTGAATGTTTCCTGGAACAATGAAATGAAACCAAAGATTTGATCAGAGTTCTACGTTCAATTCAAACAGTTTCACAGTTCAGTCACATGACATCGGGTCACCTTCAGACGTTCAGCTCGCCCACGGATCTTTCCCCGTCTTCTCCTGCAGAGAAACGTTTGAGAAGAAGAAGCTGCAGATTTACAAACAGTTGTTTTTGTTGAAGCAGAATAAACGCGCTGTGAGGTCTAAACGGGATCACAGACCTGGTACTTCCTGTAGTGCTCCGGGCTGCTGCAGTGCGTCTGTTTGGCTTCGTCCTCGTCAGCGTAGATCAGCTGACACAGGTTACAGAAATAACCAACGACCGGCCGCACAAACTCTGTGCCTGAAACACAAGAGGGGACAGTGAACGCACCGCTTCAGTTAGAAACAAACCAGTGGATAAAATGACGTCCACAGCTCGAACACGTAACGCAGACACAATGCAGTATGTGAGAAGTACCACGACCGACTTTAAACTCGGCCAATACTAAATCTTAAATATTCTACACTAAATATTTGACTATATTTTTACATCAGTATTAATTTAGTGACGTTCTTTGTTTCGTCTCTCTGTGATGAGAGAGGCTTGATTCTTACCGACGGGTTTGGGGGGTTTCTGCAGCTGTGCAGCGCCCCCTGCTGGTCCTGATTGTTCCTGCACTTTGACCTCAGAGTCCCTCAGCTGATCAGCTGCAGGTTTCTAAAAAACAGACCAAAGATCATTAGTGACAGACACAAACTGAAACAACATAAACATGAGGCGCTGACCTGTTATCGGAGGTGGTGCTCAGACTGCAAGCTCTTCTAAAGGACTCAGAAAGGCTGCTGCTGAGCGTTTTCAGTTCAACTCGGAGCTTTTTGTACATTTCATTTTTATTCTGCAGTTTAATCTTTCTCCTTATCTCTTTTAATGTTTCCTCTTTTCATATCGTCCTGTTGTTTCTAACCGGTCTCGTGTAAAACACTTAAGTGTTGCTCAAAGGTGATGTGCTAATAAAGTAACCATGTCACAATCAGGTAGGAACTGCAAGAGTTCAGAGTTTAAACCTCCTGGACCGTGTCGTCGTGTGTTCGGGTGGAAACACCAGTGTTTGCTCCCTGATCAGATCTCAGTCAGTTTTATACGTTTTCTGCCGTGTCGACACGCGCTACTTCAAACATGTCCAAGCACGCTATCCTCTCCTCTTTCATCAGGGCTGTTCTCTTCTTTCAGAGTATTTTCTGCAGCGTAGGTAATCATGTGATCTGTCTTCTCAGATGTGAGTACGGACAGACTATTTCTAAAACGCTGCTAATAATCAATCATCAAACGGGTTCAAACCTTCCTGATCAGACTCCTGACCTACGTTTCAAGGAACAGTGAGACCTGCTGCAGGTCTTTGCTTGTACCTGTTCAGTTGGTGGCTTTGGAGGATCTCCAGTAGAGTCTGGTTGATCTGGACTCGATGAATCCTTCTTTCCTGGTTCAGACGTCTCCTCCTCCGGTCCTCCCTCCTCTTGGACCTCCATCTTTTCTTCTTCTGGAGCTTCAGCAGCTTCTGGCTCCTGTAGGGTCTGAGTCTCATCACCCTCCGACCCGCTCTTCTTTTCTCTCTTTTCAGGCACCGAGTCGTTCTCATGAGTCCCTTTTCTTTTTAAAGCCTTTTCTGGACTCGTTTCAGACGACGGCTCCTTTTCTGCAGTCTGTTTACAATCTGAATCCTTCTCAGCCGACTTCTTCTCCTCGTCCGTCCGTTTACATTCTGGATCTTTGACTGAAGACTTCTTGTCAGCTGACTCTTTCTCTGGAGTGGCTCTGGAGATCTTCTCTGGTGCTTTTTTGGCCACTGGTTCTTTTTCTGATGACTTCTTATTGGCTGTTTTTGACTCCTTTTCTTCTGTCTTTTTGGACTCTTTCTCTGGAGTCTTATTTGAGGACTGCTTCCTCCTTCCTTCCTCGGACTTCCTGCTTGACGTGCCCCTGTCCGAGTTCTTGGATTTGCTCAGTCTCTCGCTCCTCCTGCTGCTTTGACTCCTGCTCTCGCTGTTCTCCTCGTCCAAGTCCTGTACTGACTCGACCGTCCACCTATGGAGACAGAGATTCACAGAGGCTCAGGGTAAACCAGTATGTGAATCTGACATGTAAACAGATAAAGAGGAGAGAGTTTGAGACTCTGACCCGCTGGTGAGTCTTCTGTAATTGCTGGAGATCTGTACGTGGATCCTCCAGCCCTTGATGAAGAGCTGTCGGGCGTTCAGCCCATCGAGCGCCCTCTGAGCCTCAGCAGACGTCGACATTTCGATGAAACCCTGAAACACACAAACACTCCAGATGAAGAGACGTCAAACTGCTGACACGATCAGCTGTGTCAAACACAAGCCAACAGGTGCGCAGAGACATACCACTGTTAGAGAACAGGTAACAGCAGGTAACAGCAGGTAACAGCAGGTAACAGCAGGTAACAGCAGGTAACAGCAGGTAACAGCAGGTAACCGCAGGCAACCGCAGGCAACCGCAGGTAACCGCAGGTAACCGCAGGCTACCGCAGGTAACCGCAGGTAACCGCAGGTTACAGCAGGTTACAGCAGGTAACCGCAGGTAACCGCAGGCAACCGCAGGCAACCGCAGGCAACAGCAGGTTACAGCAGGCAACCGCAGGTAACCGCAGGCTACAGCAGGCTACAGCAGGCTACCGCAGCTAACAGCAGGTAACCGCAGGTAACCGCAGGTAACCGCAGGTTACAGCAGGCTACAGCAGGCTACAGCAGGCTACAGCAGGTTACCGCAGGTTACAGGTGACAGCAGGTTACAGGTGACAGCAGGTTACAGGTAACAGCAGGTTACAGGTGACAAAAGGTCACAGGTAACAGCAGGTTACAGGTAACAGCAGGTAACAGCAGATTACAGGTGACAGAAGGTACAGAGCAGAGTTAGAAGAAGTGAAAGGTGAGGAATTGTATCTCACCGTTTGGCGTCCAGGGATCCTGAAGAAGCGCACGGCTGTGCCGAAGCCTCTCACCAGGCGGAGGAACTCTGCGTCAGTGAAGGAA
This sequence comes from Semicossyphus pulcher, assembly GCF_022749685.1. Taxonomy (NCBI): domain Eukaryota; kingdom Metazoa; phylum Chordata; class Actinopteri; order Labriformes; family Labridae; genus Semicossyphus; species Semicossyphus pulcher. Next base: position 3,256,363 of record NW_027211693.1, read on the forward strand.
CTCAGCGGAACGTTCTTGAAGTAAAGAACTCGACGAGACGACGACGACTGAAAACAAAGACAGAAAATGAACACGATGTCTGAGAAACAGACTCGGACTGTTTCATTGATACAAACATTTCCTCCTTACTCCGGATTCATCTCCCACTTCTTCATCTGCAACAGACCAAAAGGTTCAAATTACAGCAAGGAAGACCACACTGAAGGATCCACTGACTACATGTCAACAGATTTAATTAAACGAATCATTTCATGCAGATGAAACAGTAATTTCATATTTACCCTGGTTATCAGTCTCCTCCTCCCCCAGCTCATCCAGAGTGATGCAGCTGTCCAGGTCTACGGGGAAATCTGGTTCCTGCTGACAGAGCACAGAGCACAGGAGACTGACTGGTCAGACTGGTGTCTGATGTTATTGATCATCTGATCAGTGATTAACAGTTTGGAGTGGGCGTGTCCAATCCTCAGAATCTACAGTTTGATTAAAGCATTATTTTCAGCACATCATTAGAGCCAAACTAATGTCCCACTGTATCTCTTGATAAGATGCGACGAGCCTGTGCTTTCACTTCAGTGTATTAAACATGTCTGTAAATAAAGCAGTTTTCCAGATGGGAAGTTTACATGTGTGAATTCTGCAGCCAAAAGACACCTGAACTCAAGAAACAACATTATTACCATTAAATAACAAACCTTTATTTAACCAGGTGAGTGTGACTCAGGTCACAGGATCAGTTTATGAGGGAGCCCTGAAGCTAGCAGAATACAGTCTCACAAAACAACAGACGAACACACACAAACACAGGTTATACAGTACAGATAGCCCTCATGTAGCCACGAAGCTAACGCTAGCTAGCAGCAGAGGAGAGGTCTTCTGAATGTGTGCTCTGACAGGCTGAAAACGGTTTTAATAAGTGAGCTGTGTCTCCACCTCGTCCTCCTCCAGCTGAGTCTCTGTCGTCTCCTCAGCTTCTCGGTTCGATTCTTCCTCCTGCTCCTCTACAGGCTTCTCCTCCTCTAAAGGATTCTCTTTTTCCTCCTTATTCTCCACTTCCTGCTCCTCCTGATGGTCGACCTCCTCGTCCTTCACCTCCTTTTTATCTGAAACAGAAAGACATCAGGAGACATTATTAAAAGTCTATGTATTTTAATGGTTAATGTTTTTCCTTTACACAAACAGCTCCGTGTTTATGTCTACCTTCTTCAGGTGAGTCTGTTCTCTCTGCAGGACACTCGTCTTTCTGAGCAGTTTCCTCCTCCTCTACTTTCTCCGCCTCTCCCTCCTTTTGCTCTAAAAGTTTCTCCTTTTCCTTTGTATTCTCCATTTCCTGCTCCTCCTGATGATCGCCCTCTTCCTCCTTCACCTCCTTTTTACCTGAAACAGATTTGTAATGAACTCTCCTGATGTCTATTTCCATGGTTAATGTTTTTCCTTTACACAAACAGCTCCGTGTTTATGTCTACCTTCTTCAGGTGAGTCTGTTCTCTCTGCAGGACACTCGTCCTTGTCAGCCGTTTCTTCCTCCTCTTCCTCTACATCAGCATCTTCCACCTCTTCATCGTGTAGATTCTCTCCATCCTCTCCGATCACCTCCATCCCCTCGATGTCGCTCTCGCCTGCAGACGACCTGCATGGTAACAGTCACATTTTAAAACACAAGCTTTCAGTCCTCCTGCAGCTTCTGTTTGCTGCTGAATTTCATCTGACGTTAGTGTAAATATCAGAAAGGAAACTCACGCTGCTTCCTCCTCGGGCTGTTCTGTGTCTTCAGCTTCAGGTGGGTCTGTGACTGGCTCTGGGTCAGGTCTGCACTCTGTGGTGACTGTGGAGAGACGATGAAAAACACTTTTTAATGAAGGCTCAGATCAAGAAGAGGAAAATACAACCAGGCCACAGGTAGAACTTAATCTAAACAACGAGTTCCACGAGCTGTAAATGATCATTAGCTTGATGGTCAACAAGGTTTCATCTTGTTCCAAGACGATCTCCACAAAGCTCTTAAGGGAAAGTAGGACTTCTTGTACCCTCCATGACTGACCGTCGAAACGTCATCAGGCTCACGAGTGAAAAACGTCCTGCTCTCTGAAATGGGATAAAACTCACTTCCTGTCTTTGATCTGAGCAGGGAATCAAAGGTCGGAAAACCCAACCATTTGTTTATCAGATTCACAAAACTAATTGTTTTGTTTGAGATGAAAAGAATGAATTACACACAGAGGAGAAGAGCTCTTCTGTGACAGGAGAAACTGGAACCTTAACGGGGACAGATTTCAGTTCTCAAATATTCTAAGGTGAGTAACGTTCCTTTTCAACTTGTAGACATATTTTAATGTTTCACAGCCTCTCCTTCCTCCTGACACCATTCAAAGGTCAGGCCTTGGCCACGATTGGCTGACAGTATTTAGAGTGACCGCATAGCCCCTCCCCCACGTGTGCGATCCCATGTGGGGGAGGGGCCGTATTGCACTGTCACTCCAAAGTATTAGTAACACAAGCTTGTGCGAGAAGGCAGCCTGAGGTGAGTGACGGTGAATGACGATTGGTCGATTTTAACCAAGGCGAGGTTCTACTTAGAAACCTGCAGCTGTTCTGAACGGCCCGTTTCAGAGGCGAGCTTGTTAAACATGTCATTCTGGAAAAACAGGGAACAACAAACGGCCGAACATGTGAGAGACATGAAGAGAGGACCCCCTTACAGACACAGAATCATTGTACTGATGGAATCTGAGCAGCTGGTGTCCCCTCGTGTCCCGTGTTCTTACCAGGCGTCTCTGTTCTCGCTGGTACCACAGACTTCTCTCCAGACCTGGACCCGGACCTCTTGTCTCTGCTGGGCTTTTCTTCAGATTCCTCTCTGGACTCAGACTTTGTCTCTTTATTAGACTTTTCTTTGGACTTAGACCTGGTTCTGGTTCTCCCATTTCTGGTGGATTTATCTCTGGACCTGGACCTGGACTTGGACCTGGTCCTGGTTGTTTTCCCTTTAGTGGACTTTTCTCTGGACCTGGACCTGGACTTGGACTTAGACCTGGACCTGCTTGTTTTCCCTTTAGTGGACTTTTCTCTGGACCTGGACCTGGACCTGGACCTGGACTTAGACCTGGTTCTGGTTCTCCCATTTCTGGTGGATTTATCTCTGGACCTGGACTTGGACCTGGTCCTGGTTGTTTTTTTCCCTTTAGTGGACTTTTCTCTGGACCTGGACCTGGACCTGGACCTGGACTTGGACCTGGATCTGCTTGTTTTCTCTTTAGTGGACTTTTCTCTGGACCTGGACCTGGACCTGGACCTGGACTTGGACCTGGTCCTGCTTGTTTTCTCTTTAGTGGACTTTTCTCTGGACCTGGACTTGGACCTGGACCTGGTCCTGCTTGTTTTCTCTTTAGTGGACTTTTCTCTGGACCTGGACTTGGACCTGGTCCTGCTTGTTTTCTCTTTAGTGGACTTTTCTCTGGACCTGGACTTGGACCTGGTCCTGCTTGTTTTCTCTTTAGTGGACTTTTCTCTGGACCTGGACTTGGACCTGGACCTGGTCCTGCTTGTTTTCTCTTTAGTGGACTTTTCTCTGGACCTGGTTCTGGTCTTCCTCTCTTCTCGGTCTCTGCTGCCCCTCCTCTTGCTCTCTGTCTTCTTGTCTTCTTTCTCTGGGCTTGAAGTCTTCATGCTCTTGGTAGAAACCTCTTCGTACCTCTTGGCTGATGCGACCCGCCTGAAGGAGAGAAAGGAGGAATGTTACAATGGATCAATAATCTATGGATCACAATAAGCTGATTGATCGCCCACCAGGTCGGTAACACTCACATGAGGCTCTTGTATTCTCCAGAGAAGGAAACTTTGACGAGGTCGTCGTTGATCCTCAGATTGTTGGAGGAGTAATAATCTACCAGCTTCTGAGCTTCAGTCGTATCTTTCATCTCTACAAACGCCTGAAAACAACATCAGCATCAGCGTCAGCGTCAGCGTCAGCGTGGTACATCTACTGCTACAAAAACACCAAGCTCGTACTGCCTTCAACAAAGAACGAAGGACTCGTCTGACGGACTCAGATTGTTTATCTCTGTCTGAAACTTCTATGAGTTCTTTTAGCACACTCACAGAGGCAGCAGAGCAGCAGCTCCTGTGTCCTGTGAGCTTAAATCCCTGTTTTTATGAATGGAGTCTGGTGTGTGTGCAGAGAGCGATGTAACGTCTGTGTGTGGTTAAAACAATCATCTTCCTCTGTAACAAAAAGGTCTATCTCTGTAGGGATCCTTTCTGTCATGTTGTCACACACTTAGAATAACAATCTGAGCCTGTCAGTGGAAACAACAAGAACTTTAACAGTTTGGTGTGTCTCACCCTAGAGGGCAGGAACAGGGTGTAGAGCGGCGAGCCGAAGCGTTTGACGATGCTGATCAGATCTGATTGCCCGTTCTCTCCTGATGGAGCCGGAGTGAAACTCACCACCTGAGAACTCTGTGAGGAGACACAACATAAAACAGTTAATATGCTTCAACAGGTATCTCCTGCAGACGGCAGCATGCTCGGTGGACATAGGTCTCATTACGAGAATTATATTATAAGAAAATAGTCCAAATGGTGACATGTCCATGATGTTCATCTAGTAAAATATGTTCATGTGATGTTAAAGAAAACACTAGCTGTGTAACTGATCATGTTCTCCTCTGAGCAACCAAAGTATCTGAAGCAACTACAACTAACTTTCTTTTGGTGTTGATTTTGGCGCCCCCTGTGGACAAAAGCAATACGAATACTGTCGCAAAGATCTTAGCGTGTTCGTCTGATATGAAAGAAAGTGAAAGAAAAGGCTACACCACAGAGAGGACTACGTTTTTAACTCAGCTGTTTGCAGGATGCACAGCGATGAGGGGATGTATTCATCTGTCAGATGAAATCCTGTCATGTGGTGGAGGGAAACAGATTCAGTGCTGTAACCCAAATTCTGCTGTTAAAGCTACATAAACATTCCCTGTAATGTTGTGTCTCCATAATAATCAGACAATATTTACACGTAGCTTGTTGTCACTGCCATAATATATTTAACGTTACAAACCAGTTCACATACCTGCCTAAGAGGGACAACACTGCATCGGTTTCGAACCCCTTCAAATCCTCTAATTCTTCCTTTGATGAATGACCGAAAAAATGAACAAAAGTGACCTTTCGCCTGCTCTATCAGCCAATCCTCCGCTCTTTACCTCTTGTCTCGCCCTGCCCAGTGTGTGTTTGTAGTCATTGACGGAGAAAACTTTCTCTCTGCTTCCCTGTAACTGACTAACAGAACTCACAGGGAAACTTTGCAGAGGAAAACACAACATAGAACATAAAGTGCTGCTGTGTCCGAATCCGACCCAGAGACATCAGTGACAGGCTCTGAAGACATAACCAATCTCAGTCTAACAGAAGCGTCAGTATTAAACTGTGACTCGTTTAGTATCAGGCTTCAGACATGTAGACCTTTTATAGTGCAGGCAGATCACAGAGCAAACAGCTCACAGGCAGGGTGATGAATATGTACACTCTCAGCCAATCACATCGTTAGTCTCATGACCTACTGTATATGAACAGGTTAATGTAGAATCTGACTTAAATGTAGAATGTGTGGGTGTGGGACAAAGTGCTCTGGTTTCCATCTGTAGTAGAATTATTGTCCACTAGTAAGTCAGCAGTGTTTACATGTAGAAAACATGGAGAGGACGTCTGCGGAGGGGACACACACGGCTGTGATGCAATCTCTAAACCCATCAGCGACGATCGGACGACAACTTTTTCTTCATCTTTATTAACAGACGTGTGATTATAAGTCCTCTCAACACCAGCTCAGTGCCTGCGTCTGCCCTGGCTGCGTGTGCTTTATAGATTATCTAAAGAACCGTTGTCTACGCCCCCATGAAATGTCTGTCACTCCCAGGATCTGTACTGTCTTTAGAGGACAGCTGATTGCGTCTAGGACTGCTGGTCTCATAGCTCTGAAACAGCTGAGCCGGTCACAGTGAAGGTGATGTTGAAGAGCAGCACGATGAGAACACAGACATACACTGTGCAGCCAGAAGCAGGCTGTGTGAAGAAAGACCTGATAGAGAGGAACGTGACGCATCACACAAACAAATACAAGATGGACCAGTCTGATGTGTGCACAGGTAAAGAGTGTGTGTCCTCTGACTTTAGGTGGCTGCAGGGGTTGACTGACTGTTGGTTCATTGTGAGCTGCAGATTGGATGAATATTTACCTGGAGGAAGTTGAAGGTGTGCGAGATCCTGAACTCCATCTGCTCTCCGTTCACAGTTGGAGGATAGTTGGCGTGAAACTTCACCAAGTCCTTCGCCTGATCCACGGAGCCCAGCTCCACAAACGCCTGCAGGATTAACAACACATGTAATCTACACTGGAGTCCTGCTTCACAGGCAGTATGTGTCATAGGATCACTGTGTTTATTTGCTTTGGTTTAACACAAGCTGGGAAAACTTCCTCTTCTAGATGAGTTTGAAATGTCTGTGTTCAAAACATCCTCCGAGTTTTCACTCAAATGCTAAAGAATGAAAGAGAGGCGTCCTAAAAACAATATAACTTCTATCTTACAGAGTAGCTGCACGCGTGTGTTCTGAGCTGTAATCTAAATGATATTGCTGTACTGTGATGAAACAAATCAATGCTGCTGTTTACATTCATCATTCTAACCAAATTTATAAAAATCTGCATTTCATGTGTTGGAAATGTCTCAACGCACCATCTACTGTTCTAAATCAGCCCTGGGCCTCGCCAGCCGATGGTGACGTAGAGGCGACTGACTGGGACAAAATGACATCATGAAATGTATAAAAAAAAAGAATGTTAACGCCTGTCAATCAGAGACTGTGCTCCATCTCTCTTCAGAATCAGAATCTGGAGCCCGTCTGTCGTGTGTGATGAACCATGTGGACTCACTAAAGAGGGAAACATGAGGATCTTGACGACCTTCCCGAACGGTTCGGCCAGTTTCCTCAGATACGTCTCATCCACAGAATGAGCCGGAAAGTTCACACACACCACTTTACTCTTGTCTGAAATCTGACGGAAAACAAACACACACATTTATTTTCTCAGAGTTCATACAGGAGAAGATACAAATAACTGAATATTTACCTTCTTTTGAGCTTTTTTATTTGGCTGTGTCGCTTCTGTTGGACACACAAAACATCAGATGTTAGTGCAGTAACACGCAGGATCATACAAAGCCCATATACACCAATAAGGTGACTTTACTTGAGCTCTGATTGGCTGTCCCGGGCTTCTCGCCAGGTTTCCCTTCATCCTTCCACCTCTCTGATTGGTTGTCGGCCCTTGAATGGCAGGACAGATTTCATGTATCTATGAACATCTTCATTTTAAATTCATTTATTATAATAACATTAAAATTGTGGTTGTGGTAAAGTGTGACACTGACCTGCCGACTGTCTCCAAACGACAGTCCCAGTTGGGAAACCTGCAGAAGAATCGTGACGGATTCATGAAAACCAGAACAACCGATGACCAAGAAATACAATTTCAACATGAATTAAATTAATCCCAAAAACTTAATGTAAAGTTGCAGCCCTGATCTGAACTTTGCCTTCCAAAAACTGTACAGAAATTCACATTTGCCAATATGTCATACATTTTTAAAAACGATATAATATCCTTTTCACCATCACTTTTCAGGCCATGGTTTGGCACCATCAAAGAACCTCCATAGCTGGAATATAAATCGTACCTAACTGTTCCAGGTCGTACGGGATCAGAAGTAGTTCTTTATGGTCTCATCTGATCACATTAACCAGCAAGTGTTTCTACAAGGTGTGAACATGCAACACGAATAACAAGTTCACCTAGCGTTGGTGACTGAAGCACTGAGTTGGGCCTTTCCCCCGGCACCGACTTCGTTTGTGATCATAATCGGACAAGAGGGCAGACGCCCACTGGTACGCCTGCTTGACAGACTGCAGTGAAAGCAGCCGAGATTTACACGTTTAATCTTCTGTGAAGCGTACCCTGCTTTACCACCATCTTCAACCATACTCTTTTGCTTATCTGGTTTCTGGTTGAGGTGCAAGCAGGATGATTAAATCATTCCAGATGTCTCTAACGAACTTTCCAGCTCTTCCTGGTGGATCGTGTTGGTTCCCCAGACCAGATGAGATATATAAGCCCTCGTAATCTTTATCCATCCCTGTGTGAGGCCTTTCAGAGGCACGAGGCCCCGCACATTTTTTCTGTGAAAAAAGCATGTGCAGGTTTTAACCCTGCCCGTCAACGAATTGGAATCGAGAATCGTTAAGAACTGGAATTGATAAGCGGAATCGGAATCATCCATCCATCCATCCATCCATTATCTATACCGCTTATCCTGTTCTGGGTGGCGGGGGGGCTGGAGCCTATCCCAGCTGTCATTGGGCAAAAGGCGGGGTACACCCTGGACTGGTCGCAAGTCAATCACAGGGCTGAATCAGAATCAGAATCGTTCAAATCATGACGATACCCAACCCTGGATTTTAATATGTTTGTGTTGTTTTGCTGTGACAATAAATACCTATTCTATCCTCATGAAGTGTTTCAAAGGGGTTCTATGGAATAACCAGTTTAGACTTACCTCTGCAGCAGGCTGAGCTGTCCGTCTGCATGGTGAGGTCCGTTTATGTGCTTCAGCCACACCTAAAACACAAAAACAAGCATGAATCAAGCCGTCACTCTCGAACTTTTTCAACCTGGCAGCTGCTAATCCCATCATCCCTCTGCAGCAGGAAGTCTAATACTCTACCAACCCTGCCAATCATCAACCCATCAGACTCAAGAACAAGAGGGAGGTTCCAGGAGGACACGTGTACTTACCTTCTCTGACATCACAGTGATAGCACACAGAGAACATGAGTGCGGGTATGTTGGCGGTGTTGTCCCGTGGAAGTCCTGAGCTTCTTGCTTGGAGGGCATTGAGGTGGCAGGCCAACTGCAGCTCCTGGTGGAGGAAGTCTCAGACTCGCTGCGCCCCCAGCGAGTTTTTAGAAGACTCTCTTCTGGCAGAGGAGCTGACCTGTAATCAGCTGATCCTGGCTGAGCGAAACGGGAAGGTCGAGTCGTTTTGTCTCTACCTGCAGAGCTGAAAGAGAGCTGATCCTGAGAGGAAAGTGGACCAGCATCTCTGCTAGTCTTACCAAACTCAGGGCCTTGTCTGTGATGGTACTCCTGAGTAGGAACAGGAACGGCATCTCTGCCTGTCTTACCAAACTCAGGGGGTCCTTGTCTGTGGTGGTAGTCCTGAGAGGAACCACGGCCGTCACCTCTACCTGGCTTTACAAACTCAGGGGTTCCTGATTTGTGGTGGTAGTCCTGAGAAGAAACTGGACCGGAGTCTCTGCATGTGTTACCATACTCAGGGAGTCCTAGTCTGGGGTTGAAGTCCACCATGTAGCTGGAGGATGTTGATGAAGATGATGATGGTGGTGGTGGATTTGCTCTGACAGAGCTGAAGGTAATGGGATTCCCCCAACGGTCCAGCTCGGGAAGAGGACTGGGTTCGACTTGGTCCATCGTATACTGGAGTATCTGGCTGCGGGGATGGTCCCAGTCACTGGTGGAGGGATTGACCGAGGGTCGACGGGTGGAGCTGGAGGTATAAGAGGAGGAGGAGGAGGAAGATGGAGCACTGGATGGATAATGCCTCATGGTCCCTTTCTTTCCTTTGATTTGTTGGAGGACCTGAGGCAGGGACTCTACGGTGAGGATGTCCTCAGGCATCTCAGCAAGCAGAGCCAGGTCGCTGGGCTCCAGACCACAGCTGTTGAGGATGTTGAGAGCACCGTCCTGCGACCACTGAGCTACTCTAGAGGATGACGATGAAGACGATGGGTAGGATGAGGAGAAAGACTCCTGAGGCGGCCGGTAAAATTCATGGTCTGCTGAGGTGTGACGGCGGTCTGAAGAGCTGTAAGGTCCAGGATCGGATCTGACATTGGAGTCAAGCGGCTGTCTTCTGTACGGGTAGTTGTGAGACATGATGGGAGGAGAAACGCTCAGAGCGTTTTCTGCAGACAGAAGGTGTCAGGGAAGACAGGAGATGTGAAATCAGGTTGAGGATGTTTCATCCTGAGAAAATAATTCAGCTGAGATCATGAAAACACAGGAAAACAAACCGCTCACGCTCAACGTGAAAAACAAGTTCCATGTTTGTGAAATGGAGGTTGTTCTTTGGACTGTTGTAACAAACTTTGGTAAGGTGTTAAGTGAAGTTGATATTCCAGAGCCCACTTGATATAGAATTTAGAATATTTCACTCTCACAGATACACTACCTGGCCAAAAAAAAAAGCTGTACACTCTAATATTTCGTTGAAACGCCTTTGGCTTTGAATACGGCACGCATTCGCTGTGGCATCGTTTTGATAATCTTCTGCAATGTCACAACATTTATTTTTGTCAAGATCGCCAACATCTTGTATTGATGATGGGAGAGTCGGGCCACTGCTTAAAGTCTTCCCCAGCACATCCCACAGATGTTCAGTGGGGTGAAGGTCCGGACTCTGTGGTGGCCACTCCGTGTGTGGAAACGATGTCTCATGTTCCCAGAACCACTCTTTCACAGTCTGAGCCCGATGAATCGTGTCATTGCCATCTTGGAATCTTCTCGTGCCATCAGGAAAAAAAAATCCATTGATGGAAAAACCTGGTCATTCAGGTAGTCAGCCAAGTTTTTGGGCACATGATGTAACTGAACCTCGACCTGACCAACTGAAGCAACCCTAGATCATAACACTGCCCCCACGGGCGTGTACGGCAGGCGCTAGGCATGATGGTTGCGTCATTTCATCCGCCTCTTTTCTTACCTGATGCGCCCATCACTCTTGAACAGGGTCAATCTGGACTCATCAGACGACATGACCTTTTCCCATCCCTTCCCAATCTTTATGCTCCCGAGCAAACTGAAGCCTTTTCTTCTGATTAGCCTCACTGATGAGGTTTTCTTAAGGCTACACGACTGTTTCGTCCCATTCCCTTGAGTGTGGAAATGCTCTTACCTTCACTCTTAAACATGGCCGTGAGTTCTACTGCTGATCTTTTACGGTTTGATTTCAGCAAACGTTTAAGTGATCTCTGTTCACGATCACTCAAGATTTTTTTCCGACCACATTTCTTCCTCGATGATGGTTTCAGGTTTCAATAATGCGTTGGACAGTACCCGGTCTTAGTTTCAGCTTCTCCTCAGTTGTTTTCTTTGCTTGATGCAGGAGAACAATTTCACCCTCTGAGACAGAGTCTCATCTTCTCCACGACCACAGGATCTGTCTTCTGACATGGTTGTTTAAGAATTGAGAAGCTACTCACCGCATCAGTTAGGGTTAAAGAACTTGTTGCCAGTTGAAACATATTAATCACCGCAGTAGTCATCCAGTGGAAGGCTCGTACATATTAACTTAGTTAAATCCAGGTGGTGACTTTTTTTGGCCAGGCAGTGTATATTGGTATCTGCTTACATGTAATCCGACAAAGACGTAATGTAATCTTTTTTTACAGAAATAATATATTTATAGAAACATATTCAAAATAATGCAGAAAACAAGAAAAAAGAAATAGTTTCATTGCAGAGTTTCACACCATATTTTACAATCCCGTCAGCCCACATGTAGCAGAGCGTAACAGCTGAGCAGATGCTTAGGACTAGGACTCGAACCACAAAGAACAGATTATTCATTCACCAGCCTCCAAGATGGGGTTGGCATATGACCTACATCTGACAGTAGTTAGTGACTCTGTCAAGCTAATTGGAACACTTTTGCTCAGTTGACACCAAACTGCTTCACGTCATCTTCAGACTGTCCTCAAACAATCCAGGCAGACTTGTGAATAATCGAAAAAAGGAGCCCACAATGCAAAAACTCAAAATCTCTCATTAAATGTCAAAACTTTTGAATTGAATCCTCACCACTGCAGTCAAAGAAAAGGGGCATCTATATACAACCACCGCCATCTCTAAGTAGTTTAGATAAAACACATACGTTCTCAGTTTTTTTTCTTTATGAGTGATTACTTGCGGTTTGAATTCTGCCTTTAATGCATTGTTAGCATGTATAACAACACTGGTGAGTACCTAACTCAAAGTGTAAAACCACCTCTGTGTCTAGCATCCCTGTGTGCAGCATTATCAGCATGTCAGCATTATCACAACATGACGCTGGTAGACAAGATTGTAGGTTCAAGACCTGCATTACCCAAAATGACTTCAATGTCAGGCGTGTGCTGCTTGAATTAGAGTCAAATGATAAACTGATAAACTGGGGCTGAAAAGCTCCGCTCTAAAAGGCAGGCCCCGACTCACTGCTGCTCAGCAGCTGTGATTGCCGTTTGTCATTCAGGAGGGGACACTGCATGTACAAAATAACCTACAACAAGACGTTTACTGCTGTGTACCACCAACACACAACCTCTAAACGTTTCTCTAGGCAAACACAGACACAGTTAGCCAGTAAGCTAATGACGATGAGTCGCGTGGAATGAAATTAGTCAGCATTACACAAAATGTTTATCAGAGAAGTTAATTATCAGATAAAGACAGCATTTACTGCGATGATACTGTTTAACTGTAATGTGAATGATAATGTTTGACGGCTAAATTTAACGTTAAAATTCTGCTAACGACGTTAGCTTACCGCTCAACAACAGTTAGCTGACAGCTAACAAATGGGGCTTACCTCAAATCAAACAAGAAACTTTGTCAACTTAATGACACCGACGCTTTACAGAGACGGAAAATAAAAGTCAGCGAGTGAAACTTAGTGTATTTAGAATAAAAAAAGCAACATTTCAAGCTGTTTCTGACGAGCTAACAGAGAAGCAGTCCTTCTGCTTCTTCTTCTTCTACTTTAGCCATGGTTGGTAAACAAAGATGGCGCCTAACTGCCACCTGCTGGTGTGTACTTATTTATTTTCTATTTACTTGCCATTAGCAAGGTCCAATGTAGTATAGTGTCTCCTCCTCCGTAATCTTCCTGGGGGTCCACACATCAAAATAGACAAGTATTATTATTATTATTGAATCGAAGGCAAAATGAACAAATATAAATAAATAAATAAAGGCTCAGAAAGGGGTTCAATATCAAGTCTCTTCGCTGAATGTTTGTCATTCTTTTCTTTTCCTTTATGTGCATGGTGATGAATAAAGTTTAATTCAATTGAAATGTATTAACTAAACTATTTACATATTTGAATACATACTTATATTGTTGTTATTAGAGAGTCTGCGACTTCTTTTAAATCACTTCTTAACACTCATTTTTACAGACTTGCTTTTATGTGATGTTTACCTTTTTAAATGCATTTTATGGTCTTTCATTGCTTTTATTTTTATTTAATTATTTCATTTATTTTTCTCTTAATTTGCATTGCTTATTGCTCGACATGCTTCTGTTCCTGTTTTGTCACTTTGTCTTCTTTTGAACACCCTCGGTTTGGCCTCATTGTTGAAAGTTCCTTAAATCTGTTCCTGCCTTTGCTTTGTCTGTCAAAGCACTTTGTAAACATTCTGTTTTTAAAGGTGCTATACAAATAAAGTTATTATTATTATTATTATTATTATTGTGTGTACTGAAGTCTGAAGAGGAAATATTAGGGCCACTCTTAAAAAACACGTTTTTACTGGTCATGTTTTGCTTTTTTCTGTCAATTTGAACTTAATTCTCATAAAAGATCTCAGAATAAGATGACTTCATTCTAATGTTCAGGTTCTGAGGCCTGTCAGTTTCACACACCGTTAGTGTGGTGTAAATGACATTTCAGGGTATCAGATCCATCAGCATCAAACTTTGATTTGTCAAATTTAAATAGGATTGTTTTCTAATGTGTTCTTTGAGAGATGGATGATTTCAGTTTTAACCAGCAGGTGGAGCTGTAGGACTACTTCAGTCCAAATCAAAGACAGGCTCTAAGCTGTCATCGTAAACGTAACACTGGTCGCTCTTCAGGTTCATGTCTGTCTGGAACACGAGACACTGAAGTACAAAATGTATTTGTAATGATTAAACTTAAACATTTGTAATTATTATGACATGTGCAACTTTTTTTTCTGTATGAAATTTAATAACCACAAAAGTCAATAAAAAGATTAAATAAAGAATGGTAGGATAATGAGGGCAATAATAATAGTAGCATATAATATTATATAATGAGTATTATTATTATAATTATGCCTCAGTACACTGGGCGCTCACAGGTGGATATAATTACTGTATAGTGTGAAAGATGTAACTGGTGTAAAAAGACTCCAAACAAACAGAAAATATGTCAAATAAAAGTCAAAAGTGAGAGAAATGAATGAATGAATGTTCTGTAATTTAACTCCAGAATCATGAAAGCAGTGTTTATGATGTTTATAACCTGATGATGCTTTTATTCATAAAAACATTTGCAGCATCTGTTTTCATGAAAACAAAGACGAGAAAATAAACACGAGCCGCTCTCAGCGCTTCACATGCACTTCCTCAGCAGCAGGTGCAGGCTGCTAAGTATTCTGGGAAATGTGGATTATTTTGTGGTCACTTCTCATCAATGTTGGCTTAAAATAAACCCCAGTATAGTTTATAAAGACTCACTTAAAGAGACAATAAAATGTAAATGTAGGAAAATATATGAAAAGATCCAAAAGGACAAAGACACGTGTTTGAAATATAAATAATGAATGTGAAAAGAATTTTAAAAATGAACTTTATTTAATGACTTTTATTTCCTGCTGCAGGACAAACAGGACAGCTTAGTGACACCAGCAGGACCAGATGTAGTAGACGTGGTGGTGGAGCTGCTGTCACTCAGCAGGTGGAGCCACAGACTGCATGTTGACTTCTTCTGCTGCTTCTGGGAAAAAATGCTTTTATAATACAAATCTGATGAAATACCGCTGATGATATTTAACGTTAAAAACTGCTGAAAGTGAAACAATTCAAGTTTGTAAATAATATTTGATTTATAAATTTGTCATATTCAACAAACAATCTGCAAACATCAGGCAGTGGTCTGATGGAAGATGTTTTACACTTTTTATTTTAAATATACAGCAGCCGTTCGTTGAACACGAGCAGCGTGTAGAAATATAAGTTAGACTTTTTAAATGTGTCAGATATTTCTCTACAATGAAAATGAGTTCGAAGCTGTAATAATTTAAAATACAATGCTGCATGAATCAAATCATGAATCAGCCTTCGTTTAGAGCAGCAAATGTAGTTCAACACTCACATCAAACATAAAATGACATTTCAGGAAAATAATTTAAAGAATCAAAAGAAGAAAAGTGAGAAATAATACAAATAAAATGTTTGAAAGATGAATAAGGAGATTTAAATGAAATCAGATCGACTCTGCTTCACTCTGCTCTGAGACGTGTTCACTAAAATGTGCTCGTGTAAATTTAAGAAGAGCGACGGATGATTGTTTTTCTAACGTGTTCTTCACACGGCTGCAGGTCGACGATATTTAACCAACCCCTGATTGATTGTGTAACACACCGTCGCTCCTGTGCACAAAAGCACTGAAATAAAGTCATTAACACTGAACTTACATTCGGTTACTCAGGCTTTATATTTTAACTTTAATTATTCAAAACAAAAACATTAAATAGAGCTCATATAACATCAATAACTCTGAACACAACAGCTTTCATATTTGCTCTGGTACAACAAATATTGCAGGTGCGACACTGCTCTGAAATATCAAACTCCCCGTAATATAAAGTAAAGGCACTTCATTTAAATCAAACAATTAATAATACAAGTTCAAATGATGTTTTAATAAAATGCAAATTTATCAAACAAATCAAATCAATCTAAAGTCTGGTTTAATCTCTTCTTTGCTCCTTCAATCAGGATGTTTTTCGTTGTGTTTAATTTCTATTTATTAAATTTATGGGTAAAAAAAGGGAAAGAAGCGTACTGTCCTGTGCGTGAAAGTGGAGCACTGACATGTTGACGTGAGGTTATCTTGTGATGAGCTTGTTAATCGTGAGCATGAGGACGAGCTGATGACACAGAATCACCTGAGTGAAACACCTGAGTGTCTGATGACGCTTGAACACGTCTGCAGATAAACGCTGAAACACACCGACTCTGGATCTGTTGTGTGACTGGACGTCATGTTTTCATATTGGCCCCGACATGCAAAAACAAGCAGCCTGATGAAGATAAGATCATAAAATATATATTTATATAAAATATATATTTATATTCTATATGTCCATGCTCAGATGTAGGCGATGCTATCCCTCAGCTTTGTCTGGCAGGCTCCTGGAGGGGTGGAGGGTATCAGGAGCTAAAAACTCAGACTTCTGTAACGGTTAGGACCGACCCCATGATTTCAAACTAGTTTTACATTTATAGACCAAAATCTTAAAACTGATAATCAATAATGAGTAAATAAAATCAACATTTAAGCTAGCTGAAGTCAAATCTTTAGCATTAGTTCCTGCTGAAAAAAGAAAAACCCTCTTCAACTTTCCATGTTTGTTTCTGTGTTAGCTTCAGTACGATGACTGGTACTGTTAGCTTTGGACTGTGTAGCCAAGACCTGCTAATGTCCTGTTAGCTCTGTGTTTAATTGTCACAACAATTTTTAAAAATAAAATGAAATGTTTTTGTTGAACTTTAATCATTGAATCAAGCTTGTGTTAAAACAAACAGAACAAAAGCTAACTTACATAAGCTTTGTGCTCTGTTAGCTTCTTGCTCTATGAGCCGTTTGAACTGTTAGCTCTGTTAGCAGGTTTGAGCTCTGTTAATGTTATCCTGTTAGCTTGATGCTCTTTCAGCGCTGTGTTGGTAACTTTGTGCCCTGTTAGGTTTGCAATCTGTTAGCTACGTGCTCGTTTAGATTTGTGCTGCTAGCTTTCCGATCTGTTAGCTACGTGCTCGTTTAGATTTGTGCTGCTAGCTTTCCGATCTGTTAGCTACGTGCTCGTTTAGCCCTGTGCTCTGTTAGCTTATTTTTACTTGCTGATATTCTGATCGACACGTTTAAGAACATTCACATCTGTCTGTGCTGTGTTCCAAAAATCTCTTATTAATCTACTTTAAAAAATAAACTTGCGAAAGTTTGCATAAGCTTATTTTTATTATTAGAATATTATATTTATTTATGTTCATTAAAAAGCTTTCAGTTATAACTGCTGAAGATTTGGTTGTATCTAAAATAAGTGCAGGTGATTTTGATGGAGCTTCCTAAAGTTGTAGTTTCCGTCTTGATGAAACAGTAGCTACTTTAGAACCTTACATTAGCTGGTCTATGTTACTTCCTGTTTTTGTTTTGGTATTTTGGGACGTGTTAGCACCAAAGCTAGCTGTAGGAGAAGTCATTACCTGATGGAGAAATACATTTCAGATTTGTTCAGCTTTACAGCAAAGAAAGAACTTCTTTCAGGCGTCAGCAGACTCAGAGATCTGATGGAGAAAACAACCTGAAGTCCCCAAAGTTTCCCATCAGCCCCGTGAGTGAAACATAATAAAGAGACGAGTGGACGGATGGAGGGACGGATGGGAGCGGGACAGACGTCACTGTGAAGCGTCTGATATGGATTCAGACACTCGTCCATCAAGTGATTAAAGTAGTTTCTGTCTTTAATCAGCTGACGGGTGTCCAACATGGCGTCCTGAGGGGATAATTAAGAAGCTGCTGCTGATGGAGAGTTAACGTGAGTCCTGTCTAACTAACAGCACTTTACTGAGTCACAGGAAGTGATCTGGGATTTCTTCTTCTGCAGGTTTAGAGGAAGAATCCTCCCAAAAAAAACCCTGACAGGAGGTATTTAATCTTGTGTGCTGATAATAAGAATAACCTGATGTGTCTGTGTGTCCTCTGGTCCCTGTGTCAGACAGCAGAGAGGATAAATGGATGTTTCTGCATTATGTATGGCTGTTTTGTTGGGACGATGTTCATCTGAGCACTTAGTCTTTAAAAACCTGATGAGCTCCTCCTCCAGCTTTCTGCCCCATTTCCTCCTCTCCTCCTTTCTGCTGGATCCTCGTCTGCAGCCGCATTAATGTTTAAATCCTCTGTTTGTCTGAGCGGCAGTTTGTTTGTCATTAAAATGGAAGAGCAGCACATGTCCCCTTCTCGAACACAATACTGCTAAGTGAAATTAAGGTAAAAAATTCATCACTAAATCTATATTCATGTAACACTTTGCAAACGACAACTGCAGCCAAAGTGGCTCCGCTTGTTGGACGTGTTTGTTTGTGACACGTACGAACGTAAGAACGCTGCAGCTGTGGAAAGTGTCCTTTAGAAACATGTTTTAATATTTAAAGTCCATGTAATCAATATGTTTAGGTCATCTGATGGTTAATAAACATATCTGCAGCTTACTGAGTCTGAGGTTGTGTCGCTTGTTTGAACAGAAGAAGCTCTGCTTGTATTTGTGCAAAGTTTGAGCATTTCATTTTTCTAAACCAGCTGTTTGTCAGGTGGAGGTGTTCACATCTGTCTCAAGCTACCTTTGCATCGCTTGTCTTCTTCCCCTTGTTCACTTTGTAAAACCTCCGTTCGGTCAGGCTCAGCTACAAAAGCTTCATGACTTCATGTTTTTACAGGACTCAACCCGTTCTCCTGGTGAAAGGACTTCCTTTTTGACCCCCGACCCCCACCCCAAATAATATTAACCTTTCTACTGTGTCACCTGACTCCCCACATGCTGGACAGTTGAAACTGTTGCTCTAAGCATCACAGAATGGCGTGGGTTGGTTTACATTGGACTAAGTCGACAGCACGATACTTTCTGTGTTAATGCTCTCCGATATGATGTGTGTCTGTATACGACACTCAACTTGGTCCCTGAATACACCACGTTCAATTAATGTCCTGATCACTTCACTCTATTCATGTTCCTGAACACACCACACTCACTTAGTTACCGAATGTCCTACACTCTTTGTAGTTCCTGAATGTCCTACACTCTTTGTAGTTCCTGAATGCCCCGTGTCTGTCAGGTAGCTTCTCTTCATCATCTCTCCGGTTGTGAGATATCGTCTTTGTTTACATTTAGTTTCTAATGACGACATAAGAGACTGAAAATATTCAAAACAGAAACACGGTCATTGAACACATCACCAGTTTCTAACCTGCAGACACAACCAGACGCTCATCTGCGGCCTCCTGCAGGGCCGCGGGCCTCAGGTGGGGCCCCTCTGCTGGTCTATCTGCAGTCTGATGGCTCCCAGCGGGAGGATTGAACATAATAGTTCTTCTGAACGCAGCACTGTCATTTAAATTGCTAATTATGATGGAACAAATAAATAAAACATGACCTTAGCGTGTTTTTATCTCTCACTGTAAAAACTTTGGTGGACAGTAAATCTCCTCCAATCGTCTGTCAGCGTCCGACTCTGCCCATGACTCGTCTGTTGTCGGGTAGATGCTGCCACTGTTTTATCAGCCGCTCTGTAAATGTCACTTGTTTCATTAATTTAATTTAAGTTTTCTTTAGATTGTTGTTTATTTAAAGGTAATTTTTTATTTTCTTCAAGTTGTTTGTTTTTTATATACTGTATATATGTGTGTATGTATATATGTATATATGTATATATATATATATATATCAGCAACATCCAAAGATTGCACTTAATTTAAAACAGTGCAGCCAACACCAACAGAAGCACCGTATCACACGGCCCTTGCTGCCCGTCGCTGGCTCCCTGAGACTCTTAGAATTGATTTTAAGTTTTTATTGCTTGTTTTTAAATCTTTAAATGGTCATGTTCCAGTGAGGCATCCGTGAGCTGCTAACTCTTTATGAGTCTGACCTCTGGTCACTAAAGGTCACCGGAACTCGCTGCCTGGTGACCTCAGGCAGGCAGACTCAGTATCTTCTTTTAAATCTCTTCAAACTCACTTTCATCGTCTGCTCTGTTTTACTTTTTAACCTGTTTTTATTGATGTTGGGTTTTTATAAATATTTGTCTTTTGCTTGATTTTACTACGTGCCTTGTTTTAATTGTAAAGCACTTTGTAACTTGTTTTTTAAAGTGCTATATAAATAATGTCATTATTATCATTATTATATAGTTATTTAGTATATTTTATTTAGTGTGCTCCACGTGTGAAGAGAAGATGTTTAAATGTTCATTAGTTCTGCTCTCCTGATGTTTGTGTTTGTCTCTGTGGGATCAATAAAGTTGATTTAATCCGAGTTTTTTATCCTTTATGACATCGATAAAGTCCGAGCTGATGCAGACCCTCGTCACACGGAGCAGAACAACACGATCCTAAATAAATGTATGAAATGAGGAATAAACATTTGTGAATTGATTTCAGTATTGATCAGAGTCCACTGTGGTAAAGTTAGCGTAAGATCAGAAACATATTGTGGAGGTCAAAGGTCGCTGCAGCCTGACAGCCACCCTGCAGAGATCATGAATGATTCCCTGAACTTCTCTGAGCAGAATGAAACATGAAGTCATGTTCCTCTGCTTCTTTAGAGCTTTGACTTCATTAAACTGTTTCCTGTCTGATGAAGGCGATCAAGGTGATCGGTGTCCAACAACACGACGATCTGTTTCTAATCTTCATGGACAAAGTCAATTATCAGACCGTGGACTCATCTTCAGCACACAAACACTCATGAACATAAAACGTGATGATCTGCCGTGAAAAGAGCTCGGGATCATCCTGTTTGCAGCGTGACACGCAGCGGGCCTCCCCCCCTCCCCCTCCTCCCCCTCCTCCCCTTCCTCCTCCACCTCCTGCAGGGGTTCAGACGCTCGGACAGAAAGGATAGCAGAGTGTAATTACAGGAAGCCTCAGAGGGACAAACTAACACTGAGCTGAATAGAAACTTTAAATGTGTTAAATAAAATGTGGCTTCATGTCTGTTGTCATGAGTTCACCTGCTCAGTCGTCTCTTCAGTTTAAATTTAGAGCAAATTTAAAAACCAACTGAAGTGCTGCAAAAACAAAAACACAAGAATGATCGATTATAAAGAAACAAAGGAGAGTTAGTAAAAGTGATCTGGATAAAAAGTCCGAACAGAACAGAATTACACAAACAAAAACAGACGGATAAAAGCTCAGACAGTCAGGACTTCATGATGACGGACCAAATGCTAAAGCTAGCTATTAACTTTTTCATGTCCTGTGAGTCTGAAGGACATGAAGCTCTTCATGAGAATCTCGTGTTTGAACAATTCTTGAACTTTTTGTGGATAAAAATCATGCTGGAGCGATAAAACCATAGCAACATGTCAGCGCCGCCCTCTCTAAATACCAAGCTGAAGGTTAATCATGTATGATTCTCGCTTCCTTTAACACGCCCGGGAGCAAACAAACTCTTCTTCTGTGGTTTTCTGATCCAGCAGGGAGGAAACAGCAGCCCGAGGTGTGCTGAGGATAAACTCACTGTGAAACTTTATGTTGGTCAAAGTTCCCTAAATTTCCCTGAAACAAAGAAAAGAAGAAATAAATGAGTAACGAGGGCGACTCTCCTCCACGCAGGATCCATGTGGCGCTGTGATGTAATATTGATGACCCTCCTCGTCTCCTGACGACCTCCGTTTGGTCGTCTCATGTTTTATCAAATATTCAGGAAGCTCTGTGTCCCCTCGCCCTCAGATCCCATAATGCATCTGTAATGTTGTGTCAGGTGAGGCATGATGGGAGAGCAGATGATGGAGTGAAGCTCCTGGAGGGATGGAGGAGGATCACAGGCAGCTTTCTCTCTCTTATTCTCTTCCTGTAAAGTTGTAAAAGTTTCTGGGCGTCTGGAACTGACAGGAGCCCTGAAGTCGAGCCCTGAGGAACACCGAGCTGCATTTCTACACTCTCTCTCTTTCACAGTCACTCCATTCTCTCTTTGTTTCTTTATTTGACAGGTTCTCCATCTCTTTCTCTCCTGGGAAACTGTTCCCCATCGTCAGTAACACAATGCACCTTCTTTACCTTACAGAATGACTGACTCATTTTGATGACATCAGAATCAGAAGTTTTGTATTGATCAAACAGGGAATCTCCAAATGTATCAGAAGCATCAGAAGCATCTGCATTCTACTTGTACATTTCAGACATTTCATTCATAAAACAGAAAGACGTTAAAGAAGTTCTTTGACTTGTTTTTACTCAGTTTTACTTTCTTCTCTCCATCTTTTCATCAAACTCTTCTCTCTTTCTTGCTGCATCATCTCTCTCTCCTCTCTCTGCCTCCTGTTGTTTTCTTATTTATCACCATCACTAATATCTCTCACCTCTCTCCTCCTCGTCTCCCCCCTGAGCCTCACCTCCTCCCTCCTTCACCTGTTCCTCTCTTCTTCCACCTCCATGTTCCCTCTGTGTCTCCCCCCCCTCCCCTCATTAACTCTGAGCCCTGATGGATGTCGCAGGCGAGGCCTGAATCACCCTCAACATCATTCTCGCCCCTGTTGCTCTGTGCAGGAAACCCCTCACCTCTCGGCAGGGGTGGCAGTGGAAGTGGCTGTTTGGTTCCCGCCAGGGCCGCCCGCCATCTGCCACCGCCCTCACCCCCCCTACGGCAGCTCGCCACGTCCGCCACCGCCACCAGAGCCCGGTGATCCTGACACAGCTGGAACACCGAGGTGATGATGGGAAGGAAGACCTGCTGCTGCATTCAGGGCCCACTGGGAAGAAGTGCATAAGAGTTTTACACAAGAAAAGGAGATGCATAAGAGGTGAAGAAACGTGACAGAAGCTACAGTTCAGTGCAGAGTTTAGACGGTCAGTAAAGCAGGAAAGAGATCTGGAAATGTCCACAAACAATCCATGCATTTATCATGTATCATGTCACTACAACATCTTAAAGGTGAGACTTAAAGTTTGGGATGAATCCAGAAAATATTTGAGGGCCTAAAACTTTGTCTTTTATGACCATCAGGGAGAAAAATCTTCAATTGAGATGCATGATATTTTAACACTTTCCAAGTCTTTATAGAACGGAGCTCGCTCCTGACTATGTCCATGTGTTGTATGTTTCATGTGTTATATGTTTCATGTGTTGTATGTTTCATGTGTTGTATGTTTCATGTGTTGTATGTTTCGTGTGTTGTATGTTTCATGTGTTGTATGTTTCGTGTGTTGTATGTTTTGTGTGTTGTATGTTTCGTGTGTTGTATGTTTCATGTGTTGTATGTTTCATGTGTTGTATGTTTCGTGTGTTGTATGTTTTGTGTGTTGTATGTTTCGTGTGTTGTATGTTTCATGTGTTGTATGTTTTGAGTGTTGTATGTTTTTTGTGTTGTATGTTTCATGTGTTGTATGTTTTTTGTGTTGTATGTTTCATGTGTTGTATGTTTTGAGTGTTGTATGTTTCATGTGTTGTATGTTTTGAGTGTTGTATGTTTTTTGTGTTGTATGTTTCATGTGTTGTTTGTTTCATGTGTTGTATGTTTCATGTGTTGCATGTTTCATGTGTTGTATGTTTTGTGTGTTGTCTGTTTCATGTGTTGTATGTTTCATGTGTTGTATGTTTTTTGTGTTGTATGTTTCATGTGTTGTTTGTTTCATGTGTTGTATGTTTCATGTGTTGCATGTTTCATGTGTTGTATGTTTCATGTGTTGCATGTTTCATGTGTTGTATGTTTTGTGTGTTTTTTTATGTTTCATGTGTTGTTTGTTTCATGTGTTGTATGTTTTGAGTGTTGTATGTTTCATGTGTTGTATGTTTTGAGTGTTGTATGTTTCATGTGTTGTATGTTTTGTGTGTTGTATGTTTCATGTGTTGTATGTTGTATGTTTTGAATGTTTCATGTGTTCTATGTTTCATGTGTTGTATGTTTTGAGTGTTGTGTGTTTCATGTGTTGTATGTTTTGAGTGTTGTATGTTTCATGTGTTGTATGTTTTGAGTGTTGTATGTTTCATGTGTTGTATGTTTCATGTGTTGCATGTTTCATGTGTTGTATGTTTTTTGTGTTGTATGTTTTGTGTGTTGTCTGTTTCATGTTTTGAATGTTTCATGTGTTGTATGTTTTGTGTGTTTGTATGTTTCATGTGTTGTGTGTTTCATGTGTTGTATGTTGTATGTTTTGAATATTGTATGTTTCATGTGTTGTATGTTTTGAGTGTTGTATGTTTCATGTGTTGTATGTTTTGAGTGTTGTATGTTTCATGTGTTGTATGTTTTTTGTGTTGTATGTTTCATGTGTTGTATGTTTCATGTGTTGTATGTTTTGTGTGTTGTATGTTTTTTGTGTTGTATGTTTCATGTGTTGTATGTTTTGAGTGTTGTATGTTTCATGTGTTGTATGTTTTGAGTGTTGTATGTTTCATGTGTTGTATGTTTTGTGTGTTGTCTGTTTCATGTGTTGTATGTTTCATGTGTTGTATGTTTCGTGTGTTGTTTGTTTCATGTGTTGTATGTTTCATGTGTTGCATGTTTCATGTGTTGCATGTTTCATGTGTTGTATGTTTTGAGTGTTTGTATGTTTCATGTGTTGTATGTTTTGAGTGTTGTATGTTTCATGTGTTGTATGTTGTATGTTTTGAATGTTGTATGTTTTGAGTGTTGTATGTTTTGAGTGTTGTATGTTATGAGTGTTGTATGTTTCATGTGTTGTATGTTTTTTGTGTTGTATGTTTCATGTGTTGTTTGTTTCATGTGTTGTATGTTTTTTGTGTTGTATGTTTCATGTGTTGTATGTTTTGTGTGTTGTATGTTTCATGTGTTGTTGTTTTGAGTGTTGTATGTTTTGTGTGTTGTATGTTTCATGTGTTGTATGTTTCGTGTGTTGTATGTTTCATGTGTTGTTGTTTTGAGTGTTGTATGTTTTGTGTGTTGTATGTTTCATGTGTTGTATGTTTTGTGTGTTGTATGTTTTGTGTGTTGTATGTGTTGTATGTTTTGTGTGTTGTATGTTTCATGTGTTGTATGTTTTTTTGTGTTGCATGTTTCATGTGTTGTATGTTTTGTGTGTTTGTATGTTTCATGTGTTGTTTGCTTCATGTGTTGTATGTTTCATGTGTTGTTTGTTTCATGTGTTGTATGTTTCATGTGTTGTATGTTTTGTGTGTTGTATGTTTCATGTGTTGTTGTTTTGAGTGTTGTATGTTTTGTGTGTTGTATGTTTCATGTGTTGTATGTTTCATGTGTTGTATGTTTCATGTGTTGTTGGTTTGAGTGTTGTATGTTTTGTGTGTTGTATGTTTTGTGTGTTGTATGTTTCATGTGTTGTTGTTTTGAGTGTTGTATGTTTTGTGTGTTGTATGTTTCATGTGTTGTTGTTTTGAGTGTTGTATGTTTTGTGTGTTGTATGTTTCATGTGTTGTATGTTTCGTGTGTTGTATGTTTCATGTGTTGTTGGTTTGAGTGTTGTATGTTTTGTGTGTTGTATGTTTCATGTGTTGTATGTTTTGTGTGTTGTAAGTTTTGAGTGTTGTATGTTTTGTCTGTTGTATGTTTCATGTGTTGTGTGTTGTATGTTTTGTGTGTTGTATGTTGTTTGTTTTGAGTGTTGTGTTTCATGCGTTGTATGTTTTGTGTGTTGTATGTTTCATGTGTTGTTGTTTTGAGTGTTGTATGTTTCATGTGTTGTATGTTTTGAGTGTTGTATGTTTCATGTGTTGTATGTTTTGAGTGTTGTATGTTTCATGTGTTGTATGTTTTGTGTGTTGTCTGTTTCATGTGTTGTATGTTTCATGTGTTGTATGTTTTTTGTGTTGTATGTTTCATGTGTTGTTTGTTTCATGTGTTGTATGTTTCATGTGTTGCATGTTTCATGTGTTGCATGTTTCATGTGTTGTATGTTTCATGTGTTGCATGTTTCATGTGTTGTATGTTTTGTGTGTTTTTGTATGTTTCATGTGTTGTTTGTTTCATGTGTTGTATGTTTTGAGTGTTGTATGTTTCATGTGTTGTATGTTGTATGTTTTGAATGTTTCATGTGTTCTATGTTTCATGTGTTGTATGTTTTGAGTGTTGTATGTTTCATGTGTTGTATGTTTCATGTGTTGTATGTTTCATGTGTTGCATGTTTCATGTGTTGTATGTTTTTTGTGTTGTATGTTTTGTGTGTTGTCTGTTTCATGTTTTGAATGTTTCATGTGTTGTATGTTTTGTGTGTTTGTATGTTTCATGTGTTGTGTGTTTCATGTGTTGTATGTTGTATGTTTTGAATATTGTATGTTTCATGTGTTGTATGTTTTGAGTGTTGTATGTTTCATGTGTTGTATGTTTTGAGTGTTGTATGTTTCATGTGTTGTATGTTTTTTGTGTTGTATGTTTCATGTGTTGTATGTTTCATGTGTTGTATGTTTTGTGTGTTGTATGTTTTTTGTGTTGTATGTTTCATGTGTTGTATGTTTTGAGTGTTGTATGTTTCATGTGTTGTATGTTTTGAGTGTTGTATGTTTCATGTGTTGTATGTTTTGTGTGTTGTCTGTTTCATGTGTTGTATGTTTCATGTGTTGTATGTTTCGTGTGTTGTTTGTTTCATGTGTTGTATGTTTCATGTGTTGCATGTTTCATGTGTTGCATGTTTCATGTGTTGTATGTTTTGAGTGTTTGTATGTTTCATGTGTTGTATGTTTTGAGTGTTGTATGTTTCATGTGTTGTATGTTTTGAGTGTTGTATGTTTCATGTGTTGTATGTTGTATGTTTTGAATGTTGTATGTTTTGAGTGTTGTATGTTTTGAGTGTTGTATGTTATGAGTGTTGTATGTTTCATGTGTTGTATGTTTTTTGTGTTGTATGTTTCATGTGTTGTTTGTTTCATGTGTTGTATGTTTTTTGTGTTGTATGTTTCATGTGTTGTATGTTTTGTGTGTTGTATGTTTCATGTGTTGTTGTTTTGAGTGTTGTATGTTTTGTGTGTTGTATGTTTCATGTGTTGTATGTTTTGTGTGTTGTATGTTTCATGTGTTGTTGTTTTGAGTGTTGTATGTTTTGTGTGTTGTATGTTTCATGTGTTGTATGTTTTGTGTGTTGTATGTTTTGTGTGTTGTATGTGTTGTATGTTTTGTGTGTTGTATGTTTCATGTGTTGTATGTTTTTTTGTGTTGCATGTTTCATGTGTTGTATGTTTTGTGTGTTTGTATGTTTCATGTGTTGTTTGCTTCATGTGTTGTATGTTTCATGTGTTGTTTGTTTCATGTGTTGTATGTTTCATGTGTTGTATGTTTCGTGAGTTGTATGTTTCATGTGTTGTATGTTTCATGTTTTGTATGTTTCATGTGTTGTATATTTCATGTGTTGTATGTTTCATGTGTTGTTAGTTCATGTTTTGAGTGTTGTATGTTTCATTTGTTGTATGTTTTGAGTGTTGTATGTTTCATGTGTTGTATGTTTTGAGTGTTGCATGTTTCAGGTGTTGTATGTTTTGAGTGTTGTATGTTTCATGTGTTGTATGTATCATGTGTTGTATGTTTCATGTGTTGTATGTTGTATGTTTTGAGTGTTGTATGTTTCATGTGTTGTATGTATCATGTGTTGTATGTTTCATGTGTTGTATGTTGTATGTTTTGAGTGTTGTATGTTTCAGGTGTTGTATGTATCATGTGTTGTATGTTTCATGTGTTGTATGTTGTATGTTTTGAGTGTTGTATGTTTCAGGTGTTGTATGTTTTGAGTGTTGTATGTTTCATGTGTTGTATGTTTTGAGTGTTGTATGTTTCATGTGTTGTATGCTTTGAGTGTTGTATGTTTTGTGTGTTGTATGTTTCATGTGTTGTATGTTTTGTGTGTTGTATGTTTCATGTGTTGTTGGTTTGAGTGTTGTATGTTTTGTGTGTTGTATGTTTCATGTGTTGTTGGTTTGAGTGTTGTATGTTTTGTGTGTTGTATGTTTCATGTGTTGTTGGTTTGAGTGTTGTATGTTTTGTGTGTTGTATGTTTCATTTGTTGTATGCTTTGAGTGTTGTATGTTTTGTGTGTTGTATGTTTCATGTGTTGTATGTTTTGTGTGTTGTATGTTTCATGTGTTGTTGGTTTGAGTGTTGTATGTTTTGTGTGTTGTATGTTTTGTGTGTTGTATGTTTCATGTGTTGTTGTTTTGAGTGTTGTATGTTTTGTGTGTTGTATGTTTCATGTGTTGTATGTTTCGTGTGTTGTATGTTTCATGTGTTGTTGGTTTGAGTGTTGTATGTTTTGTGTGTTGTATGTTTCATGTGTTGTTGTTTTGAGTGTTGTATGTTTTGTGTGTTGTATGTTTTGTGTGTTGTATGTTTTGTGTGTTGTATGTTTCATGTGTTGTTGTTTTGAGTGTTGTATGTTTTGTGTGTTGTATGTTTCATGTGTTGTATGTTTCGTGTGTTGTATGTTTCATGTGTTGTTGGTTTGAGTGTTGTATGTTTTGTGTGTTGTATGTTTCATGTGTTGTATGTTTTGTGTGTTGTATGTTTTGTGTGTTGTAAGTTTGGAGTGTTGTATGTTTTGTCTGTTGTATGTTTCATGTGTTGTGTGTTGTATGTTTTGTGTGTTGTATGTTGTTTGTTTTGAGTGTTGTGTTTCATGCGTTGTATGTTTTGTGTGTTATATGTTTCATGTGTTGTTGTTTTGAGTGTTGTATGTTTTGTGTGTTGTATGTTTCATGTGTTGTATGTTTTGTGTGTTGTATGTTTTGTGTGTTGTATGTTTCATGTGTTGTTGTTTTGAGTGTTGTATGTTTTGTGTGTTGTATGTTTCATGTGTTGTATGTTTCGTGTGTTGTATGTTTCATGTGTTGTTGTTTTGAGTGTTGTATGTTTTGAGTGTTGTATGTTTCATGTGTTGTATGTTTTGTGTGTTGTATGTTTTGTGTGTTGTATGTTTCATGTGTTGTTGTTTTGAGTGTTGTATGTTTTGAGTGTTGTATGTTTCATGTGTTGTATGTTTTGTGTGTTGTATGTTTTGTGTGTTGTTTGTTTCATGTGTTGTATGTTTTGAGTGTTGTATGTTTCATGTGTTGTATGTTTTGAGTGTTGTATGTTTCATGTGTTGTATGTTTTGTGTGTTGTATGTTTCATGTGTTGTATGTTGTATGTTTTGAATGTTTCATGTGTTCTATGTTTCATGTGTTGTATGTTTTGAGTGTTGTGTGTTTCATGTGTTGTATGTTTTGAGTGTTGTATGTTTCATGTGTTGTATGTTTTGAGTGTTGTATGTTTCATGTGTTGTATGTTTCATGTGTTGCATGTTTCATGTGTTGTATGTTTTTTGTGTTGTATGTTTTGTGTGTTGTCTGTTTCATGTTTTGAATGTTTCATGTGTTGTATGTTTTGTGTGTTTGTATGTTTCATGTGTTGTGTGTTTCATGTGTTGTATGTTGTATGTTTTGAATATTGTATGTTTCATGTGTTGTATGTTTTGAGTGTTGTATGTTTCATGTGTTGTATGTTTTGAGTGTTGTATGTTTCATGTGTTGTATGTTTTTTGTGTTGTATGTTTCATGTGTTGTATGTTTCATGTGTTGTATGTTTTGTGTGTTGTATGTTTTTTGTGTTGTATGTTTCATGTGTTGTATGTTTTGAGTGTTGTATGTTTCATGTGTTGTATGTTTTGAGTGTTGTATGTTTCATGTGTTGTATGTTTTGTGTGTTGTCTGTTTCATGTGTTGTATGTTTCATGTGTTGTATGTTTCGTGTGTTGTTTGTTTCATGTGTTGTATGTTTCATGTGTTGCATGTTTCATGTGTTGCATGTTTCATGTGTTGTATGTTTTGAGTGTTTGTATGTTTCATGTGTTGTATGTTTTGAGTGTTGTATGTTTCATGTGTTGTATGTTGTATGTTTTGAATGTTGTATGTTTTGAGTGTTGTATGTTTTGAGTGTTGTATGTTATGAGTGTTGTATGTTTCATGTGTTGTATGTTTTTTGTGTTGTATGTTTCATGTGTTGTTTGTTTCATGTGTTGTATGTTTTTTGTGTTGTATGTTTCATGTGTTGTATGTTTTGTGTTGTATGTTTCATGTGTTGTTGTTTTGAGTGTTGTATGTTTTGTGTGTTGTATGTTTCATGTGTTGTATGTTTCGTGTGTTGTATGTTTCATGTGTTGTTGTTTTGAGTGTTGTATGTTTTGTGTGTTGTATGTTTCATGTGTTGTATGTTTTGTGTGTTGTATGTTTTGTGTGTTGTATGTGTTGTATGTTTTGTGTGTTGTATGTTTCATGTGTTGTATGTTTTTTTGTGTTGCATGTTTCATGTGTTGTATGTTTTGTGTGTTTGTATGTTTCATGTGTTGTTTGCTTCATGTGTTGTATGTTTCATGTGTTGTTTGTTTCATGTGTTGTATGTTTCATGTGTTGTATGTTTTGTGTGTTGTATGTTTCATGTGTTGTTGTTTTGAGTGTTGTATGTTTTGTGTGTTGTATGTTTCATGTGTTGTATGTTTCATGTGTTGTATGTTTCATGTGTTGTTGGTTTGAGTGTTGTATGTTTTGTGTGTTGTATGTTTTGTGTGTTGTATGTTTCATGTGTTGTTGTTTTGAGTGTTGTATGTTTTGTGTGTTGTATGTTTCATGTGTTGTTGTTTTGAGTGTTGTATGTTTTGTGTGTTGTATGTTTCATGTGTTGTATGTTTCGTGTGTTGTATGTTTCATGTGTTGTTGGTTTGAGTGTTGTATGTTTTGTGTGTTGTATGTTTCATGTGTTGTATGTTTTGTGTGTTGTAAGTTTTGAGTGTTGTATGTTTTGTCTGTTGTATGTTTCATGTGTTGTGTGTTGTATGTTTTGTGTGTTGTATGTTGTTTGTTTTGAGTGTTGTGTTTCATGCGTTGTATGTTTTGTGTGTTGTATGTTTCATGTGTTGTTGTTTTGAGTGTTGTATGTTTCATGTGTTGTATGTTTTGAGTGTTGTATGTTTCATGTGTTGTATGTTTTGAGTGTTGTATGTTTCATGTGTTGTATGTTTTGTGTGTTGTCTGTTTCATGTGTTGTATGTTTCATGTGTTGTATGTTTTTTGTGTTGTATGTTTCATGTGTTGTTTGTTTCATGTGTTGTATGTTTCATGTGTTGCATGTTTCATGTGTTGCATGTTTCATGTGTTGTATGTTTCATGTGTTGCATGTTTCATGTGTTGTATGTTTTGTGTGTTTTTGTATGTTTCATGTGTTGTTTGTTTCATGTGTTGTATGTTTTGAGTGTTGTATGTTTCATGTGTTGTATGTTGTATGTTTTGAATGTTTCATGTGTTCTATGTTTCATGTGTTGTATGTTTTGAGTGTTGTATGTTTCATGTGTTGTATGTTTCATGTGTTGTATGTTTCATGTGTTGCATGTTTCATGTGTTGTATGTTTTTTGTGTTGTATGTTTTGTGTGTTGTCTGTTTCATGTTTTGAATGTTTCATGTGTTGTATGTTTTGTGTGTTTGTATGTTTCATGTGTTGTGTGTTTCATGTGTTGTATGTTGTATGTTTTGAATATTGTATGTTTCATGTGTTGTATGTTTTGAGTGTTGTATGTTTCATGTGTTGTATGTTTTGAGTGTTGTATGTTTCATGTGTTGTATGTTTTTTGTGTTGTATGTTTCATGTGTTGTATGTTTCATGTGTTGTATGTTTTGTGTGTTGTATGTTTTTTGTGTTGTATGTTTCATGTGTTGTATGTTTTGAGTGTTGTATGTTTCATGTGTTGTATGTTTTGAGTGTTGTATGTTTCATGTGTTGTATGTTTTGTGTGTTGTCTGTTTCATGTGTTGTATGTTTCATGTGTTGTATGTTTCGTGTGTTGTTTGTTTCATGTGTTGTATGTTTCATGTGTTGCATGTTTCATGTGTTGCATGTTTCATGTGTTGTATGTTTTGAGTGTTTGTATGTTTCATGTGTTGTATGTTTTGAGTGTTGTATGTTTCATGTGTTGTATGTTTTGAGTGTTGTATGTTTCATGTGTTGTATGTTGTATGTTTTGAATGTTGTATGTTTTGAGTGTTGTATGTTTTGAGTGTTGTATGTTATGAGTGTTGTATGTTTCATGTGTTGTATGTTTTTTGTGTTGTATGTTTCATGTGTTGTTTGTTTCATGTGTTGTATGTTTTTTGTGTTGTATGTTTCATGTGTTGTATGTTTTGTGTGTTGTATGTTTCATGTGTTGTTGTTTTGAGTGTTGTATGTTTTGTGTGTTGTATGTTTCATGTGTTGTATGTTTTGTGTGTTGTATGTTTCATGTGTTGTTGTTTTGAGTGTTGTATGTTTTGTGTGTTGTATGTTTCATGTGTTGTATGTTTTGTGTGTTGTATGTTTTGTGTGTTGTATGTGTTGTATGTTTTGTGTGTTGTATGTTTCATGTGTTGTATGTTTTTTTGTGTTGCATGTTTCATGTGTTGTATGTTTTGTGTGTTTGTATGTTTCATGTGTTGTTTGCTTCATGTGTTGTATGTTTCATGTGTTGTTTGTTTCATGTGTTGTATGTTTCATGTGTTGTATGTTTCATGTGTTGTATGTTTCATGTGTTGTTTGTTTCATGTGTTGTATTTTTCCTGGTTGTATGTTTCATGTTTTGTATGTTTCATGTGTTGTATGTTTCGTGAGTTGTATGTTTCATGTGTTGTATGTTTCATGTTTTGTATGTTTCATGTGTTGTATATTTCATGTGTTGTATGTTTCATGTGTTGTTAGTTCATGTTTTGAGTGTTGTATGTTTCATTTGTTGTATGTTTTGAGTGTTGTATGTTTCATGTGTTGTATGTTTTGAGTGTTGCATGTTTCAGGTGTTGTATGTTTTGAGTGTTGTATGTTTCATGTGTTGTATGTATCATGTGTTGTATGTTTCATGTGTTGTATGTTGTATGTTTTGAGTGTTGTATGTTTCATGTGTTGTATGTATCATGTGTTGTATGTTTCATGTGTTGTATGTTGTATGTTTTGAGTGTTGTATGTTTCATGTGTTGTATGTATCATGTGTTGTATGTTTCATGTGTTGTATGTTGTATGTTTTGAGTGTTGTATGTTTCAGGTGTTGTATGTTTTGAGTGTTGTATGTTTCATGTGTTGTATGTTTTGAGTGTTGTATGTTTCATGTGTTGTATGCTTTGAGTGTTGTATGTTTTGAGTGTTGTATGTTTTGTGTGTTGTATGTTTCATGTGTTGTATGTTTTGTGTGTTGTATGTTTCATGTGTTGTTGGTTTGAGTGTTGTATGTTTTGTGTGTTGTATGTTTCATGTGTTGTTGGTTTGAGTGTTGTATGTTTTGTGTGTTGTATGTTTCATGTGTTGTTGGTTTGAGTGTTGTATGTTTTGTGTGTTGTATGTTTCATTTGTTGTATGCTTTGAGTGTTGTATGTTTTGTGTGTTGTATGTTTCATGTGTTGTATGTTTTGTGTGTTGTATGTTTCATGTGTTGTTGGTTTGAGTGTTGTATGTTTTGTGTGTTGTATGTTTTGTGTGTTGTATGTTTCATGTGTTGTTGTTTTGAGTGTTGTATGTTTTGTGTGTTGTATGTTTCATGTGTTGTATGTTTCGTGTGTTGTATGTTTCATGTGTTGTTGGTTTGAGTGTTGTATGTTTTGTGTGTTGTATGTTTCATGTGTTGTTGTTTTGAGTGTTGTATGTTTTGTGTGTTGTATGTTTTGTGTGTTGTATGTTTTGTGTGTTGTATGTTTCATGTGTTGTTGTTTTGAGTGTTGTATGTTTTGTGTGTTGTATGTTTCATGTGTTGTATGTTTCGTGTGTTGTATGTTTCATGTGTTGTTGGTTTGAGTGTTGTATGTTTTGTGTGTTGTATGTTTCATGTGTTGTATGTTTTGTGTGTTGTATGTTTTGTGTGTTGTAAGTTTGGAGTGTTGTATGTTTTGTCTGTTGTATGTTTCATGTGTTGTGTGTTGTATGTTTTGTGTGTTGTATGTTGTTTGTTTTGAGTGTTGTGTTTCATGCGTTGTATGTTTTGTGTGTTATATGTTTCATGTGTTGTTGTTTTGAGTGTTGTATGTTTTGTGTGTTGTATGTTTCATGTGTTGTATGTTTTGTGTGTTGTATGTTTTGTGTGTTGTATGTTTCATGTGTTGTTGTTTTGAGTGTTGTATGTTTTGTGTGTTGTATGTTTCATGTGTTGTATGTTTCGTGTGTTGTATGTTTCATGTGTTGTTGTTTTGAGTGTTGTATGTTTTGAGTGTTGTATGTTTCATGTGTTGTATGTTTTGTGTGTTGTATGTTTTGTGTGTTGTATGTTTCATGTGTTGTTGTTTTGAGTGTTGTATGTTTTGAGTGTTGTATGTTTCATGTGTTGTATGTTTTGTGTGTTGTATGTTTTGTGTGTTGTATGTTTCATGTGTTGTTGTTTTGAGTGTTGTATGTTTTGTGTGTTGTATGTTTCATGTGTTGTATGTTTTGTGTGTTGTATGTTTCATGTGTTGTTGTTTTGAGTGTTGTATGTTTTGAGTGTTGTATGTTTCATGTGTTGTATGTTTTGTGTGTTGTTGTTTTGAGTGTTGTATGTTTTGTGTGTTGTATGTTTCATGTGTTGTATGTTTCGTGTGTTGTATGTTTCATGTGTTGTTGTTTTGAGTGTTGTATGTTTTGAGTGTTGTATGTTTCATGTGTTGTATGTTTTGTGTGTTGTATGTTTTGTGTGTTGTATGTGTTGTATGTTTTGTATGTTTTGTGTGTTGTATGTTTCATGTGTTGTATGTTTTGTGTGTTGTATGTTTTGTGTGTTGTATGTTTCATGTGTTGTTGTTATGATTGTTGTATGTTTTGTGTGTTGTATGTTTCATGTGTCATGTGTTGTATGTTTTGAGTGTTGTATGTTTCATGTGTTGTATGTTTTGTGTGTTGTATGTTTCATGTGTTGTATGTTTTGTGTGTTGTATGTTTCATGTGTTGTATGTTTTGAGTGTTGTATGTTTCATGTGTTGTATGTTTTGAGTGTTGTATGTTTCATGTGTTGTATGTTTTGTGTGTTGTATGTTTTGTGTGTTGTATGTTTCATGTGTTGTTGTTTTGAGTGTTGTATGTTTTGTGTGTTGTATGTTTCATGTGTTGTATGTTTCATGTGTTGTATGTTTCATGTGTTGTTGGTTTGAGTGTTGTATGTTTTGTGTGTTGTATGTTTTGTGTGTTGTATGTTTCATGTGTTGTTGTTTTGAGTGTTGTATGTTTTGTGTGTTGTATGTTTCATGTGTTGTTGTTTTGAGTGTTGTATGTTTTGTGTGTTGTATGTTTCATGTGTTGTATGTTTCGTGTGTTGTATGTTTCATGTGTTGTTGGTTTGAGTGTTGTATGTTTTGTGTGTTGTATGTTTCATGTGTTGTATGTTTTGTGTGTTGTAAGTTTTGAGTGTTGTATGTTTTGTCTGTTGTATGTTTCATGTGTTGTGTGTTGTATGTTTTGTGTGTTGTATGTTGTTTGTTTTGAGTGTTGTGTTTCATGCGTTGTATGTTTTGTGTGTTGTATGTTTCATGTGTTGTTGTTTTGAGTGTTGTATGTTTTGTGTGTTGTATGTTTCATGTGTTGTATGTTTTGTGTGTTGTATGTTTTGTGTGTTGTATGTTTCATGTGTTGTATGTTTCGTGTGTTGTATGTTTCATGTGTTGTTGTTTTGAGTGTTGTATGTTTTGAGTGTT
The DNA here is from genome assembly GCF_022749685.1 of Semicossyphus pulcher. NCBI lineage: Eukaryota > Metazoa > Chordata > Actinopteri > Labriformes > Labridae > Semicossyphus > Semicossyphus pulcher. Next base: position 3,291,807 of record NW_027211693.1, read on the forward strand.
GTATGTTTCATGTGTTGTATGTTTTGTGTGTTGTATGTTTTGTGTGTTGTATGTTTCATGTGTTGTTGTTTTGAGTGTTGTATGTTTTGAGTGTTGTATGTTTCATGTGTTGTATGTTTTGTGTGTTGTATGTTTTGTGTGTTGTATGTTTCATGTGTTGTTGTTTTGAGTGTTGTATGTTTTGTGTGTTGTATGTTTCATGTGTTGTATGTTTTGTGTGTTGTATGTTTCATGTGTTGTTGTTTTGAGTGTTGTATGTTTTGAGTGTTGTATGTTTCATGTGTTGTATGTTTTGTGTGTTGTTGTTTTGAGTGTTGTATGTTTTGTGTGTTGTATGTTTCATGTGTTGTATGTTTCGTGTGTTGTATGTTTCATGTGTTGTTGTTTTGAGTGTTGTATGTTTTGAGTGTTGTATGTTTCATGTGTTGTATGTTTTGTGTGTTGTATGTTTTGTGTGTTGTATGTGTTGTATGTTTTGTATGTTTTGTGTGTTGTATGTTTCATGTGTTGTATGTTTTGTGTGTTGTATGTTTTGTGTGTTGTATGTTTCATGTGTTGTTGTTATGATTGTTGTATGTTTTGTGTGTTGTATGTTTCATGTGTCATGTGTTGTATGTTTTGAGTGTTGTATGTTTCATGTGTTGTATGTTTTGTGTGTTGTATGTTTCATGTGTTGTATGTTTTGTGTGTTGTATGTTTCATGTGTTGTATGTTTTGAGTGTTGTATGTTTCATGTGTTGTATGTTTTGAGTGTTGTATGTTTCATGTGTTGTATGTTTTGTGTGTTGTATGTTTTGTGTGTTGTATGTTTCATGTGTTGTTGTTTTGAGTGTTGTATGTTTTGTGTGTTGTATGTTTCATGTGTTGTATGTTTCATGTGTTGTATGTTTCATGTGTTGTTGGTTTGAGTGTTGTATGTTTTGTGTGTTGTATGTTTTGTGTGTTGTATGTTTCATGTGTTGTTGTTTTGAGTGTTGTATGTTTTGTGTGTTGTATGTTTCATGTGTTGTTGTTTTGAGTGTTGTATGTTTTGTGTGTTGTATGTTTCATGTGTTGTATGTTTCGTGTGTTGTATGTTTCATGTGTTGTTGGTTTGAGTGTTGTATGTTTTGTGTGTTGTATGTTTCATGTGTTGTATGTTTTGTGTGTTGTAAGTTTTGAGTGTTGTATGTTTTGTCTGTTGTATGTTTCATGTGTTGTGTGTTGTATGTTTTGTGTGTTGTATGTTGTTTGTTTTGAGTGTTGTGTTTCATGCGTTGTATGTTTTGTGTGTTGTATGTTTCATGTGTTGTTGTTTTGAGTGTTGTATGTTTTGTGTGTTGTATGTTTCATGTGTTGTATGTTTTGTGTGTTGTATGTTTTGTGTGTTGTATGTTTCATGTGTTGTTGTTTTGAGTGTTGTATGTTTTGTGTGTTGTATGTTTCATGTGTTGTATGTTTCGTGTGTTGTATGTTTCATGTGTTGTTGTTTTGAGTGTTGTATGTTTTGAGTGTTGTATGTTTCATGTGTTGTATGTTTTGTGTGTTGTATGTTTTGTGTGTTGTATGTTTCATGTGTTGTTGTTTTGAGTGTTGTATGTTTTGAGTGTTGTATGTTTCATGTGTTGTATGTTTTGAGTGTTGTATGTTTTGTGTGTTGTATGTTTCATGTGTTGTATGTTTTGTGTGTTGTATGTTTCATGTGTTGTTGTTTTGAGTGTTGTATGTTTTGAGTGTTGTATGTTTCATGTGTTGTATGTTTTGTGTGTTGTATGTTTTGTGTGTTGTATGTTTCATGTGTTGTTGTTTTGAGTGTTGTATGTTTTGTGTGTTGTATGTTTCATGTGTTGTATGTTTCGTGTGTTGTATGTTTCATGTGTTGTTGTTTTGAGTGTTGTATGTTTTGAGTGTTGTATGTTTCATGTGTTGTATGTTTTGTGTGTTGTATGTGTTGTATGTTTTGTGTGTTGTATGTGTTGTATGTTTTGTGTGTTGTATGTTTCATGTGTTGTTGTTTTGAGTGTTGTATGTTTTGTGTTGTATGTTTCATGTGTTGTATGTTTTGTGTGTTGTATGTTTTGTGTGTTGTATGTTTCATGTGTTGTTGTTATGATTGTTGTATGTTTTGTGTGTTGTATGTTTCATGTGTTGTATGTGTCATGTGTTGTATGTTTTGAGTGTTGTATGTTTCATGTGTTGTATGTTTTGTGTGTTGTATGTTTCATGTGTTGTATGTTTTGAGTGTTGTATGTGTCATGTGTTGTATGTTTTGAGTGTTGTATGTTTCATGTGTTGTATGTTTTGTGTGTTGTATGTTTCATGTGTTGTATGTTTTGTGTGTTGTATGTTTCATGTGTTGTATGTTTTGAGTGTTGTATGTTTCATGTGTTGTATGTTTTGAGTGTTGTATGTTTCATGTGTTGTATTTTTTGTGTGTTGTATGTTTTGAATGTTGTATGTTTCATGTGTTGTACGTTTTGAGTGTTGTATGTTTCATGTGTTGTATGTTTTCAGTGTTGTATGTGTCATGTGTTGTATGTTTTGAGTGTTGTATGTGTCATGTGTTGTATGTTTTGAGTGTTGTATGTTTTGAGTGTTGTATGTTTTGAGTGTTGTATGTTTCATGTGTTGTATGTTTCATGTGTTGTATGTTGTATGTTTTGAGTATTGTATGTGTCATGTGTAGTATGTTTTGTGTGTAATAAGTTTTGTGTGTCATGTTTACTGGGTCAAATGTTCAGTGTCAGTGTGTTGTGTGTTCCCAGTGTCTTACGTTTTGTGTCATTTATTCGTTTGTTGTTTATGTACCTTTTTCATATGTTCTGTGTGTCATTGGTTTATTGTGTCATATGTTTTTGTGTGTTTGGTATGATATATGTTTTGTTTTCTTATGCTTGGTGTTTGGTACATTCCCAGTGAGGTTTATTCAATTGGTGTATGTTTCCTGTGTCACATGTCCAGTTTGTCGCATGTTCCGTGTATCGTATGTCACATGTTCCTTATGTTTAACGTGTATGTTTTTACTGTGTCGTATTTTTAGCATGTTGGTGTGTTTAAAGTTCTTCCAGTCTCAGTCTGTCTGCTCCGTGTTAAAACAGCATCTCATGGAGCTTCTGCTGATGATACTGATGATGATGATGATGATGATGCAGATGACCACACAGTCATTATCATTCACTGCACTCCCACAATCCTCTGCTCCAACTCCAATTACCGTGTGATTGTATGCTTGGCATGGAAAACATAATTAACAACCTGCGTCTCTGCCAACCTAAGCAGCCAACTCGCTGTTTGTGCAGAGCGTCGATCTGAACGCAGGATCGCAAACACAACCGCAGCAGCAACACAAGCAGCTCCGTGTTTTAGGTTCAGAGGCAGAGCGCCCGCTCCACGCTCCCGCGAGGACGCCACAACTCGCCGTAATGGAGGCGGCGGCTCGGCACTCTTCTCTCTGATGGACTGCAGGCTGCCGAGGGAGGACGCTTTGTGGTGTGGACAAGAGGAATTATGGGACAGCACGCCAAGAAAGGCCCGGGGGGGGACGCGTGTGTGTGTGTCATCAGGTCTCTTTAAAAACACACACTGAAGAATATCTGAGTATCAGAAACACAAATGTGCTTGTTAAAGGCTGTTAGAGTGTATGATGATTGGCTGCAGACAGGAACACACACACACACGTTTACATACACACACATGTGGTCCTACCTGATATCCTGAACCGAAAAATATATAGATATATCGCTTGTGTAACATGTGGAGCTCTTATGACAACAGACCAACCGATCATGATGTCTCTACAAAGGGAGATACGTTGGTGTGTCATTGTGATACAAATATGAGTCTTTATGACAGGGAAACACTTCTTTGCTATAAAGCCAGAAGGATCCCGATAAAACAGTTTCCTGTTAAAATGATCAAATAAAGGGACAGAGCTGCTTCATAGGTCAGGAAGCTTTCGTCCTCAGGTCCAAACGAAAACGCAAAAACACAACAGAAACGCTGTCATGAGAATGCCACACCATCAAAAGTCTGAAAAAATCTATTGCTGGAAGCATCCTGACGCTTCTGGTCCTCAATATAGTGTAAATGCACATATATGTGTAAACATGTAAAAAGTCCTGTTAGCAAGGTTAGAAGCATCACTGTTTTTGTCGCCTCATTGTGACGCCTCACAAAGGAGGCAACGGCGCACAGCCTGCCGCCACGAGCCAAAAACACTGTTTACCCCGTCTCCACGGAAACAGTGTTTCTTAAAATCTTCACCCTGGCCGGTGTTTTACAGAAGATCCGTTTTCAGTGACCTTAAACAGCGTTTGTGTGGACGAAAGGTCGAAACACAGAGAAAAAGCTCCGTTTTGAAAAGTATCCGTGTACGTGTGGACATGACCTGATTTAAGACAAAATGTGTACGTTAATGGAGCTTATTTAATTTTACATTTGATCATGTAGTGAGTCCACCACCTGTCTGACCATTTACCTGTTTTAACTGAACTGCTAGCTAACAAAAACCAAACAGTACTGACTGTTGGCTAACCCAACTGAAACTGTTTTGGCTGCTAATCCGAAGTGTTAGCTAATCTGGGCCAAAATGTTGTAACTAATCTAAACTGTTGGTTAACCTAAGCAAGATTCAGCTGTTCAACTGAAACATAGCTATTAGAGACATTAGCTAACCCATAAACAAGCTGCACTAACTGCTAAAGGTACCGTTAGCTAACCTGAAACAGACTACTCTTTAATGCTATTAGAGAGTGTTAGCTAACAGAAAAGGCAAACATCTCTGACTGCAAAAGGGAAGTGTTAGCTAACCTGAAGCAAACTATTCTTTAATGCTAGAAACCGTTAGCAAAGTCAAACAAATAATTCTAACTGCTGGAGGAAGTGTTAGCTAACCTGAAACAAAGAACTGTTAGCTAACCAGAAAACTGACTAGGCCTACTACACGTGAACACGAGTTTGTTAAAATGAATGAATCCGTCAAAAACACAGAAACACACTCAGTGAACCAGAGACACACACAGGATCAGGTGTGAAAACTGCTGCACTGCAAGAAACATGTACACACTACACACCACACTGTGCACAAATCCATCATATTTACACTGCAGAACAACCAGGAAAACAAAGTTTGAGTGTGTGTGTGTGTGTGTGTGTGTGTGTGCATCTTGTGGATTCAGCAGAAAGAGGCTGCAGCTTCTTCTTCTCTTTTTATTTATCGGGTTGCAGCGAGTGGCTGCTGCTTATTTACAGCAGATTGTTTCTCCAGATGTTTAACAGGGAGAGAAATCCCCAAACACACACACACACACACACATACACACACACACACACACCTCTCTCTGTCCAGATGGAAGTCATTCTTTATAAGACTCCATAATCCTGGTCTCTCTGTGAGGAAGCAGAGGAAGGTGGAAGTGAAGCATCTCCTCCTCTCCGTGTCTCTCCAGTCGTGTCGAAATGTTTCAGTTCAACTCAGACACGTGAACATGTTTCAGTTAAACTCAGACACGTGGACATGTTTCAGTTAAACTCAGTCGTGGGCATGTTTAAGTTAAACTCAGACGTGTGGACATGTTTCAGTTAAACTCAGACACGTGAACATGTTTCATTTAAACTCAGACACGTGGACATGTTTCAGTTAAACTCAGACGCGTGGACATGTTTCAGTTAAACTCAGACGCGTGGACATGTTTCAGTTCAACTCAGACACGTGGACATGTTTCAGTTAAACTCAGACACGTGGACATGTTTCAGTTAAACTCAGACACGTGAACATGTTTCAGTTAAACTCAGACACGTGGACATGTTTCAGTTAAACTCAGACACGTGGGCATGTTTCAGTTAAACTCAGACGTGTGGACATGTTTCAGTTAAACTCAGACGTGTGGACATGTTTCAGTTAAACTCAGACACGTGGGCATGTTTCAGTTAAACTCAGACACGTGGACATGTTTCAGTTAAACTCAGACACGTGGACATGTTTCAGTTAAACTCAGACACGGGGGCATGTTTCAGTTAAACTCAGACACGTGGGCATGTTTCAGTTAAACTCAGACGTGGGCATGTTTCAGTTAAACTCAGGCACGTGGACATGTTTCAGTTAAACTCAGACGTGGACATTTGTTTCAGTTAAACTCAGACGTGTGGACATGTTTCAGTTAAACTCAGACATGTGGACATGTTTCAGTTAAACTCAGACACGTGGACATGTTTCAGTTAAACTCAGACGTGTGGACATGTTTCAGTTAAACTCAGACGTGGACATGTTTCAGTTAAACTCAGACACGTGGACATGTTTCAGTTAAACTCAGACACGTGGACATGTTTCAGTTAAACTCAGACGTGTGGACATGTTTCAGTTAAACTCAGACACGTGGACATGTTTCAGTTAAACTCAGACACGTGGACATGTTTCAGGTAAACTCAGACGTGGACATGTTTCAGTTAAACTCAGACACGTGGACATGTTTCAGTTAAACTCAGACGTGGACATGTTTCAGTTAAACTCAGACACGTGGACATGTTTCAGTTAAACTCAGACGCGTGGACATATTTCAGTTAAACTCAGATGTGTGGACATGTTTCAGTTAAACTCAGACGTGGACATGTTTCAGTTAAACTCAGACGCGTGGACATATTTCAGTTAAACTCAGACACGTGGACATGTTTCAGTTAAACTCAGACGTGGACATGTTTCAGTTAAACTCAGACACGTGGACATGTTTCAGTTAAACTCAGACACGGGGGCATGTTTCAGTTAAACTCAGACACGTGGGCATGTTTCAGTTAAACTCAGACATGTGGACATGTTTCAGTTAAACTCAGACGTGGACATGTTTCAGTTAAACTCAGACACGTGAACATGTTTCAGTTAAACTCAGACACGTGGACATGTTTCAGTTAAACTCAGACACGTGGACATGTTTCAGTTAAACTCAGACGTGGACATGTTTCAGTTAAACTCAGACACGTGGACATGTTTCAGTTAAACTCAGACACGTGGACATGTTTCAGTTAAACTCAGACACGTGGACATGTTTCAGTTAAACTCAGACACGTGAACATGTTTCAGTTAAACTCAGACACGTGGACATGTTTCAGTTAAACTCAGACGCGTGGACATGTTTCAGTTAAACTCAGACGTGTGGACATGTTTCAGTTAAACTCAGACACGTGGACATGTTTCAGTTAAACTCAGACACGTGGACATGTTTCAGTTAAACTCAGACGTGGGCATGTTTCAGTTAAACTCAGACGTGGACATGTTTCAGTTAAACTCAGACGTGGACATGTTTCAGTTAAACTCAGACGTGGACATGTTTCAGTTAAACTCAGACACGTGGACATGTTTCAGTTAAACTCAGACGTGGACATGTTTCAGTTAAACTCAGACACGTGGACATGTTTCAGTTCAACTCAGACACGTGGACATGTTTCAGTTCAACTCAGACACGTGGACATGTTTCAGTTCAACTCAGACACGTGAACATGTTTCAGTTCAACTCAGACACGTGGACATGTTTCAGTTCAACTCAGACACGTGGACATGTTTCAGTTCAACTCAGACACGTGAACATGTTTCAGTTAAACTCAGACACGTGGACATGTTTCAGTTAAACTCAGACACGTGGACATGTTTCAGTTAAACTCAGACACGTGGACATGTTTCAGTTAAACTCAGACACGTGGACATGTTTCAGTTAAACTCAGACACGTGGACATGTTTCAGTTAAACTCAGACACGTGGACATGTTTCAGTTAAACTCAGACACGTGGACATGTTTCAGTTAAACTCAGACACGTGAACATGTTTCAGTTAAACTCAGACACGTGGACATGTTTCAGTTAAACTCAGACACGTGGACATGTTTCAGTTAAACTCAGACACGTGGACATGTTTCAGTTAAACTCAGACGTGGACATGTTTCAGTTAAACTCAGACACGTGGACATGTTTCAGTTAAACTCAGACACGTGGACATGTTTCAGTTAAACTCAGACACGTGGACATGTTTCAGTTAAACTCAGACACGTGGACATGTTTCAGTTAAACTCAGACACGTGGACATGTTTCAGTTAAACTCAGACACGTGGACATGTTTCAGTTAAACTCAGACACGTGGACATGTTTCAGTTAAACTCAGACGTGGGCATGTTTCAGTTAAACTCAGACGTGGACATGTTTCAGTTAAACTCAGACGTGGACATGTTTCAGTTAAACTCAGACGTGGACATGTTTCAGTTAAACTCAGACGTGGACATGTTTCAGTTAAACTCAGACGTGTGGACATGTTTCAGTTAAACTCAGACATGTGGACATGTTTCAGTTAAACTCAGACATGTGGACATGTTTCAGTTAAACTCAGACGTGGGCATGTTTCAGTTAAACTCAGACGTGGACATGTTTCAGTTAAACTCAGACACGTGGACATGTTTCAGTTAAACTCAGACACGTGGACATGTTTCAGTTAAACTCAGACACGTGAACATGTTTCAGTTAAACTCAGACACGTGGACATGTTTCAGTTAAACTCAGACACGTGGACATGTTTCAGTTAAACTCAGACGTGGACATGTTTCAGTTAAACTCAGACGTGTGGACATGTTTCAGTTAAACTCAGACACGTGGACATGTTTCAGTTAAACTCAGACACGTGGACATGTTTCAGTTAAACTCAGACATGTGGACATGTTTCAGTTAAACTCAGACACGTGGACATGTTTCAGTTAAACTCAGACACGTGGACATGTTTCAGTTAAACTCAGACACGTGGACATGTTTCAGTTAAACTCAGACACGTGAACATGTTTCAGTTAAACTCAGACACGTGGACATGTTTCAGTTAAACTCAGACGTGGACATGTTTCAGTTAAATTCAGACACGTGAAGATGTTTCAGTTAAACTCAGACACGTGGACATGTTTCAGTTAAACTCAGACGTGGACATGTTTCAGTTAAACTCAGACACGTGAAGATGTTTCAGTTAAACTCAGACACGTGGACATGTTTCAGTTAAACTCAGACACGTGGACATGTTTCAGTTAAACTCAGACACGTGGACATGTTTCAGTTAAACTCAGACACGTGGACATGTTTCAGTTAAACATAAGCAGGTTTTAATAAAAACATCTCTGTTGATTGAAACAGATTCAGACGCTCATGTAGCAGAGTGAAACACTGAACACCGTCAGTATGAACGTTTAATTTATTTCATTGAGGCAATATCTTAAACCTCCCAGCTGGAGCCTGCAGGATGCTGGGCGGCGCAGTACTGGTGCAGGGCCGGCACTGACGGAGCAAAGGGAGGGACCGGAAATCAGCTGTTTGTCAGGTGATTGTGGAGAATGATGCATGCCAGTGTGAAATCACTGCAGCTCCAGTTGAAGTAGCTCGCAAGCAGCGATGTGTAAATGTCGACATGATTCTGAAAAACATCATGTGTTCCTTCTTAGCTCCTTAATAACCCGTAAGCTAAGCTGTGCTAACTCTTTTAGCTGCTGTTTGCGAGCTGACCGTCTCTCTCTTACTGGCAGCATTATTTGATTGAAGTTTCTAATTAGAGATGTTCACAGTGCTTCCTGAAGTGCACACTGACAGATCCATTGTTTGAAAGAGTTCCTCTGTTCAAAAACAAGATCAACTTTGATTTCAAATTTGTGTAAAGAACAAAAAAATTAAAGAGGAGCAAAACTTCTCGGTTCATAACAAAGAGATTTCATAATATTCCCAAAGCTTTTATTGGAAAAACATCCACCTCTGTGAAGTCCAAGTTTCCTGAGAGACTTCCACCGAACCAGAGCAGATTTTTAAACTGAACTACAATGGAAACGCTTTGTTCTGAGTCTTTGTATCGCTGAGCTCCGTCAGTGTGGGCGAGAGGGAGAAACATAACAACACCCTCCTAAAAAAGGAAATGGCAGATTGATGAAAAGCCAAACTGGTCCCAGGACGCCGCGTTCTTCTTCTCTGCACAATATTAAAAACTCCCACACGTTTCAGGAGGAGGGCAGAATTAGCCTTGCCGGGACGCGCTGGAAGAGCCGTAATGACTCATTTGTTTCATCCTGATGGATGGCGCTCCGGATGGAAGAGGACCTCGTTTAAGGAGCGCTGCAGACGGCGATGAAAGGCGGCGGGCGAAGGACGACTCCACCATCACGGAGAAGGTCTTCTGCTCGCTGCTTCAAAGAGACTCAGACCGCCGGGGTCGCTCTGAGGGGTGACGGGGAGGAAATAAAACCCTGTAAACAAGCCGCCAACAAACACACACACACACACACACACACACACACACACACACACACACACACACACACCCTCTTTGAAGCAGGGCAGGTGGTGCTGATGAATATTCGGAGTGGACGCTCTGCTGCCAAACTAAGCGCCTGTTTGCTTCTGTCACCTTCCAGCTTCTGATTCGTTCTCCTCCCGTGTGACTCGGTCTGATGTGTGATCAGCAGAGTGTGTCTGCCTCAGGCTCCACCACACACAGGTTCAGCTGATGTTCAGGTGAGCTCACCTGGATGTCAACTACAGGACTTAAGAACATCTGACCTGAATCTTTGTTACAGAAATACACAAGTACAGGATGTAGTGTTTCCAGTTATTGTTTTTCTGTTGCTCTGACTCAAGTGTGACAAACGCTGACAGACGGTCTGTTAGAGGACACAGAGACAGGACGCTGCAGTAAGACTGGACGACTTAAAGACTTCAAACCACAATGAAAGTGTGGAACATGTGACACCAGAACATCTCTGTCGATTCTTATTCACCGTCAGCTTCCTCCCACAAACCTTCGTCCTAGTGAATCTGATGTTTCGTCCTCATATTCGCTTCTCCTCCCAGGAGCCTCCCGTCGCTCCTCAGAGATCCTCTCTGCTTCCCACGTTCTCACATCCTCTGTGGAGACCAGCTGCTGCTGCTGCAGGACCAGCGGACCACACTGAACACAGCAGGCCACCGTACCCTCACCATCTGTGAGGAAACGGGCTGAAGATCACTGCTGGTGTTAAAGACCAACTGAAATAGAAAAGCATTATTTATATGTGCTGTGTAAATCAGCTGCTTTCTCTCTCAGGGAGAAAAATATGAAACTATTAACAGAAGAAATGTTTGACATTTTTATTTCTTCATTTTATGCTGTTCAGTTTGAATTGATTCACACGGTGGAGTCATCTTACAGCTGACCAAGTCATGAAGCAGTTTCTGACACACAGGGAATGTGACTGCAGCGCACAGGAAGAACCACACAGTGAAGCTTCAAACACAACGCAACACAACAACGCAACAACACAACAATGCAACACAACACCACACAACAACACAACACAACAACACAACGCAACACAACAATGCAACAACACAACAACACAACGCAACACCACACAACAACACAACAACACAACACAACACAACAACACAACAATGCAACAACACAACAACACAACGCAACACCACACAACACAACAACACAACGCAACACAACAATGCAACAACACAACAATGCAACACAACACCACACAACAACACAACACAACAACACAACGCAACACAACAACACAACAACGCAACACAACACCACACAACAACACAACACAACAACACAACGCAACACAACAATGCAACAACACAACAACACAACGCAACACCACACAACAACACAACAACACAACAACACAACACAACACAACAACACAACAATGCAACAACACAACAACACAACGCAACACCACACAACACAACAACACAACGCAACACAACAATGCAACAACACAACAATGCAACACAACACCACACAACAACACAACACAACAACACAACGCAACACAACAACACAACAACGCAACACCACAACAACGCAACACCACACAACAACACAACAACACAACACCACAACACAACACAACAACACAACACAACACAACACAACACAACACAACACAACACAACAACACAACACCACAACACAACACAACAAAACACAACAACACAACACCACAACACAACACAACAACACAACACAACAAAACACAACAACACAACACAACAACACAACACAACAACACAACAACACAACACCACAACACAACACAACAACACAACACCACAACAAAACACAACAACACAACACAACAAAACACAACAACACAACACAACAACACAACAATGCAACAACACAATAACACAACGCAACACCACACAACACAACAACACAACGCAACACAACAATGCAACAACACAACAACACAACGCAACACCACACAACAACACAACAACACAACGCAACACAATAATGCAACACAACAATGCAACAACACCACACAACAACACAACACAACAAAACACAACAACACAACACAACAACACAACACCACAACAGAACAACACCACAACACAACACAACAACACAACAACACAACACAACAACACAACAACACAACACCACAACACAACACCACACCACAACACAACACAACACAACACAACACAACACAACACAACAACACAACACAACACAACAAAACACAACAACACAACGCAACACAACAATGCAACAACACAACACCGCACAACAACACGAATTGTGATGTCACTTCCTGTTGTGAGTCTGGTTATATTTCGTCAAACTTCAGATTAAGACGCAGCTCAGCGTCTCCGCTGGCGGTCACACAGGTGAAGAACAAATGTTTTACTGTTTCCAGCTGTCAGAGATTAAAAACCGACCTGCTTGTTTTACTCTGTCTGAAGACTTCACTGAGCTCCAGGATCAATGAAGAACTAACTGTGTAATGTTTAGTCATACATTTAGTCTTTGAATCAGTTCAACAAAGAATACGGACGATTTTTGAGGCTGTTGTCAATATTCAGAGTTTAAAATGAGCCGATAAAGATAAATGAACACCCAACAGTAAATCTATAAGTCCCCAAATATTTAGATTATCTGGGAATTGTTTTGATTCTTTGTGCAGAAATTTGATACATTTCTGCTCCCAGCTCTGAGAACATAAAGATCTGCGGCTCTGAACTGTTAAAATCACTGCTCTGACATTTAACAGACAGAACAAGTGGATCCATTCATGTAAACAAACATTGTTAGGTTAGCACGAACAAGGATTTCTTAATGTTCAGACAAAAACACTACCAGCATTAACATTCTCTTGACGTCTCAACGTTGCTTCAGAAATCTTCAAACCAAACTCCATTCATAAAACAAGCATTTTAAGAGTTCTTTCCTTGTCGTCTTGCAGACAGACCTGACACCGCGTGAATTCAGACTCTTTACAAACCTGCATCGTGATGTCGTTATGTCAGCATCCTTTCAGCCTGTTTATTGTCATTAACTGAGCTGTGTGCAGCCGCTGGTGATGATGCGGCCCTGAGCGGTCCTGTGGTGAAACGTGTGAGGAATGAACACAGATTTACATTTGATAAAGAATTGTTACAAATACATGCAGTCAGGTTTTTTTTACAGTGTACAAACTAACACTGTGACATGTTCAGCTGCTTATATTTAACTAATTGAAGATTCACAAGATTCACAGCCAGCATGTGTCCTCTGCAGGGAGAGAGGGCTGATGGGAAATGTGGGTCTGATTTGTAGAAACATGAGCGCTGACAATAAACTGATGTTCTAAACTGCAGATCAGCTACAGGTCCAGTCAGGACGCTGTGTGTGTGTGTGTGTGTGTGTGTGTGACTGAGCTGTCTCCTCTGTGCGGTCCACATGTGCGGTGCTGCTCTCTGATAGATGGACCCTCAGCTGTCAGAGCTGAAACCTGCTCCAGCTGTAAACACTTAATGATGTCACGCAGGACGCCGTCTATCTGCCCGCCATCTCTGTCACCTCCTCCACAGGAACATCTGCCGGGAGGTGCAGGGAGGTGCAGGGATCATAATCTGACGGATCCTGCAGAAAGTGGACGAGATGTAATTCAAGTTGTTCCATAAGTGGAGTTACTTGTGTAAAAGGTATGCATCATCTCCACCGTGAAATAAAGGAGCAGACGTCAAATATTGAGTTGTTTTTCCAAATGTTTAGAGAAAGGAAACACCATGATAGATCAGAGAACACATTTCATTCACGAGGCAGATTCTGATCAGCCTTGGGATTGGTATATATCTGGTTCTTTTATAAAAAGTCAGCTACGAGATATATAAATACTGAGGGAGACAAGTCAACCACAAATCCCATGATGCATTTCACCAACAAACATCCAATAAAAGAGCTTCAGACTCCGGTATGAACCACAAAATTAAAATCCCCATACACAGAGCATATTTGAGAGTTTTTAAAACCTTGAATCAAAGTAGATGTAATGTGACTCTTTAGGTCAAAGTGCATAATGCATACAATAAATACGGATTCAATACTAAATTAAAAAAGGAAATACTAAAGTCTCAAAGCTGTATTTAGATGTGACCCTAACCCGACCTCCTGAGCGACAGTGACGCTCTCTGACAGAAAAGAGGAGAAGAAAGAGACGAGCTCACGCTGTCGTTCACCTCGAGCTGCAGACTGAACCCGGCCCAGATTCACCTGATTCACCAGATTCACCTGATTCATCAGATTCACCAGATTCACCAGATTCACCTGATTCATCAGATTCACCTGATTCACCTGATTCATCAGATTCACCTGATTCACCTGATTCACCTGATTCATCAGATTCACCTGATTCACCAGATTCACCAGATTCACCTGATTCACCTGATTCACCAGATTCACCAGATTCACCTGATTCACCAGATTCACCAGATTCACCTGATTCACCAGATTCACCAGATTCACCAGATTCATCAGTTTCATCAGATTCATCAGATTCACCTGATTCATCAGTTTCATCAGATTCACCAGATTCACCTGATTCACCTGATTCACCAGATTCACCTGATTCACCAGATTCACCTGATTCACCTGATTCACCAGATTCACCTGATTCACCAGATTCACCTGATTCACCTGATTCATCAGATTCACCTGATTCACCTGATTCATCAGATTCACCTGATTCACCTGATTCATCAGATTCATCAGATTCACCTGATTCACCAGATTCACCAGATTCACCTGATTCACCAGATTCACCTGATTCACAAGATCCACCTGATTCACCAGATTCACCTGATTCATCAGATTCATCAGATTCACCTGATTCACCTGATTCACCAGATTCACCTGATTCACCTGATTCACCAGATTCACCTGATTCACCAGATTCACCTGATTCACCAGATTCATCAGATTCACCTGATTCACCTGATTCACCAGATTCACCTGCTTCATCAGATTCACCTGATTCACCTGATTCACCACATTCACCACATTCACCAGACATCATCTGGTCTGTCTTCACAGCCGGACTCTCACAGAGATGAAATCCTGCAGGCGGATCCACAGGATCAGAACAGGATCAGAACAGGATCAGAACAGGATCAGAACAGGATCAGAACAGGACCATGACGTCCGTCTCTCACCAGGTTTAAGATGCTTGTTAATTAATGATCTCTGCACCAACATCTGTCGTCTCTGGAGTCTCTGCACGCTGCTGCGATTCAACATTTATACACAAGGCCTTACAGCAGCTTCTAATGATGACGCATATAGAATGTACAGAGGAAGAAGAAGAAGATGAAGAAGAAACTGGTGTTTCTGAGATGTCATCAAACGTGTAAAGGGATCTTTACTGTGAGGTAAGGTGTGTGTGTTCAGTCTGCAGGTGTGTGTGTTCAGTCTGCAGGTGTGTGTTCAGAGTGAGTGTGCTGCTGCTGTGAACTCGATCGATTCCTCTGAATTTCGTGAACTCGTTCCTGTTCGTCCTACATCTGTGCTCCTGCAGGAGACGCCTGCAGAGATTGTTCCTCCCACCTTCACTGTGAGCCGTCCTGTCCCACATCCCTCTGTGTGTGTGTGTGTGTGTGTGTGTGTGTGAGACTTCCTGTGGTCTCATTATGTTTGCCCCGTTTCCCTCCAGCGAACATCAGATGTAACAAAACCAGAGGACAAAATAAGAGCATTACTTTTTAAAGACGTGTCCTGAAGACGGGGACGGTGATGCGCGCTGACAGCGGCTGCTAATTGGAGTAAATTAATTTACCTCGGGCGCCGATGTTCGCACAAAGCGCCGCTCGCCGCGTGAATAAGTGATGATCGGCAGCGCCCGTATGAGCCCCGACTTTTTGAATCATTTAACGCCGCAATCTGCTAATTAGCAGGGAGAAAAGCCAGCTTTCAGCCACAATTAAGATAGGCCTCTGTCAGTCAGGGGGGGGGGAGGGGGGAGAGGGGGAGCGCTTCATTTATTCATCCTCTGAGCAGATGCTGAGTGCAGGGGGGGTTTGGATGGAGGGATGGAGAGGGAGAGCTGAGGGATCTGTAGGGCCTGGATCGGGAAGGGGGTGGGGGGGGGTGGCGTGTGGTTGTAGAAGAAGTTTTCCAACCTCCTCCCCCCCTCACCCATCCCACCCCCCTCACCCCCCTCTTCTTCTTGTTGTTTGAGCCTCAGAGGAGGCGAGCAGCATGGAGGGCCCGCCACCAACCAAAACAAAGCAAAACAAAAGACCTGATATGTGGGTGGGGGGGGGCACAGGAAGGTGGTGTTAGCGCTTTAGCATCTCCAGGCACACACACATACACACACACACACACACACACACACACTGGGAGGGTTCCTGTTTCACACGCAGAGTGTTAAGCAGTTGTACAGCCCAAGGTCAAACACGGCCCCGCAGGTTCCCCAGTTCATACCCCCCCCCCCCCCCCCCCAGCAGCAGCTCCGCCTGGCACAGACTCAACTGAGCGTGCTCATGGTGGGTCTCACTTTAAAGAGTGGAAGCCCTCGTCCCCGGCTGAGTGACGGTTCATCATGAAGCTTTGTTTCATGTGTTTCAGGTTGCACAGGGTTCAGGATCACCTCTGTGCTGCTCTCCTGTGCAGTGATGTCACTGCAGTCAGAGAACAGGCAGACGTTTGAGGGGGTATAAAGAGCAGGTATCTAGGGTGGGGGTGATGGATGGGTCACACAAACATGGATGTAGCTGGATCCCGTATGAAACCTAAAGTAGACGTTGAACGCAGCTCCACTCACATGTGCAATTTGACTAAGTGAACTGACTGACTGATCTTCAAACCACAGCCTGAGCCCGAGCAGAGCAGAGCTGCTGACAGCATGACACTGTGCGGTACATGAGGTCGTTTGGGTCATCACAGCGCTGCAACAGACCACTGGGGTTGGTAGGTAGGTGTGTTCACTCTCTCTCTCAATAGAAACAATAATATTTGAAACTAGCGCCATAGCTGTGGAGAAAGTTGTACAAACAGCTCGTGGTTTGCCCATTCTACATTCCTACATTACCCAGCATGCATTGCGCCCCTCCCTCTGAAAGGAGCTGCCCAGCGAGAGACGTTTCTCTGCAGGCGATGGCTCAGAGTGGGACAGAATCAGAAACACGACGAGAATATTCTGGTGGATCGTCTTCAGTCTGCAGTCGACATTTCAAACCCAACGATTCTGGACGAGACGTGACATCGGAGGCGGCGTCCGAGATTGAGGAGGTGTCCGAGATTGAGGAGGTGTAGTTTAGCGAGCTCCCTGGCCTCCACCAGATGACTTGTTTTATGTAGTCTGGTGGAGGTTTTCCAGGGCCCGTTGGAGAAGCGGATAGCGCCCTCCAAGGGCACAGAGAGAAACTGCATTTTCTCCGACCATAATAACATTAGCTCCCCATAATAGCATGATAGCACTGAGGGTGAAAACTGGCGAACTGGCCCTTTAATGGAACGGTGGAGCAGGTTCAGTGTCGTGTGATCGTCAGTCCAACATCAGAGACAGATGCTGTGTCCGAAACCGCATACTAACGTGCTGCCTACTACAGACTCAAACAGTATGTACTGCATACTGCCTACTCACCTGACTATTAGGATGCCGGTGGCATCATACTCAGAGCCCCCTTCTCCGTGTCACGTGACTTAATCGTTTACGTATGTCCGCTCTGATCTCCGGTCCATCTCCGCCAGAGTAGAAGCTGAATAGCTGCAATGCATTTTGGGACAGTTGAGTACAACCAGTGAGCTCCCGTATCATACTCAAACATCCGACCGATCTAGTTTACATCTGGGCATTTCTCGCATACACAAAATTGCATACTATGAGATGGGAACGAACGACATACTCACTTTAACGTCACGGTCAGTATGATTAGTATGATGCGGTTTCGGACACACTCAGCATCTGAATACAAAGACGCTCGTCTGACAGTGACATTAAAGCTGCCAACACGTCCTCACACACTGCTGTAAATAAAAGCTGCCAGTCTGAACATCAGTCTGTGTGTGTGTGCATGTGTGTGTGTGTGTGTGTGTGCATGTGTGTGTGTGTCCGTGCGTGCGTGTGTGTGGGGGGGGTACAGTGGATCACAGCGAGGTTCAGGGATCTCCCCCCGACGTCTCCTCGCTCTCATTACGACATGCGGCGCCGTCTTCGCTGCGACCCGGTCAATTTATTCACGCTCAGGCCCGGGGAGTCGTGCCCCGGACATCCGGCGCCCAGCATCATCTCCGCTCAGCACGGCGGCGGGTCGGAGTGATGAATATGTTAAAACAGGAAGCCCCCAGGATTTATGTCCACACCGAGCGCTGAACGTGTGCATGTGAGGAGGACGGAGACACTCACACGTCTGACGGATGTTTTTTATCAGCACGTGCAGGAAGTGTTCACGTCATGTCCTGATACTGATGCCACACTGTAACGACACTCTGAGACAGGTACAGGTACAAAGTGTCACACTGACCCGTCCTCGGCTCAGGGCCCAGCTGGAGTTTAATCCGGATCGTTACATTTTTCTGTCCAGGATCAGCTGATCCAGCTTCCTGTTGTCCTGGTTTTTCAAAGTAAAACTGGCCATCAACCTGAAGACAAATCCAGATTATTTATACCCACTTTGTCCACAGGGGGCGCCAAAAATGAAAGTTCCTCACAGGAGCTTTAAATGACACTCCTGATGTTTGACGTGGATGCTGTTGGTGGATTATTTTATGGGGACTGATTCTTCTTTTTATAACCCAAACGTTTCCTGTTTCTACGTCACTGTAGAGATTTATCACATGTAGCTCCTGAAGCCTCCTGGGATCAGGAGCAGCCTGATTGAACACAAACTGGAGGTTTGATCAGATTCACACACACCTGGATCACCTGACCTGTTGAACATTCGGGCCCGTGTTTTAAAATCCATCTTTGTTTCCATCAGACTTTTGTGTCTCTGCTCGGGGTTCACTGTGGGTCATGTCCTCGGTGTGATTGAATTGTCCGTCACTTACTGATGACGTGACTTCCTGCTCAGCTCTGTGTAACGTGTTTCACTGAGAACAAGTGTCTCATGAAGTGTCTGTGTTTCCTGTGAAAAGAGCAGCTGCTGGTTTCAGTGCTGCATGTACACGTGGACATTCCAGCAGTGTGTTTCAGTCTGCTCTGACGCTCCTGGACGGCTCTCATTCAGCTTGGCAGCTCCGCTGATGAACCCCCCCCCCCTCCTGAAATTAAAAAAATACCCCCCCCCATGCTGCCTTCAGAGGCTGAAGTCTTTCACTTTGATCTGAAAGTCTTTGCAGCCTCATTGACTGTAATGAGATCTGGAGAATCCGTGAGGACGGCGGGGATTTGACGCCGAGCCGAAAAACTCCGGCCGGGGAATCGGCAGCGGGCACAAACAAAATCGAAAAGGAGAAAGAGGAGGAGGAAGATCTCAGATGGCTTGGCAAGCGCTTTGCCTTCACCCCTCCCTCCCCCCTCCTCCATCCCAACGTTAATTTCCCCAACGTCTGAGATTCCAGGGTAGGCGGGGGGGCGTCGGGATGGGGGAGGCGGGGGGAGGACGGTTGGCACAGAGGCTGCTGGATGTTTCTCTTTGCAGCGGCGTCCCCCGACGAGGAGGCAGCGTTTCTGTAATCTCACCAGCTGACTGCCGTCCAGTCCATTAATCAGTCAGTCAAGGTCTGAGAGGCCCCCAAGACCCCACACACCCGGGGGGAGGGGCGGGGGAGGCGGGTGAGACAGGGGAGGAGATGTCCGCCGGCTCTGGGTCAAGGAGACGATGTCGTGTCACTGTGCTGATACAGAAACATTCACACTGTTGTTGTTTGGTCCCTGAATGCACCACTATGTCCTCAACCAATAAGAAGTCTGAAGCAGGCGGCCAATCAGGGGTCAGTTTATCAGGAGTTAAGATGGCGTCAGGAGTTCAGAGCTGCGTCTCAGTCCGACCAAACACTGAGGCTGTGTCGAAGGCTCCAATTCGAAGGCTCCTTCAGATGCGTCCTCCGTTTCCCGAGCTGCTAAGGATCCATCGGGTGCATCCTTCACGGCCCAACATATCCTGAGATACATTGCGCGCCAATTCAAACGAAATGGCGGACTTTTACGTGGCCGAGGAATAAACGTTTTTGGTTTCAACTCAATGGAATAGCTAGAGATGCACGTTTAAGAAGACCAAAGGGCCCTTTAAACAAATCATCTTTAAAAAAAACAGGTTAACTTACTCGACATTAATTATGCTACCTAGTTAGCCTGCTAGCTACCTGTTGCTAGGCGACAGAATCGGCGTTTGTTGACGCTAGGATAGACCAGACCGTCTCAATTCAGTTCAGCTTTATCATCTACGCAGGCTGTGAGTGGAGCATCCTCCGCCTCCTTCGGAGGCTGCAGCCTCTGATTGGGACGCAGCTACTGACTCTAACTGTCTCACATGATGAGGACCATTTAACAGCACAGTCTTCCCACAATGCAACAGTGCAGAGGAGCGACAGGGTCAGCTCTGAGAGACATCCCACCGGGGAACGTTCACTCGTGAGGATGTGAAGTAGGTCGGCTGATGTGGCTCCGGACGTCTGCACGTCTGTGGAGAACAAACCACCTGCATCGCCACCAACTCATGTGTGCCAGGTACCACCCAACGTGATCTCGTGTAATCTCACGTGATCTGACAGTGAAGCAGATGTAAACAGAGACTGCAGTGACGCTCTCTCTCACCGAGGCATGAACAGAACATGAACCCGGGTGGTGTGTTCTTCAGAGAGCTGGAGGTGAGACTGCACCTGGTCATCAACCTGAAGATAAGATCATTCTTTATTGACCCCCAGCAGCAGCAGCACAAACACAAAACTCTAAGTTAGTAAGTACAGTGTAGATAGCATGCAGATTAGCTTAGCTTGAATGAGCATTTGAACATACCATAGTTCTTTAAGGAGCATTTGAACGCACCACACTCACCCCTCCTGTCCTCACAGCATCTCTATACACTCTTCAGCTGTCCTCCTGTGTGTGTTGGATTTCACGCTGCAGTTTTTCATTTCTTATTAACAAGCGTGTAAATAATTGTTGGGGGGTCGGGGGTATAAAAACCGGCCCCGGGGTCTCCGGCTGAAATATTGTGATTGTGTTTTTGGGTCTTCTGGGGTCTGAAGCTGCTCAGGACTGAATCCTTCTGACCTCTCAGAGTCCTGCTGACCTTCATGCTCTCTCTCTCTCGCTCTAACTTTTGGAGTCTTTGAATGCACCACACTCCGTCCTGCAGGTTTCATCTCGCTTCCTTCGTCGTGTTTCCGTCACAATCGTTTTATTTCACACATGCAGCATCTCGGATCCCTTCAAAGACTTCTGGTCATTCCAGGATGTAATTTCCTGGTTCTCGGCCCGGAGGCTCCTCGTACAGGTGTGAGCAGGTGTGAGCAGGTGTGAGCAGTAAGTAAGGTTTCTGTTGACCCCTCAGATTCATCCTGTGACCTCTCAGAGAAGCCCCTGGCCTTAGGTCAGGCACCAAAGCTCTAAAGTGGAGAAGATGGATTCAGGTGGTGCAAACCTCTGGCTGCCGGTGTGTGCGTGTGTGTGTGTGTGTGTGTGTGTGTGTGGTTTAATTAAAGCAGTGTATGAGTAGGAGAGGTCATTAGCAGAGAACAGATGGGGCCCTGGTTGCTCTGCTCGTCTCTTTGTCTTTCTCTTCCTCTAAACGAGCAGCGGCACATTTCATTTCCCTGCAGCCGCCGCCGCCGCAGCCGCCGCCGCCGCCGCCGCAGCGACGCGGCCGAGCTCGACGTCGCTTTGTTTCTGTAAACGTTCATTCAGTCCAACATGTGCACAAACACTTGGAGCTTTACTCTGTTTCACTCTGTGCGGGGCTTCATGTTAACGACTCGCTCTTTGATGAGGAGCAGGAGGAGCAGGAGGAGCAGGAGGAGCCGGGTGGGCGGCGAGCGGGGTCAGGTCTCGCCCGGTCTGAACATGTCGTACCCCGCAGACACTCGCTGCTCTCGCTTTACTTTGGAGGACGATGCTGCGTTCAGGTGCCGCAGGATAACAAAGATGCGGCAGGAAAACACTCAAGGTGAATATTTAAGAGGTCAGAGTCGGAGTCAACCGGCCTGTTTCCTCCTCTGATGATCTTCACGTGGACGCCAGCACCTCCTCATCCTCCTCCTCCTCCTCCTACACACTCCCCTCTGACATCCATCTTTAATGTAAAAACCTCCGACAGAACAATGGCACCTCCCCGGGCGGGGGCCCTGCTCGCTAATAATTAGCCGGGGGTCATCATTTTTTGATAAAGGCGGGCAGCAGAGACGGAGACAGACAGAGGGACACATTTCATTTGCATCATCACATGTTAATGCTCCTCTCCTGCCGGCGCAGGTCAGCCCGGCGCGGGGATCGTTGGCAAGGTAATTAGCTCGAATCCCCGTCGCATCGTGTGAAATATTGAAGATGGCGGGGCCGAGCGGCTGCTGAGGACAGGATGTAAAAAGAGAGAGAGATGGTGAATCGAGTTTTACCGCAGACAGACGAGCAGAGGAAAGAGCTGTGTGTGTGTGTGTGTGTGTGTGTGTGTGTGTTGAAGCCTCGGGCTTCCTCTGCAGCGTTTCAGCTGGATGTGAATCACAGTTTTTACTTCAGACTGAAAAGTGTTGAAACTTCTTGTGAAGAGAAGAAGAGGAGCTCTCTCAGTGAGCACAGCGAGGACGTGGGACAGTATTTGTCCCCATGAAGAAAAACTCATTCTGTTTCTTTGCAGAAGATTCGAAGCAGCTTCACGTCCGTGTTCAGTCAGCACACAGCTGGAGTCAGGGCGTGGGTAGCCTAGCTTAGCATAAAGACTGGAGGCAGAGGGAAACTGCTAGCCTGGATGTGCCCTGAAGTAAAAAATAAGCAGACTAAAGTGCTGAGCTCGTTCTCTGCCAACTGGCCACACACAGAACTCGGAGTATAGGTCAGTTCCACCTGCACCGCTACCTGCTCGCTGTCAGGTGACGTAGTTTGAAGAGTGTCTGGATCAGGTGGCGGTCGGGGGGGACGACGGAGACAAGAAAAACAACCTGAAACCAAAAGTCACAAACAACACAGAGCACACCTGACAGAGCTACCTGGCATGTTACAGAGCATCAGGAGCTCAGGTACCTGAACGTGGAACTGCATGACACTGAGAGAACTGCTCCTCTTTGTGCTCCTCCTCGAACTCCCCTCCTCTTCCTGCTCTTTCTCCTCCTCCCCCTCCTCCTCCTCGAACTCCCCTCCTCTCCCTGCTCTTTCTCCTCCTCCTCAAACTCCCCTCCTCTCCCTGCTCCTTCTCCTCCCCCTCACCCTCCACCTCCTCGAACTCCCCTCCTCTCCCTGCTCCACCTCCTCCCCCTCACCCTCCACCTCCTCGAACTCCCCTCCTCCCCCTCCACCTCCTCCTCCCCCTCCATCTCCTCGAACTCCCCTCCTCCCCCTCCCCCTCCTCCTCCTCGAACTCCCCTCCTCTCCCTGCTCTTTCTCCTCCTCCCCCTCCTCCTCCTCGAACTCCCCTCCTCTCCCTGCTCTTTCTCCTCCTCCCCCTCCTCCTCCTCAAACTCCCCTCCTCTCCCTGCTCCTTCTCCTCCCCCTCACCCTCCACCTCCTCAAACTCCCCTCCTCTCCCTGCTCCACCTCCTCCCCCTCACCCTCCACCTCCTCGAACTCCCCTCCTCCCCCTCCACCTCCTCCTCCCCCTCCATCTCCTCGAACTCCCCTCCTCCCCCTCCCCCTCCTCCTCCTCGAACTCCCCTCCTCTCCCTGCTCTTTCTCCTCCTCCCCCTCCTCCTCCTCGAACTCCCCTCCTCTCCCTGCTCTTTCTCCTCCTCCCCCTCCTCCTCCTCAAACTCCCCTCCTCTCCCTGCTCCTTCTCCTCCCCCTCACCCTCCACCTCCTCAAACTCCCCTCCTCTCCCTGCTCCACCTCCTCCCCCTCACCCTCCACCTCCTCGAACTCCCCTCCTCCCCCTCCACCTCCTCCTCCCCCTCCATCTCCTCGAACTCCCCTCCTCCCCCTCCCCCTCCTCCTCCTCGAACTCCCCTCCTCTCCCTGCTCTTTCTCCTCCTCCCCCTCCTCCTCCTCGAACTCCCCTCCTCTCCCTGCTCTTTCTCCTCCTCCCCCTCCTCCTCCTCAAACTCCCCTCCTCTCCCTGCTCCTTCTCCTCCCCCTCACCCTCCACCTCCTCAAACTCCCCTCCTCTCCCTGCTCCACCTCCTCCCCCTCACCCTCCACCTCCTCGAACTCCCCTCCTCTCCCTGCTCCACCTCCTCCCCCTCACCCTCCACCTCCTCGAACTCCCCTCCTCCCCCTCCATCTCCTCGAACTCCCCTCCTCCCCCTCCCCCTCCTCCTCCTCGAACTCCCCTCCTCTCCCTGCTCTTTCTCCTCCTCCCCCTCCTCCTCCTAAAACTCCACTCCTCTCCCTGCTCCACCTCCTCCCCCTCACCCTCCACCTCCTCGAACTCCCCTCCTCCCCCTCCACCTCCTCCTCCCCCTCCTCCTCCTCGAACTCCCCTCCTCCTCCCCCTCCTCCCCCTTGAACTCCCCTCCTCTCCCTGCTCCTCCCCCTCCTCCTCCTCGAACTCCCCTCCTCCCCCTTGAACTCCCCTCCTCTCCCCCTCCTCCCCTCCACCTCCTCACCCTCCACCTCCTCCTCCTCCTCCTCCTCCTCTTCCTCCTCCTCCCTCCACCTCCTTCTCGAACTCCCCTCCTCCCCCTCCTCCTCCTCGAACTCCCCTCCTCCCCTCCCCCTCCTCCTCCCCTCCACCTCCTCCCCTCACCCTCCTCCTCCTCCTCCCTCACCCTCCACCTCCTCACCTTCCCCCTCCTCCACCTCCTCACCCTCCCCCTCCTCCTCCACCTCCTCACCCTCCCCCTCCTCCTCCCCCTCCTCCTCCTCCTCCTCCTCCCTGGATGAAGAGTGGAGGAGATGTTTGGCTTTGCGGTTGAATTTTTCATGCTGTTGTGTCTCGCGGGCGTTCCGCCTGTTTGTGCAGAAACAAAGAGCAGAGCTGCAGGTGAACTATCACCAGACTGTAAATCAGCTCCTCTGTGACGGCTGGAGACGTGGACGAGCTGCACACACCTGAGGGTCAGGACGTCAGGGGGGGGCACAGGTGAGATAACGAGGAGAGGAGATGCAGAACGCTCACCTGGTCCTTGCTTCGTGTTGTTAATCACCGGACAGTACCGGACCTGTTAAATCCAACGTTAACGTTAAGCCTGAACACAGAATGAACAGCAGGAGCTGGTGGTGTCTTTGAATGCATCACAGTCATCTTAAGAACATTGGATGTTAAAGTGTCCAGTAAGAACACACAGAGCGTGAACATGATGTAGGCCGAGCGTTCAGTGAATCTCTGCTCGGATGGAACTATTCAGATTCACGCGCAAGCTGCAGGTTCAGCCTGTTAGCTTTACCCTGCGTGGATTCATGTGTAACAGCATCGTGGGAAAAATCAGCGTGTTGTTATCGATCAAAGCTGGACCGAAAGCTGTCGATCTGTTTGAGAAACAGAGATTTGAATGCATGAACACTTTGTTTCTTCTTCTCTTGATCAGGAGAACAGCAGCTTGAATCTGGGTCAAACATCACACAGGGTGTCCTTTAAAGAGGTCACAGGTCGACTTTCAGGCTTTAAAATGGTCACAACAGTTTCCCAGTTTGCTGTGGAGGAGGTGGACTGGTTGATGAAGTGGAGCCGTGAAGCGAACATCAGAGCTCGACCTCTCTGAGCGTCTGCAGGTTTAAACAGTCGTGTATGAAAACATCAAACAGCTTGTTCATATTAAAAGAGATAATAACTCCCACAAAGCTCTTTTATCAGATGAAAACAGTTCGTATAGAAAGTTCCTGCTGCATTATGTTGTGAATATTAATTCATGGACGGGCGGGAACAGGGGAGCCGTGCTGGAAAACAAATTATTTGGAGGCAGCGATTACAGCGCGCTGGTCCCCGAGGTGAAGCCGATGATATTAAAGCATTAAAGCGAACACGTTCCCAGCGAGCATGATGGACGTCTAAATTAGTCCAACAGAAGAAGAAGAGCGCGAGCAACAGGAAGCTGTCAGAGCGGCGTGCTGAAACAACGAGGCTTCGTTATGAGAAGTTCAGGCACTGTCAGCTGTCACACAGCAGCTGTCTGAAGAGGGGCATTATGGGTAATCACATCCTCAGGTATGTTTCATCACATTAAATGTTTTTCTTGTGGATCCAGATGTTCAGTCACGCCAACGAGGAGAGAACACACACGGAAACGACCTTTGACCTAAAACTGAAAATAAAGCATTCAAAGTTCTGCAGAACATCCCTTTGTCCTGATCTCTCACTGAGGCTTATGGGTAATGTAGTTGTTTAACAGTGAAACTTGCTCCCCATGCTTCCATTCAGTGTTTTAAAACTTTTTAATCGGATTCTTTCAGGGAAACAAAGAAAGGAAAAGTTCGAGATCTGACTCGGAGTCAGCGTTTCCCTCCGTCCTCCCTCCGTCTGCGGCCCAGCTGCGGCCTCTGGCTGCTTCCTGTGATGAACTCCTCCAGCTGCAGCGTCGTGGACTCACTCGCTCCATTCTGCTGTCATTTACAGCAGCAGCACTAATGTGTGATAGGTTTAACTCAAACCTCTAAAACCTGCCGTTACACTCAAACCTGGCTCCATACCAAACTCACCTGAGCACACCTGATCGTACAATCAGCAGCACCTAGCCGGTCCAGGTCGGCCTGAAGCTGTATGTTTCAGAGCAGACAGAGACGTCGGTCTGTCGGCCGGCAGAGTCAGAAACATCCATTCTGGCAGCTCCAGGTAACGTTCACTTCCCTCAGAAAAGTGGGACTTTTGGCTTCTCGTCAGGAGAAACATCAGCTGAGAGTTGTTCTCAGAGAGGCATCACTCTGAGCCATTTTCCAACAGAGCTGCAGAAAAGTGATCATCCGTCACACAATGTTTCATGCTGGAACACGATCTGATGTCTGCATATGTAGAGATGTTTCAAAGAATTTCTGAAGATTGTAAAGTTCAAACGAACACAGGTTGAAGAGTTTTGCACTGAAATAAAAGCAGTCGCTCGAAAGTCCTGGTGAGAAACTGAAGAGGCGGAAGAAGAAACAAGAAGTCAGTCGAAGAGGACCAGCAAATAAAAGCACAGAAACAGCACTTTTATCATCGTGTCATTTAGTTTGAAGAACAATGAAAAATCACCGTCTCCTCTCCAACAGGTCACTCAGTCTTTAACGCATGTTGTTTGTCCCTGCCGGCTCTCCGTCCTCCCTCGTGTCCCACCTGTAGAGGCATCACCACAGAAACAAACCGTGACATCAGCTGTGACTTTACCATCTCTGATGAAAATGTTTTCCTCCTTTGTTTCTCTCTCACAGCTGGTTAACCTCCCCTCCTCCTCCTGAGCTGGCTGACCAGTGCCCAGTGTGCTGAGCTGTTAGCTCGGATCAGTACCAGGATTTCTCTGATGGACACCAACTACCGGCGTTCTGTTTCAGCTGTGGAGCGCCTGTCCATAATAAGACGACAAGAATCATCTCTTAAATGACTGTTTTCTGAATGGAGTTTGGTTTGACCATTCCTGGACGTCAGGAGAGTTTCAGCACTGATACAAAAATATACAAATGATTGTGATCGCTCACCTTTTGTACCTAATTGCACTGTGTCAGATATTTGCCTCCCTGACCTTTGCTGTTGTAATCGGCAGAACATGAATGAAACACGATGTAATAATGTTCCAGTTCGATATTATCTTTATTTGACCTGTAAATTGTAAAATCTTACAAACCTGATCCAGGAGATCTTAGAAGATTTATTCTCTATGAATTTACTGACGTTTCATTTGGCTTCATTTTCCTGCTGGTTCTTCTTCTCTGGTCCTCCAGGACATCCTCCGTCAGCTTCGAGGTGAAGCTGTCCGTTGACCCCTCACACTGATGGTGTCTGACGGCTGAACCGGGTGGAGGCGTGAGGTAATTGCAGCCCATTTGTAGCTCGACAGCTGGGCAGAATTCAGGATTGCCATTTGGCCCGGAGTGGAGGGGAGGAGACGCCACATGTTCTATTAAAATGTGATGATGCTGGCTCCCGCCGCGCCGCCTCCACCCGGTTTGATGTCCCGCTCTTTAGGGCCTTAATGGGAGACGACTCCCTCACAGTTCAGGACGGGTATTTACACAGAGCTGGCTTCCTGTTTTATGTGTGTGTGTGTGTGAGACGCTGTTGTTTGTGTCCAGATGTTTGTGGTCGCGTCGCTGCGGGACGACAAACCGTCACTCGTTCTGTTTTATTTATGAGAAGTGAGAGAGACACGCCGCACTCAATCAGCTAACAGCAGAGAGGTGACGGACATGTTTGCTCCTGTCAGTGTGTCACTTTGTGGCCATGTTTGATGTGTGTGTGTGTGTGTGTGTGTGTGGGGGGAGATGTCGACTCATTTGAGAGTCTAAATGTGTCGTCACGTTGTCTCACATCACAAACAGCAGAGAGGACGAAACACACGCGCACACACACCTGCAGAACATTGTAAAACTTTAACTTAATTCACTTTCACAATGAAACATGACGCTCGTCTCTTAACTTGAGATGGTCGTCGCTGCCACAGGGAGCGCAAACACGGATCAGAGACGTGATGATGTCAGAGTGAGGGAGACAAATCATCAGTTTGAGTGAGATTCATGAATGCAGGGAATCATTCATGTGTTCATGTTTTTGTGTTTGTAACGTTCATGTTTATAACGTTCGTATTCATAACGTTCATGTTTATAGAGTTCGAGTTTATAACGTTCGTGTTTATAACATTCGTGATTCATAATGTTCGTGTTTATAACGTTTGTGATTATAACATTCACGCTTATAACGTTCGTATTCATAACGTTCATGTTCATAACGTTCGTATTCATAACGTTCATGTTTATAACATTCGTATTCATAACGTTCGCGTTTATAACGTTTGCGTTCAAAACGTTCGCGTTCAGAACGTTCATGTTCAAACGTTCGTGTTCGTAACATTCGCGTTCGTAACGTTCACGTTTCTACGGTTCGTATTCATAACTTTCATATTTATAACATTCATATTTATAACATTCATATTTATAACATTCATATTTATAACGTTCGTGTTCATAACGTTCATGTTTATAACGTTTGTATTTATAACATTAATGTTGATAGCGTTTGTGTTTATAACGTTCATATTTATAACGTTCGTGTTCATAACATTCATGTTTATAACGTTCGAGTTTACAGTGTTCGTATTTATAATGTTCGTATTCATTACGTTCATGTTTATAACGTTCTTGTTTGTAACGTTCATGTTTATAACTTTCGTATTCATAACGTCCGTGTTTATAAGATTCATGTTTTTATCTTTCGTATTCATAACTTTCGTGTTTATAACGTTCGTGTTTATAATGTTTGTGTTTATAACGTTCTTGTTTGTAACGTTTGTGTTTATAACGTTTGTGTTTATAATGTTTGTTTTTATAACGTTCGTGTTTATAATGTTTGTGTTTATAACGTTCGTGTTTATAATGTTTGTTTTTATAATGTTTGTTTTTATAACGTTCGTGTTTATAATGTTTGTGTTTATAACGTTCGTATTTATAATGTTTGTGTTTATAACGTTCGTGTTTATAATGTTTGTGTTTATAACGTTCGTGTTTATAATGTTTGTGTTTATAACGTTCGTTTTTATAATGTTTGTGTTTATAACGTTTGTGTTTATAATGTTTGTTTTTATAATGTTTGTGTTTATAACGTTCGTGTTTATAATGTTTGTGTTTATAACGTTCGTATTTAAAGTTGAGTCAGTGTTCAGCTCACAAACTCTCCTCCAGGTTGTTTCTGCGCCTCCCTCTGTAGGAGCCATTAAACCTGTAACACCACTTCAATTAATACAGTCTAAGGGAGGGGGGGTGTTTATTACACCTGCAGCTCCTCGCCTCACTGCACCTAAACCACCTCTGATCCGTGTGCTCCTGAGGCCGCCGCCCCTCAGTCCCACACCCTCAGCTTCCTGTCCGCTGTGGTTTGGACCTGGATTTGGTTCTGTGCAGGTGAGCGGGGGGGGGGGGGGGGGGGGGGGGGGGCGCTCCCTCCTCCCTCAGGTCCAAACATTATCAACCAGAACAAAAGAGAATTGGCCTCACTGAGCTCAGGTAAACAGGAGCTGAGAGGAGAACTGAAGACCAGGGCCGAGAGCCACGCCCCGCAGCCCCCCGCCTCCATCATGGCTGCCCCCCCTACCTACCTCCTCCTCCTCCCTCTCCTCCTCTCTCTCCCTCCATCTCTCCTTCCTCTCCTCTTTATTTCCCTCTGGCTGCGTTGCTCTCTTTACAAAGCCCCGGAGCATTATCAGAGCATTACAGCGCGCAGCATGTGTTTGATTAAAAAAGTGTAAAGTTACAAATTAGTTAATAAAATCATTTAGGCCGATGGCTGCAAATGGTGATAAATGTCTTCCATATGTTCCCAATAAAAGCTCAGAGTGCCATGTGCCCGTCCCCTCTGTCTTCGCCATAAACAAATAAATTAAAACAATTACGGCTCCGGAGCTTTCCGTCTTTAATGAGCGCGCGGCCGCCTGAAATATGTGACAGCTCCTGTTTGAGCACAGCTCCGTCTGTCTCCAGCCACAGCCGCTCGCCATCTTTCACTCACACCGCTGCTGCTGCTGCTGCTGCTGCTGCTTCTCTCTGCTCAGACACCTGACAACACCTGCTGGGGCTCTCAACATGTGGTCAGGGGGCTCAAAGGGGTCCCTGAGGGGCCGGCGGAGGGCCCAGAGGATCCCACATTTACTCATCAGATGAGTTTCCTGCTCATGTTCAGTCCTTTTAAACAGCAGGTTCACTGAAGGAGACCATGTGACCGTGTCACATGACTTTGTGTTAAATGTTTTATTTTAACAGTTTGATCACGTCTCCTCTGTTTCTGCAGGAAAGAACCCTGATGATGTCACTGTGATGTCACAGGAAGTCAGAATAACATCAGGGTTGAAATATGAGGCTGTTTACCAGCGACTTCATCCAAAGACCTGTTCCAGGTGCATTATGGGAAATGTGGAATGCATGGTTTGTGTTTATTCCTTTTTCTTTTCTGTTTGTTTTGTGTTGGTTTTGTGTTTGTTTCCTGTTTGTTTCCTGTTTGTTTCCTGTTTGTTTCCTGTTTGTTTTGTGTTTGTTTTCTGTTTGTTTCCTGTTTGTTTTGTGTTTGTTTTGTGTTTGTTTCCTGTTTGTTTTGTGTTTGTTTCCTGTTTGTTTCCTGTTTGTTTCCTGTTTGTTTCCTGTTTGTTTTGTGTTTGTTTTCTGTTTGTTTCCTGTTTGTTTTGTGTTTGTTTTGTGTTTGTTTCCTGTTTGTTTTGTGTTTGTTTCCTGTTTGTTTCCTGTTTGTTTCCTGTTTGTTTTGTGTTTGTTTTCTGTTTGTTTCCTGTTTGTTTTGTGTTTGTTTTGTGTTTGTTTCCTGTTTGTTTTGTGTTTGTTTTCTGTTTGTTTCCTGTTTGTTTTGTGTTTGTTTTGTGTTTGTTTCCTGTTTGATTCGTGTTTGTTTTGTGTTGGTTTCTTGTTTGTTTTGTGTTTGTTTCTTGTTTGTTTTGTGTTTGTTTCCTGTTTGTTTTGTGTTTGTTTCCTGTTTGTTTCTTGTTTGTTTTGTGTTTGTTTCCTGTTTGTTTCTTGTTTGTTTTGTGTTTGTTTCCTGTTTGTTTTGTGTTTGTTTTGTGTTTGTTTCCTGTTTGTTTCGTGTTTATTTCCTGTTTGTTTCCTGTTTGTTTTGTGTTTGTTTTGTGTTTGTTTCTTGTTTGTTTCCTGTTTGTTTCCTGTTTGTTTTGTGTTTGTTTCCTGTTTGTTTCCTGTTTGTTTTGTGTTTGTTTCCTGTTTGTTTTGTGTTTATTTCCTGTTTGTTTCCTGTTTGTTTTGTGTTTATTTCCTGTTTGTTTTGTGTTTGTTTCCTGTTTGTTTTGTGTTTATTTCCTGTTTGTTTTGTGTTTGTTTCCTGTTTGTTTCCTGTTTGTTTTGTGTTTGTTTCCTGTTTGTTTTGTGTTTGTTTCCTGTTTGTTTTGTGTTTGTTTCCTGTTTGTTTCCTGTTTGTTTTGTTTTTGTTTTGTGTTTGTTTTGTGTTTGTTTTGTGTTTGTTTCCTGTTTGTTTTGTGTTTCTTTCCTGTTTGTTTTGTGTTTGTTTCCTGTTTGTTTTGTTTTTGTTTCCTGTTTGCTTTCTGTTTGTTTCCTGTTTGCTTTCTGTTTGTTTCCTGTTTGTTTCCTTTGAAGCTGCAGCCTGTTAATCCTCCTCTCTGCTTTTGTCTGTTGCATGTTCTTGTTTGTTGAGTCGACCTCTCGTCTTTAATACCTCCCTGTTGGACTTTTATAATCTCACCTGCAGAAATTATTGATTTCATCTCGTCTGTCTGTGTTTTTAATCTCTGTGTGTTTGCACTAATTAAGCTCATAAAACAGGCCGAGCGTCAGAGGAGGCTTTATCTCTGTTTCATGTTCTCTGTTTGTGTCCTGGAAATGAAGAACAGCCGAACAACATGTTGTCTGGTTTATCTGCTGGCTGGTAAATGTTGAGTAATCTGAGCACTTCACACAGCAATAACATCGTATGAACATCACAGAAGTCTGCAGGATCATCCGATCAGACACAGACTGATAATCATTAGAGTGACATCAGCTGCTTGTTTGTCTCTTCGTGAAGTTAAACTGTGAAATTTAAAAGACTGAATCTGAATCACATGAAGGGTTTCAGCTTCCGTCTCTCTACGGGAGCTGCTTCAGGACAAAAACCCACAGCTGTGTGTGTGAAGCTTGAAACGGTTCACATCAGATGTGTGTTTCATGTCTGACAGATCTCGTCACATCTGGAGTCACACATTTAAAAGATCAGAAACACGTCAGCTCGTCCTCGTCTCTCTTTACGAGTCCGAACAGAAGAAGCTCCGAACGATCCAGAGTTCAGCCGCAAACTGTCCAACAGTTTGTGTCGATGTTTCTCCTTTGTTTACATGATGAGACAGAAAAGTGAAACACAGCTGAACATGTAGTTCACATGTTGACATGTACAGAGGAGTACAAAGACACGAGGACAAACTGTTTAAGCTTGCAGTAACTCAAGCTGAAACACTTTGTCCTGCAAAGACAAAATGCTGCTTCACTGGAACTCCGACTGCTTTCTGTTTGTACACAAATACAGAAGCTTAAATATCTGCACAGAGAGGAGAGACATCACGATCACCTCCACAGACTGAAACCAGGCCGCTCTCAACAGCGTCCCAAACGTACCACATTATTCGGTCTGAACTACAGTGTGGGTCAAGGGTCAAAAATGTGCTTTACATGCTCCAAACATTCAGAGTGAATTTAACAAACAACGGAAGAGAACATGTGACACATGACAGTTATAATGCACCATTGTTCTTTTACTTCTGCAGACTCCAAGACGCAGCAGTGGAAGAACATTCCCAGAATGCTTTGCAGACTGAGACACGTCAGGGAAACAAGCTTCACAAGGAATCCAGAGACATGACACGAATAATTAGAGGTGGCAAAAGCACACAATCAATACTTCAGTAGAAGTACAGATACTTGAGTATAAGTAGAAGTCCTGATTCAACTCCTTTACTCAAGTGAAAGTCAGAAAGTTCAGGCTCAGAATACTTCAGCACAAAAGTAAAACGTGTTCCTCTGAAGGACATTTTACCGACGAACTCAACCTCACGATATTAATAATGATAATAATAATAATAATAATAATAATAATAATTCAAAGACGATTCAACTTAAACATTCTGGCTTCAAATCAAATAAAACGATATACTGCCAATAATGATCAATGAAAACATAAACTTTGTTCTTTAGCGAAACGCGATACCTCTTAGAAACGTTGTCGTCGTATCGTATCCTCTGATTTTAGCAGGATGTTCATACAAGTAAGCTGGATGTGGTGTGTTCAGGCCCAAACAGAAAGTAGAGTGTTCGTAATCATTTCACCACCTGCACCGTGTTTGTTACAGAGGTTCACTTTCTTCTTCACCGTCGTTTTGAAGCTTGTCAGGCAGCAGCAGGAAGTAAAGCTTCAGTGACATCATACAGACCGTCTGCATACAAGAACAAGACTGTCCCCTCTGACAGGGAGGTTTGGGGGTCTTTATGAGGCTTCGGGACAAAGCCATCACTTTAATAGGACTCAGGTAATGGTCCTTACACTGACCGAGGAGGGGGGGCGTGGGGGAGGGGCTCCAGGTTTGTGTCTGCTGACCTTCACAGGAGCCGCTCGTCTGGACTCAGCACATCAAAAATATAAAACAGCTCAGAAGCAGATGAGAGGAAATGAGCCTTTTAATGGACGCGTTTATTAAAGGTGCAGAAGAAGAAGAGAGGAGGAGGAGGGAGGAGGAGGAGGAGGAGGGAGGAGGGAGGCTCAAGTTCAGATCAAAGAGAAGACGGCTTAAAGCTGCAGAAACAGACTTCATGGTGTCCTCGTTTAAACATGTTCAACATCAAACATGGACTGACACTGTGTTGTAACTCACGGGGCCCTCAGCCTCAGGGGGCCCTCAGCATCACGGGGCCCTCAGCAACAAGGGGCCCTCAGGATCAAGGGGCCCTCAGCCTCAGGGGGCCCTCAGCAACAAGGGGCCCTCAGCCTCAGGGGGCCCTCAGCATCACGGGGCCCTCAGCAACAAGGGGCCCTCAGGATCAAGGGGCCCTCAGCATCAGGGGGCCCTCAGCATCAGGGGGCCCTCAGCATCACGGGGCCCTCAGCCTCAGGGGGCCCTCAGGATCACGGGGCCCTCAGCAACAAGGGGCCCTCAGGATCAAGGGGCCCTCAGCATCACGGGGCCCTCAGCAACAAGGGGCCCTCAGCATCAGGGGGCCCTCAGCATCACGGGGCCCTCAGCAACAAGGGGCCCTCAGGATCAAGGGGCCCTCAGCATCAGGGGGCCCTCAGGATCAAGGGGCCCTCAGCATCAGGGGGCCCTCAGCATCACGGGGCCCTGAGCCTCAGGGGGCCCTCAGCATCTCGGGGCCCTCAGCCTCAGGGGGCCCTCAGGATCAAGGGGCCCTCAGCATCACGGGGCCCTCAGCCTCAGGGGGCCCTCAGCCTCAGGGGCCCTCAGCCTCAGGCGGCCCTCAGCATCAGGGGGCCCTCAGCCTCAGGGGCCCTCAGCCTCAGGCGGCCCTCAGCATCAGGGGGCCCTCACATCACGGGGCCCTCAGCCTCAGGGGGCCCTCAGCATCACCATGTTCACAGGACGGCCATTTTCCTCTGACATCACCACCAATCATTTCCACTGTTTCCTGATTGATCAGCAACTGAGAAGATGCTTCAAGTTATAACAACACATCAGACAGCTAATGTTAGCATGTTAGCATGCAGCCACTTCCTGGATGATATTACTGTTAGCTAGGAAGTAGCTGAAGCTAGCATAGCTGTTGTGAGGTGAATACCTGATGAGGTGTCTGTTATCAGGAAGTTATGGACGGCCTGGGGGCCAAACGATGTCCTGACCTCCTCACTGCACACAAGGTGTCACAGCATTCACACACACACACACACACACGCACACACACACACACACACACACACACACACACACACTTCCTAAAAAGTGTTCAGTTGATCAGCTTCTAAAGAAGGATCACACACACCTCCACAAGGTCTGAGAGCTGCTTCACAGAGAGTGTTTCTCTGTTTATCAGTGTGTGTGTGTGTGTGTGTGTGTGTGTGTGTGTGTGTGTGCGTGTGTGTGTGTGTGCTTGGAGCAGTGGGAGATGTGTTGGTGGGGGGGTGGGGGGGTGACAGAGAGGAAACTGCCTCTTGTCTTTTCCAGTTTGGGGCGTCCAGATGGGAAGTGATTTTTTATTCGTCTTGCGGCGGCTCTTCACATCTGTCGGCCCAGATGCCTAATGAATACGGGAGCAGGCCGTGCTGTCGCCTCATTAATACTGCACTCGCGCGGGGAGCCCGGCCGGCCCGGCTGCGTCGTACCGCCGCCGCCCACCGCGTCCCGGCGCGGCGCTGGAGCAGAACGCGGCTCTGCGGCGGCGTCCTCGGGGCCCGGCGCCGGCAGCTGGCGCCTCACAGGAACAAAGCTGCGGCACGCTGTCGGCCTAATGCCTCTCTGTGTTGTCACTTAAGGTCTTTATTGGTATTAATTGATACGATCGGAGCAACTTCGCCTCCCCAAACTCCCAAAACATCACCACCCCCACCTCCCCCCACCTTCAAGGCTTCAAACAGGTGGAGTGGCTGGAGGCTGAGAGGCTCCGCCCACCGCTGCAGGTGAACATTTCATGAACACTGTATTGAGGAACAGATCATTTAAAACTTAAGCAGCTACATTTAATCTGAAATCACAACCAGCCTTCCTGTGGACAAACCTGCAGACTTTTATTTTGAAAAACAGGATAGAAAGGTGAAGAAGAGCTGCTTCGATGAGCCGAGCAGCAGCTTTAACATCATGAACATACCTGACCTTTAACCTTCTGTGTGACTCTACATGAACATGAGCATCTCTGGACACACTTCCTGTCTGTGTTTCACTGTGAACTTTTCACACTCCTGCACAAACTGTTATTTTACTTCTCCTAACAAATATTTAAGAAGTTTCAGGAGGGGTTCACACGTCATCGTTCTGTTAGCAGCCTTTATTTTTATAACTTTGAGCACACGACTGATTTATCTGTATATTAAATATATATATATTATTATAATATATTTGGCAAACACGTGGCTTAATCATTGTGACAAAATGTCAAAGCTAAACTCCTACAGAGACACTGTGACGCAGGTAAGTGAACCGTGGACGTCCTGAGAGGTGACAGGTTCAGGGCTGCTTCTCAAGTCTCTTAAATTGCATCCATGCTTCCTTCACTTGCGTCTTAGTCCCTCCCACCAGAGATGCATGGAGAGACACGAGAAAACTAGGAGAGGAGAGAGGAAACCAGGAGAGGAGAGAGGAAACCAGGAGAGGAGACAGGAAACCAGGAGAGGACATAGGAAACCAAGAGAGGAGACAGGAAACCAGGAGAGGAGAGGGGAAACCAGGAGAGGAGAGAGGAAACCAGGAGAGGAGACAGGAAACCAGGAGAGGACAGAGGAAACCAAGAGAGGAGACAGGAAACCAGGAGAGGACAGAGGAAACCAAGAGAGGAGACAGGAACCAGGAGAAGAGAGAGGAAACCAGGAGAGGAGACAGGTAACCAGGAGAGGAGAGAAGAAACCGAGAGAGGAGAGAGGAAACCAGGAGAGGAGACAGGAAACCAAAAGAGGAGACAGGAAACCAGGAGAGGGGAGAGGAAACCAGGAGAGGAGAGAGGAAACCAGAAGAGGAGACAGGAAACCAAGAGAGGAGACCGGAAACCAGGAGAGGACAGAGGAAACCAAGAGAGGAGACAGGAAACCAGGAGAAAAGAGAGGAAACCAGGAGAGGAGACAGGAAACCAAGAGAGGAGACAGGAAACCAGGAGAGGACAGAGGAAACCAAAAGAGGAGACAGGAAACCAGGAGAAAAGAGAGGAAACCAGGAGAGGAGACAGGAAACCAAGAGAGGAGACAGGAAACCAGGAGAGGACAGAGGAAACCAAGAGAGGAGACAGGAAACCAGGAGAGGGGAGAGGAAACCAGGAGAGGAGAGAGGAAACCAGGAGAGGAGACAGGAAACCAAGAGAGGAGACCGGAAACCAGGAGAGGACAGAGGAAACCAAGAGAGGAGACAGGAAACCAGGAGAAAAGAGAGGAAACCAGGAGAGGAGACAGGAAACCAAGAGAGGAGACAGTAAACCAAGAGAGGAGAGAGGAAATGAGGAGAGGAGAGAGGAAACCAAGAGAGGAAAACGAGAGAGGAAACCAGGGGAGGAGAGAGGAAATGAGGAGAGGAGAGAGGAAACCGAGAGAGGAGAGAGGAAACCAGGAGAGGAGAGAGGAAATGAGGAGAGGAGAGAGGAAACCAAGAGAGGAGACAGGAAACCAGCAGAGGAAAGAGGAAACCAAGAGAGGAGACAGGAACCAGGAGAAGAGAGAGGAAACCAGGAGAGGACAGAGGAAACCAAGAGAGGAGACAGGAAACCAAAAGAGGAGACAGGAAACCAGGAGAGGGGAGAGGAAACCAGGAGAGGAGAGAGGAAACCAAGAGAGAAGACAGGAAACCAGGAGAGGAGACAGGAAACCAGGAGAGGAGACAGGAAACCAAGAGAGGAGACCGGAACCAGGAGAAGAGAGAGGAAACCAGGAGAGGACAGAGGAAACCAAGAGAGGAGACAGGAAACCAAAAGAGGAGACAGGAAACCAGGAGAGGGGAGAGGAAACCAGGAGAGGAGAGAGGAAACCAAGAGAGGAGACAGGAAACCAGGAGAGGAGACAGGAAACCAGGAGAGGAGACAGGAAACCAAAAGAGGAGACAGGAAACCAGGAGAGGGGAGAGGAAACCAGGAGAGGAGAGAGGAAACCAAGAGAGGAGACAGGAAACCAAGAGAGGAGACCGGAAACCAGGAGAGGACAGAGGAAACCAAGAGAGGAGACAGGAAACCAGGAGAAAAGAGAGGAAACCAGGAGAGGAGACAGGAAACCAAGAGAGGAGACAGGAAACCAAGAGAGGAGACAGGAAACCAGGAGAGGAGACAGTAAACCAAGAGAGGAGAGAGGAAATGAGGAGAGGAGAGAGGAAACCGAGAGAGGAAACCAGGAGAGGAGAGAGGAAATGAGAAGAGGAGAGAGGAAATGAGGAGAGGAGACAGTGAACCAAGAGAGGAGAGAGGAAATGAGGAGAGGAGAGAGGAAACCAAGAGAGGAAAACGAGAGAGGAAACCAGGGGAGGAGAGAGGAAATGAGGAGAGGAGAGAGGAAACCGAGAGAGGAGAGAGGAAACCAGGAGAGGAGAGAGGAAATGAGGAGAGGAGAGAGGAAACCAAGAGAGGAGACAGGAAACCAGGAGAGGACAGAGGAAACCAGGAGAGGACAGAGGAAACCAAGAGAGGAGGCAGGAAACCAGACATTTTTTAAGAGACACGAGACGTTCCTTTCCTCTGAAGCGTCTCGTGCAGCGACGTCCGTTTGTGATGTGTCCGTTGGGTCAGCTGATCACCGTGGGGTCAGCTGATCACCGTGGGGTCAGCTGATCACCGTCGGGTCAGCTGATCACATGTGCTCTGTATTACTTATAAATCACAGTAACAGTGTTTCCTCTCTGTGACCTGTTACCTGTGTAACAAACACCTGCACATGAAGAACAGGCTGCTCTCTGTGTTACCGGCACTATGTCTTTATATTATCTGTTTATTATTTACATTTATAATTATTGATTATCTCACATGGATTAATTATTTACAAATACTGTCTGTTCATGACCTATGAACATTATTGATTAGGCTAACAGTTTCAGGTCCCGCTGATCAAACCCGACCTCATTGATGATCAGTCTCACACTGACTGAATAAAAAGTTACCTGCTGACAGAGCGACTCTCCTGCTCCCTCTGAATTCATTCATTCATCCGTAATAAAAGTTAGCAGGGGAATCACTGATCATGACGAGAGGTCTTTGTTTAAATTCAGTTTCATAGAAATGAATCTGTTTTTGCTACTTTAGATTTTTAGACAATTAACAGATTTTTATATAAATGATGACTCATAAAACAAGTCATATCTGCAGTTATTCACTCTCCTGTGTTAGTTTTATGATCAATATTTCCTTATAAACGATCACAGGTTGTTAAATACCGACTCTTTATGCCGGCGTTGTTTGTAGTCGGTTTCAAGGCGCCCTGTAAAGTCTGTTTTAAGGTCCGCTTTTCCTCTCTGCGATATAAAACAAGTTTCACATCAGTCCGGTCTGCTGCAGCGTCCAATCACTGCCTGATCTCTAATAAGGGGGCGTGTCCACCAGTAAAAGACTTCCGTGGAGGCTGCTCTCGTGTGTCCTCGCTTGTTGCTCCTCTCTCCTTGATCCTCACTCCTCGCTCCTCTCCCCTCGCTCCTCGCTCCTCCGAGCAGCGATAACAGCAACAACAGGAACTACTTTCTTTGAATCATGTTCAGTCTGACCTGGAGCCGCAGTGATGCTTCACCTGCTCACCTGTCAGCTCACCTGTAACAGTGTCAGGCTGATCATGTGTGTTAAGGTAAAGTCATACAGACACACAGCTGATCAACACCACTTCCTGTCTTCTCCAGGAAGCTCCTTCACGTACATCCTGTTATTTTACTATAACACCTGACAGGTAAATAAAGTTATGGTCTGCTCCTCTACATTTGTCTGACAGCTCACAGAACACTCTGTTAGTCCAGAAATGCTTTAGAGGCTGCCTGTGTGTTATCACACTATATCATCACTGACAGCTCGCGTTCATTTTCAGACACATGGTTGTTTCACTTTTTTTAATGACTGTTGTGTTTTGACCCTGAGGGCCACCGTACA
>NW_027211693.1:3335000-3357500 GCF_022749685.1 Semicossyphus pulcher
AGGAAACATGCTGCACAAACTGAACAATTATTTTACACTGATACTCTGACAGGTGTGATTCATACCTGCCCTGCTACATGCTGCCTCCAGAAAGCAGCCGCAGCCCGACCCTCTAAAGTCTGAGCTGTCAGCGTCTCTCATGGACTGCTCTCTGTCACCAAACTAACACAGACGTCAGGCTCGTACTGAAACACAGATCAGAACGTGGATCTGATTCTTCTTCGGCTTGTTTTCACCCTGCAGGCCTGAGACAGGAAGCTGAAGTTCCACAGGCTGCAGTTCCTCTGGTGTCCACTTGAGGCTGTCTCCAGCAGTGAGTCAGTCCCCATAGAGCCCCATGTTAAACTTTACAGCAGAAATAAACATGTTTACAGCCTGGTACAAAAACACCACACATACAATCTCATGTTGGACACATGGAGGATAACTAGATAATTAGCCTGCTTATAAACAAGCCACAGGTGATGACTGATTAGCATTAGCTAACCCCTCGTTCCTCTCCAGCTCCTCCCTCTCGTCTGAAGATGGTCTTCTCCAGAGAAACATCAACCTGGTGGCTCATACAGTCTGTAGTCGTTATATTATTAAATGATATTTTCATATTTAGAAGGAGAACATTAATACCAATATTATACATCATGTTAGCGAGCCCTGAAGCTGCGAGTACCTGAGATACCTGAGAGGGTCTGAGCAGCAACAGCAAACACTCACTTCATCTGGACAGAAAGCAGCAAGGAGGAAGACATCCATCTGTGTGTGTGTGTGTGTGTGTGTGTGTGTGTGTGTGTGTGTGTGTGTGTTTCACCAACATGTAACAGTAAGTGTCTCTTTAAATCAAACTGATTAAAAGTCTCCAAAAACCTGCAGAACAAACAAAACGCACATTAACCTCTAAAGTGTCAGTAAACTGCTTTAACGTGTTCAGGTGTTTCCTCTCGTTTCAACAGTCTGTCCTGTTTTAATATTCATGTCGGGGGGGTGGGGGGGGCAGGTGATGGGGGGTGG
This sequence comes from Semicossyphus pulcher, assembly GCF_022749685.1. Lineage (NCBI taxonomy): Eukaryota > Metazoa > Chordata > Actinopteri > Labriformes > Labridae > Semicossyphus > Semicossyphus pulcher. The sequence goes on from NW_027211693.1 coordinate 3,336,006, forward strand.
GGGGTGAGGATGATGGTCGGGGGAGGGGGTGAGGTGGTGTGGGAGCTGAAGGGCAGCTCTCTGGCAGCTGCTCGGCGGTGTGTTTCTCGGGCGGCGGTGTGTTGGAGGAAAAGGTCACCTTATCTAAAGACGGACCTGCCGCGCTCTCACAGGTGGCTCCGCCTGCTGCTCCAGATGTTTGTTTGTCCTCTTTAGCTTCCCGTAGACGGAGTGTGTGTCGACGCGCCGTGACCTCCGCGGGAGGCGGAGGTCTGATCTTCAGCTCCAAACACATGTTCCTCAAACGTCCTCTTTTACTCTCAGTCAACTTTATGCTGCTCGGCGTTTCTGCACTTTTACAAAATCTACAAAATAAAAGCACAAAGAGTTTTGTGTAACATGATCCGGAGTCGCATCAGTTCGGTCGTGTTTGAGGCCAAAGTTTGGAGCCGTTGATTTATTATGTGGTCAAGTTCTATTTTAAATATGAACACAGACACAGGCAGAATACAGCATGTCACAATGATGTCACAATGATGTCACAATGATGTCACAATGATCAACAGCGCTGAGCACTTTTAAAGACTCAGTTTAAAGTTGTGTTCACAATAAACCGTGTCAAACACACACATGCTGTAACACATGTGACAGGAAGTGATGTCACTGTGGTGTCGTACTGGAGATGATCTGATTCTGCAGAGTTTAAAATGGTTTCACTATAAACCAAGAAGGTCACACACACACACACACACGCACACACACACACACACACACACAGCCGTGGTTCATCAATAGATGATGAGTGTAAAATAAATAAGTCATCCTGACATGTATGACAGATGAATAATGAAAACACTGTTTTTCTTTGTCTCTGAACTCACCTGAAGGCTTTTCAAATTAAAACTCCACCTGCTGCTCTCTCTCTCTCCCTCTCTGTTAACACATGAAGTCTGCCTCGCTCGCCCTTTTCATATGTGTGTGTACCTGCGGGGAGAATCTGAGCCTCAGTGAAACAAACAGAAATACATCAGCCTGAGAAGATCCAGAACCTGTGAAGACGTTCTGCAGCCGGGGACAAGAGAAGCAGACTCGTTAGAGTTTGTTCACGCTCACATGTTGGACACACAGGTGTGTGTGAGGACGTTCATGTTAAATTGGGACATTAGAACAACATCAGAACAAACAGGGAGACGTCTCAGAGTGAGCACACGTCTTTTTGGAGATGCCAGGTGATTTTTATTAAACAGACGTTTGTATCAGCTGAGGGCAACAAAACAAAGTGAGGACATCTGTCTGAAAGAAGGCACCTGTTGTTCACCTGAGGAGATCGTTTAATACATGGAGACATGTAAGTAGGGACGTCACTGTAAGATTCACAGCTGATGGTAACAAACAGAACAGTATCTAATAAAGGACACGACAGGCAGTCAGGATGCGGCTCTAAAGATCTGACCTGTCTGATCTCCTCGGTCAGCGTCTCACTCACGTTTCTGTATCTTCTGGACATTTCGACGTCTTCGTCCGTAACTTGATGCTGCTTTAAAAAGATGTTTGGTGTTTCCACGACGACTGAACAGCAGCTGCAGCCTGAGTTTCATTCAGGAGGTTACTGAGGACTGTACATGTAGAGCTGCTGCTGCTGCTGTGATGGCAACATGTGACCACCAGGGGGCAGAAAACATGGACACACACACACACAGCATGTAGAGGACTGTGCTGCTCACTCTGTCTCAGGATGTTTGAGGGTTTAAAGGTTTATTTTGAAGTTATGTTTCATATCTTTTACATTTGTTCCTGTTGTTTCTCTGCAACAAACGGTGGTCCATAGAAAAACAAGCTCACTGATCTGAAATGTCTCCACCTGTTCACCTCCCTGCTCTCCTGTCACCTCCTGAGCCTAACCCTCCAGCTCATCAACACCTCATGATCTTCATGATGTTGATGCTGTTGATGATGATGACATCGAGGATGTAGTTGCTGCTGGTTAGGATATTCATGATGATGAGGATGACTATATTGACCTTGTTGACCTTGTTGTTGCCCTGTGCTCTGCCTGTCAGCACCTGTGTCCGATCACACCTGCAGCTGTGTGTTGGCTCTTCCTGACTCCGCCCCCTCCTGTCTCGATCGTTGCTCGTGTCGTATTAACTCTCAGATGTTCGTCGCTTCAGACAAGCTAACTTTGTAACTGTGTACTTCCTGTCTGTTTCTTATTCTCACGTATAAACAGGTTCAAATCATTTCACTCTCCAGCAGGCCCTCAGGTGTGTAAACTTCCTGTCAGACGTCGAACCCGCCTCCTCCTCATGATGTTAACCTCTTCCTGTCTCTCTCTGCATATTTAACCCTGCGTTCTCGCCTGCGACCCACTTGTTAAAGAGGTGTCACCCCTCCACGCCGCCGGCGTTGCTTTGATAACACTCTGCGTCCCTGGCAGACACAGCGGAGGGCTAATTAACCTTCTGATTACTCCAATTAACCCTGACACATTAGAGCTCATCAGAGCAGAGTGACGAGTTTTCCTCCTGAGCCTGAACTCATCTGGTGCGTCTCTGCAGGCCGCAGAGGAAACAGGAAGTGATGTCAGAGCTGGTAACCACTGATCTCAGGTCTGCACTGAGCGTCTGAACACGCCCACAACCTTCTGAGGAGCCAATCAGAGCTGCACACATCAGACAGGTGTTTGAGCTGAACATCCAGGTGTGAACAAAGAGTCAGATCTGATGAATCATGAGTTTGTTTTCTTTGTGCTGATGAGTTTTAAAAGTTTTAAATAGTTTAAATAATCTTTGTTTTTTCATGTCGTCTAACAAACTGCTCTTTAGTAACAGGATGTTACAGCAAAGACAAGCCTGCAGCCGGCGTCTCCTATTAGCATGTTAGCATGTTAGCATGGCTATCGCTGCTCTTAACAAGCAAAAAGGAAACTGAAGGAAACACCTGTTTCCAGATTAGACGCTCCACCAGAGAGAGACGTGTGGACGTGCAGGAAACATCCACACAGTGAGCACAGCTGCTCTGCTGCAGGAGCTTCATGTCACCAAACCCTATACTCTCTACTGTATGTTAGTGTGCTGGTCAGGGTCAAAGGTCAGCCCTCTGACAGCTCGTCTCTGCTCTCAGGGCGACTCTGAGCGTCTGTAAACATGAACATGTTTAATCCAGTAAAGACATTATACTGTGTCACATGACTGAAGAGATGCACGCTGCTGCCTCTGAGCACAGACCATTCATGTGTTCATAATCCTGTTACTGCTTCGTTAGTGAGAAGGTGAACTTTAAGTCTCTGCTGGCTCTCTGCTGAACATCCATTCCTTCTCTTCTGATTGTTTCACATGTTCATTAAAACCTCGACATTAACTGTGACGTGTTTGTCGGTGAACGTTCAGAGGATGTGTGTGACGCAGAGACTTACACGTCCATCTGTTGTATTGTTTCCATACCGTGCTGAACATCTCGTATTCTCCTTCACTGCTTTTATCTCATTTTTCTTCCTCGACACGAGTGAATGAAAGCTTCCTCTGTTCATCACTTCCTGTTTCATCGAGCTCTTTATCTGAACGCTCACGTTGGGTTTATTGGTTTGATCTGTTAAAGTGCTTCACAGATCAAGTCTGATTGACTGATAAAGAAACCCGTCATGATTTTTATTGTAGGTGAAATAAATGAAATATTTTAAAAAATCACATGCTGTATGTTAGTGTACTGGTCGGGGTCAAAGGTCACTATGTGTTTTATGTTTTATAAGGCTTCCAAAATTGCTTTTGTTTGTTTTTGAGATCCAAGAATCACACAAATGATGCTGTTAAACTCTAATGTCCAGCAGGGGGCGACTCCACATGTTGTAAGAGCAGTGTGATTCTATAGAAGTCTATGAGAAAATGCTCCTCCTCCTCTCCTGATGTATTCCCTCAGTAAACATGTTCCTGATGAGTTTATGGTCTCAGTCTCTAGTTTCTTCTTCAACACAGCATGATGTTCATTTAGTCACTGATGCTCCCGTTGAGAGTCACACAGAGCAGGAGGAGGGGAGGGGTTAGGGCGGGGCTACCTGTGACTGACAGGTAAAAATGTCTTGTTCAGTGTTCGGCTGAACTAAAAGAAAGAGGACTCATTCTGTACATTTTGTTTAAAGTCTGTTGCCAATACATCTGTGTATAACAGAAGCTAGCTGATAGCCTAGCCTTTGCGTGTACCAGCTCACGTGTGTTCTTATGTTCTGTGTTTTATTGAAACAGTGAGCTGTCATTGTTTCCTTCCTGTAGTCTGGATTCTGTGAGCGTGTGCTGAAAGAGACGCAGCTGTTGATCACACAGAGAGGCTCTGATAAAACACACTATCAGGGTGATTAATGTTCGGACGTCTCTGCCTCTGCTGCGTGAACTTTAACCTCTCTGTTTGTTATCCTTCCCTCAAAAGTCACAAATCATGAGGACTTCATGGAAGAGGCTGAATCGAGTGTACCTCCTTCAAACAGGAAGTGTAAGTCCTAATTTGACCCTCATTCATCAGCAGACTGAATCTGAATTCCAGTCAGCGTCTGAGACGAGCTCACACTTACAGGCCGTGCGGCGAGGTCTCGCTCTGAGGAGGATTTCTGCCTCTGTGACGTGAATATTAAATCCGTTCAGGTCGTCTGGATGGGAATCGTTCCGACTGACCCCAAACTGCAGAAGGCGGGGCTGCGAGCAGACGCAGAGCTCACAGGTTCATTAGCGGGGACTCGTTCTGTCATTAAGAAAATCCAAACATTACACGAGGATTACCTCCGGCTTCGTTCCCACATCAGCGCTGAGCCTCCTGAACTCGGCTTCATTAATTACACAGACGCCCTTCAACACAGAGTTTCATTAAACAGAGATCAACAGAACGAGACTGCGATCGGGTCAGGAACACGTTCCACTGTTTCACTTTGTGTGTCAGGATGTTTAACGGAGTCACACTCACTGGAGCTGACAAATGTCTCCTCGCAGGACGCTAACAAACAAGCTAACGAAATCAGAGACAAAAAACTACAATAACAGAGATCTGACAAACTACAACACAGAGCCGTGTGCTGAGTTCTGTTCTGCAAATCATCGTCGCCATTTTGGCTCCATATATATCTGAGTGACATCAGGAGGGAGCCAATCACCTGCAGGTACCTGAGGCCTGCACTGGCTGGTTCCCACCTGTGTGTTCATGGTGTTTACATTATCCCGACACAGTTTGTCTCAGTGTAACACTGAGACGCCGATTCAAAGTAAAAGCTGCCTGTGTTCAGAGCGTGCTGCAGCTGAAGCAGCAGGAGGAACAATGAGAGCGATTGGATTCGGTCGGCTGCAGAAGGCAGATGCCTCTGACATCTGGGTGATGTCAGCGTGTTGTCAACACATTGTTAGCGCAGCAAATGTGCAAACAGATTAACAGGCGGAGAGACGCCACGCTGCTGCTGCTGCTGAGGTGAGAACAGACCTGAGATCTGATTCAACCTGCAGAAATAAACACACGAGCGGATCATTAATAAACACTGGAACAGGAAGGAACAACGTGCCTGTCAGTCAGTGCTGAGGGAGAGACAGTGACTGTGTTCAATCAAATCCTTTCAAAATAAAACACAGTCAAATACACAAAACTCTTCATAAAAATAAAGTGCTTTTAGTGTAACCATGCAGCTGTTTGAAGCTAACTGATATTACAGACAGATGTGTAGCCTAGCTTAGCACAAAGACAGGACAGTAGGAAGGCTCCTCTCATCCCAGAATGCATCAGTGAGGATCCTTAAACACGTCTTAAAAGTCAAAGCTGAGTCTGCCGAGCGTTGGAGCTGATCCTCTGCTGTCAGAGTTGGTTGGTGAAGTTGACTCAGACCTTGAACAGTTTCACTTCCTCTCAGAGAGGATCCTCAAACTCTCTGCAGACTCCAGCCGAGGGGATCCGGGGCCGAGCGTTTCCTCGACACCCACCTCGCAGCGCCGCGCCCGGGCCGCAGGACAATAAGCCACAGTGTGTTTAAACCAGGCGGGAGGGTGTGCGTGGGCCGGCATGGAGCTCAGCCAGGCCTGCCTGAATCTTCCCAGCAGCTGATGAGCGAGGAGGGAGCGGGAGAGTCCGGCCGCTCCCTGAGTCTGGCAGATATCAGCAGCACTCGACCCACAGAGGGTTTCATTCAAATGTAAAGCAAACAGACAACACAAAGAGCTGCTGTGACCCCACGCCCCCCCCGACTCAAACACAAGAACGTTTTTAATCCTCTGACTTCAGATCCTCCGGTCCGACCTGAACGCCTCCTCGCTGCCTCAGCCGATCCTCCTTCCGTCTAATCGTCGCACACATGGCCTCCCTGCAGCCCGACGCCTCGTTAATCATGACGCACAGACTGTTTACGTCCTCTCCGTGTTTGTCCTGCTGAACCAGAGAGAGACGGCGTCCTTCAGCGAGGCCCGAGAGAGAACGAGTAAGTCCACTCGATGGTGTCCTTCAGCCCAGTTTGGGTTCTGGTTCTACTTTAATGCTGCTGCTGTCATTTGGACCTTGGACATGTCTGTTCTTCTGTCGTCTCTCATCCTGCCTCTGGTTCTCCTTCTGTCCTTCTTCGGTTCGGTTCTTTGTCTCCTTCTTTTTGTTCTCCTGATGTGACATCATGAACCTCTCTGGAAGCGTTCCACTTCTTTTCTTTAAGAGTCCCTGTTTTCCCAAAACAAGTTAAAAATGTCAGCGTGTAGATCATGAAGTACATCGTGAGGTACCTCGTGAGGTACATCGTGAAGTACATCGTGAGGTACCTCGTGAGGTACATCGTGAAGTACATCGTGAGGTACATCGTTGAGGTACATCGTGTATTTGTCTGCTTCCTCCTGCTTCTGGTCTGACAGCATGAACTCTTGAAAGCTTTGAACCCGTTCCTCTCCAACATCAAATGTTTCACCTCGTAGTTTTTCTTCTTCTTCTTGTGTCGCTCTCTTTTTGAATTCTTTCTGTTCTCTTTGGTCGCTCTTCCTCTCCTTGCTTCTTGCTGACCTCGGCCTCGCCCTCTTCTTGCCCTCCATCCTTCTGATCTTCAGAGTCAGAGAGTAACATCTTCACTGTGCATCTCTTCAGAGTCTCTTTGATGTTCGTATCTTCAGTTTAGCTTCCACTGCAACACCGCTCAGACAGGAAGTCTATGAATATAATCAGAATGAGTACTTGTATTTGTAGTACTTGCTGGCTGCAGTAAAGTTGTGAACGCAGCATTTAAAGTACTTTAGGTTCATGAGTTTTTGTCAGACTCGGTCTGCAGAACTCTTCTAAGGCGCGCTGAGACGAAGCGGAGAACCTGCGCTCTGTGAATATTCATGTGTGTGTCCGGACACGATCCCAGCTGAACGCCAGCGGCTCATTGTTCTTCTCCTCTGTCTCGTAACGACACTGAAGTCTCCGTCTCTCCTGCAGGATAATTACGTCTTATTTTGAAATGTATATCTGCTGCTGGAGGATCCCGCTGTTGGTTTTAATTGTGAGGAAACACACATGAAGATTTCAGAAAGTATGTGGAGCAGATGTGATGGAGGAGAGCGAGCCGGCGGGCGGGCGGGCGGGCGAGCGAGCGAGCGGGGGTGATTTGCATGTGGTTTTAACGCCGTCGGCAGATCGTCACAGCGGAGTCGTATTGAGATGCAGCGATGAAGAAGCTGTTAGCGGGTGTTGTTGGGTGGAGGTATTTCCTGCTGCTGACGGAGGAAGGTGAGTGTTTGTGAGCAGGGGACGTCTGAAACGGCTCCTCCTCCAGTCGTTAGCGCCCGAGGTTGTAATTGGGCAGAATCAGTCTTACTAAGTGATTTCCTGACTGTCAAACGAGCCAAATTAATTTGAGTGATACTTTTCATTTAGTTAGCATCAAACGGCCCCTCCACTCGGCCTCCATATGGGCGTCTGATGCAGCGCTCGCCATTAAACCGCCGCAGCCAGATGTTCCCCCGCAGCCGCCATTATCAATGCAAATTTATTCATTAAACTGTTTAATTGTGTCGATGATTGACAGGCGGCGGCGAGATGACGGAGGAATGTTAGGAAGCTAATAATCTGTTAGTCTTATTAACTCCCTGTGTCAGCAATATGGCTGTCAGTGTTTATGTGGATTAACCCTCCTACTGTCGCACACACACACACACACACACACACACACACACACGCATCAGCTGCTCACCATCACAGCAGACGGGCTCACCGGTTGGTCGGCACGCCTCCATGTTCACAAAAAACACACCAACGACATCATCATCCACTCGCCCAACCTGAGAGAGAGAGAGAGGGAGGGAGGGGTCAGGTGGTGTAAGTGTGTGTGTATGTGTCTGTGTGTGTGTGTGTGTGTGTTTGTGTGCGTGTGTGTGATCTCCATTCAGATGAGCTGCTTCACACTTCAATGACATGCAGTTTGTGCCCACACACACACACACATTTGTTCTTGTTCAGGATCTTCAGATACTCCACAGGTCACGACCTCACAGGTCACGACCTCACAGGTCACCTCACTCTCGCTCTGTGCTCACAGTTTAACGTCCCACACAGCTGCACGTGTCCTCACACTGACAAACGTTCCCACTGAAAGAAGCTTCCAGAACACGGAGATGATCTTTGCTGTTTCTCTGTTTATCTTTTTAAATGTGATCATCAGATTTGCCTCTTCAGGCTTCCGTACTTTGACCAAACAATCTCTCCTCTTCACACGAGTCGATCACCAAAGAAAAAAACAACTTAACTCAAACTAAACTTTTAAATCTACAGAGAAGTTTTCGACATCGTCTCACCGTCCACAGCGTCACACGTGTGCTCCTCTGTCAGTGTTTAAAGTGTGTGCAGGTGAAACACGCTAACGTCTGCTTTTTGCACACAAAAGGAAGACACAGTATTTTCTTCTTGTCTGCAGAATATCTCCAACCTGTCTCAGCAGAAGCAAATGTACAAAACCTTTTGTAAACGTCCTGGACTCAGGATCTGAGCTCCAGCAGACAGGCGGCACAGACACGACCTGAGAGGACAGTTAAACACACAGGTGAGGTTCACATCACAGGTGACATCTCATCAGGGGGACATCGAGTGGCCTCAGTGACTACAAATGATGAGTTTTAAATGAAAGGAAACGAGTCAGGTGATGACCTCGGTGCAGCGCTTTGAAATGAAACCCTTCAGATTAAAAGTCCTTCAGATCGGCTCAGATGTCACGAACACTCCCAGACACCTTCAGGCCCGGCAGGTGTGACGGGGCGAGGTAACGTCCATCATAGACAGAGAGCAGCGTCCAATCAGAGCGGAGCCTCCATGACACCCGCTCCTCTTCTTCTGTGGTGTCTAACAGTCCAAGGCCGATCACCGTGTCTTATTCATGCAGAGCTGACGGGCGCTCTCTGGACGCCTCAGACGCCTGCAGGACCCCGTCACCACCTGAATCCGGATCACCGTCCAGGTAACAACGTGTCCTTCAGACAGGATGTAAAATTCAGACAGTGTTTATGAATAATCGGAGAACTTCAGCTAACGTCTGATTTACATGAAATAAAAAGACAACATGAAGTGTCAGACAGCGCGTGAAGCCGGAGCCCGAAGGTCGCGACACGTGATCGACTGCATCAACAGTTTTTATAATTTAGGAAAGATTTCACTCTCAGTGTTATCATCCCTCGCTCGTCCTCAGACGGCTCACTCTGCGCTCAGACTCGCAGCGACCATAAAAGTGTAATTTGCTCTCCATCTGTCTGCAGAGAACCATCCACCTGAAGAACGTTTCCCCAAAAACTGCAGGCTTTTCATCAGTTAGGCCCTGTGTCTTTATAATGGCACACTGGATATCATCCATTGTGTGATAATATGATTGTGTGTTAAGTTATTGCCCCCTGCTCTCAGCTCTCCTGAATGTGTTCAGTGTTTCAGCAGAGACGCCGGGCCTCCGCTCAGCAGAGCTTTCACTGGCAGTAAAGCTTTAATGCTGATGTACAGTAAACTCTTATGATGTGAAACGATGCACAACATAAAGCTGGTCAGACTGCTGACAGACTGATGGTGTGAAGATGAAAACATGAATGAAGATGTGAGATGTGTTCAGGTGCTTCATTAGTTTATGTTGCCACGGTGACGTCATCCTTTCTGTCGCCACCATGTTTGTTTTGTGGAGACAGAAGAGGACACAGTAAATCAGTGTGTGACAAACAGTGAGCTAACAAGCAGCTATGGTGAGCACAGACACAGATAGCTGCTCATTGGCAGCTCCCAGCTGTCACTCAAAGAGGCCACGCCCCTAATGCTGCATCACTTTAAGCCTTAATATAATGTAAACAGGTGAGCTGTATAAAGATTCTCCCCGTACAGTTGTCATGAAGAGAGAAATGAGCTATAGAGACCCAAACTGTTTTTTGTACCAGGCTGTAAACATGTTTATTTCTGCTGTAAAGTTTGACATGTTTTTTTACTCTGTGCTACATTTAGCATGCATGCTAACAGCTGAATCTCCACATTAATGTTTTCTGTTTCTTCTTCTCGCTGGACGTCAGTCACTTTGTTCTCCGTCTCTCCACCTGAGGCCGCTCGCTCTGAATCCTACATGGAGTCAGGACGGAGGAGAGGCTCCGTATCCCAGAATCCCTCTGAGGGGAAGCCAGGCTCCCGGTGGTGCGTGTGTGTTGGTGGAAATCATTAAAGCGTGAATGTTTGGAGGTGGAGGAGGCGAGGCCGGCAGGTGGAGGGGAAACGCTCTGCATGTGTTTACTCCGACATGTTTCTGTGTTTCATTATTGACGAGGAGATCCAAACTCCCCGAGCTTCTCCTCCGACCTGCAGCCGCCCGAGGAGCCGCTCACCTCCACCTCACTAATGTTTATTTCATCACACACGGGTTTATTCTGCGCTTACACCCGTGCTGTAGCTGCACCGCTCAGTTCAAATGAGTTTACTGAGTTTTTAACTTCCACACGCAAAGCAGAACACAGAACACAGAACACAGAACACAAACTCCAGGTCCAAAAACTCACTTGTTCTGGAGCTTTCCATCACGCCACGCCACGCCACGCCACGCCACGCCACGCCACGCCACATCACCCTCGGATTAGAGATTATGTACAGTTTGTTGAGTTTAAAGCTCCTGATGAGTCAAAGAAACATTTATTTTGCTTTCTTTTACGTTGCTGTATTCTTCTTTCTTTCAACAAGTCTCTAAAAAGACTCTTCAACTGTTCGTCTTCGGCGGAGATGATGGAGGGTTCACTGAGAGGGAAGTAAAGGAAAGATTGGAGTTCCCTCTGCAGGCTGAGAGACAAACCTTCAGCCTGAACGTGTGAGAGCGACGTGGGAACATCGAACAACAGAGACACAGTTTGTGTTTGTGAACGAGCATCTTGAAATCCTTCAAACTTATTATTCAGCCAACAATTAGACCGAGCCCCGGAGCTGGTTCCAGGTCAGGCCGAGAGTTTCACACGAGTTAAAAACAAGAGAAGAAGAGTGATCTGAATACAAACGTCACACACACACACACACACACACACACACACACACCAGACACAGTGTCTTTGTGTGTGTTGGAGGATGTCGGAGGTTTGTTCTTCACTGAGGGAACGTGTTGGGTGTGTTTTCCCTGGGTCGAGCCTTGCAGGCAGGACTGTGTGTGTGTGTGTGTGTGTGTGTGTGTGTGTGTGTGTGTGTGTGTTGTGACCTGAGGCAGGTCTGGCCCTCGGGAGATGGTTCTGTTGTTTTTAGGAGGAGAGGCAGGAAATCTGCAGCTCAATGAAGCGTTCATTACCGACACATTCAGAACTCCATCTACATTTCTGCATGTTTAAGATGAAACACTGAATTATTGTTTTACTCGCACAACATGTGTCTGTGGAAACTTTGAGCCTCATTTATCATCAATACTTGTCCTCTGATCTGATGCAGGTTCCTCTCTGATCTGAGTTTGTATTAACAGGTGATTCATTCTGATATTAAGACTTTTATTTCTATTTGAGGAAATCAGAGAAAGTTAAATGGTGTTTGGCATAAAAAAACAAGTTGCATTTTTTCTATTCATTTTATTTCAGCTGATTAAAATCAGTGGATGTGCTGAGTACATTTGTTTCAGTGCAGTTTTCCACATGTGGGTTTTTTGTATTGTATTCGGTGTAACGAGGACGAGGCTCATTGATCAACCAAAAGACAAAACAGTGGAAATGATCCAGAGTTCGCCTGCAGGCAACTTCTCACCTGCTGTCCCTGGACAGGTGTGAAAGAGGCAGCCTGGAAATAAAACTGTTCAGTTCACACGTTCACAAAAAAGTCATTTAAAATTCACCACGATCAGCGCAGAGAGGACGAATGGAGGGAAATACGAGAATTACAAGGAACGCTCACATTATTGATTATTAACAACACGATGATTAAGACACTCCAGTAATTAGCCCCAATCCACAACACCTGTTACCAACACAGAGTCTAAACTACGAGCTACATGTTAGCTTTATTTTTCAGCAATTAGCAACAGCTAACAATTACCTGAGAATATTATCCTTATTTAGTGAGCACACCTCACAAAATGTATCATCATGAAAACAAACCAAAGGCATCAGGATCAAACACGTGAAACTAATTCGAGATCACAGCAGAGAAAAACATCTGTGTTTTCCTCTCGACTCGACACCTGAATCATAAACCTTTCTGACGGCTCAACCTTTCACAAAATGTTCCTCCTGCAGCAGCACGCCGAGGTTCAGGATAAATGTTGTCGGAGCAGAAACAGCATGTCGGCTTTCAGGGCCCATTAGAGCCGACAGCAAACAGCAGAAACAACCGTCCAATCAGACGTCCTCGGCTGCAGGACGAGTGGGAACCGACAGCAGCCTCCCACTCCTCCCCCGAGACCCTGCTCAGATTATCCACCAGTAAACACAAACCCTCCTCCTCATCCTCCTCTTCTTCTTCTTCTTCTTCTGTGATACGCGTTATTACTCTGACACCTGTGCCCAACATGTGGAACTTAATGTCTTTTCATTTGCCATTTGTTTCCTCCCAAACAAGGTGCAGGGTCCGGGGTGTGTTCGTCAGCTGGGAGCTCAACACCAGCTGGAGGTTTGCAGACGGGACGAAATGTGCCTTCCTCACACACACACACACACACACACACAATGAAGCATCACTGTCTGTATTCGTCTGTAAATGTTGCTTCACATCAGCAGGTTGACAGACTCACCTTCTGCTCTGATGACATCATGTTTAAACACTTCATCCTCATTATGCTAACACTGAGCAGATTCCAAAGCTAACATGTTAGCATTTCAAGATAAATATATATGAGCATGACAAAAACACAATTCTGCATACTGTCCTTTTGCTAACTTCCAGTAGACACATTACATGCTAATGTAAATTAGCTGTATAGCTGTACTGTACTGTATAAGCTGCTGGAGACTGAATTTCCCAGAGGGAGTCATCCCAAAGGGATCAATAAAGTTGAGTCTAAGTCTAAGTCTAAGTCTAGCTAACTCTAGCCCAACAGTCGTATTGTGCACAGCGCCTAATAAACTAAAGTAACTAGCTATTAAAATATTAGCATAACAAGTAATGACAGATTTAAGTGCCTATATTTCTGTCATGATGCTAAGATAAAGTGCATACAGAGGCAAACATGCTAAATTCTAAAGATTAACATATGAGCATGACAAAAACATAAACCTGCAAACTGTGTTTATGTCATTATGCTAACATCCAGGTGATAACAGAAGCTACCGTACACCTACATGCTAAAGAAATATGTTGTAAAAACCTGCTAACCTGCTATATTTTATCTTTATGCTAACATCCAGTGGAAAGGCAACCAGACAAACTAACTAGCTTCATGCTAACAATTTAACATACCACTCAATACATTCTGAAAGGCATGTAACTTTTCATGCTTAAATATTAAACCAAGCATGCTAGCATGTTAGCATGTTTGCATGTTAATATGATTACTGATTATTAGTGTAATGACAGAAATACCATACAAGCATGTTTATGTGATTTACCATACATGCTAACATGCTAAAGATTAGCATGACAATATCGAAGTTCAGCATGTTAGCACGCATAATATCTAGCCTATTGGATATTAGCATAAAGACAAATATGTTATTGGCATGTTTGTGATTTTACTTGTCATGCTTCTATATTAAGCTAGCATGAATATTAGCATCATGAAACAAATACAATGTTGTTATGTGATTTTACTTTTAATGCTAACATAACTGGCATGTTAGCATGTTTCTGATGATGCAGTCAGATCATTGATTAGAGTGTTTATTATATATAAATAACCATGCTAATGTTTTTTTCTATTTGTGCTGATCAGATCTAAATCAACAGTTTGATCAGCTGACAGGAACAATCAGTGTACAGTCCGCCTCCTCCTAACGATGCAGAGCTGAACCGCCTCCGTCTGTCTGAACTGGATTTTCTTTATTCAGTAATGAAGTCTTTGAGAGTGCAGATCATGAACCTCTCGTCACACATTATTAAACACTCTAAAAACTATCACTGAATTTAATTTCCATGAGAGGACGAGCTAATTCACTTTTCCTTTTTCTGCCTTTTTCACTTTTAATTTGAGAGAGCAGAGAGGTCAGAGGTTAATGAGCACGCTCAGTGTCTTCTCCTGTTCCATATTACATGAAGTGATCAGTGTGCAGTGATCAGCGTGCAGTCAGGTGAAACCTCAGTAATGACTCGCTGTCGGTTTAATCACATTAGAGACAGAACAGAAGAAGAGAAGAAGAAAAGAGGAATAAATCTGGATTCAAGTTGGAAAACTTTTCTCTTGTTACAGGAAGTGAACTTCAACAAGAGGAAGAGAAGAAGAAGAGTCTTTGAAATACCACGATGTGACATGTACGCTGACAGTAAAGCTGTGTATCTGCTGTTCAGTCTTTTTTATCATGTCAATGTTAAACAGACTGGACAGTAGTTCAGGACATGTACACACACACGTACAAGTGTTGGCTAACAGAACATGCATCTTGATGTTTAACTCATGCACGTCTACAGGAAGTGGAAGAGGCCACTGTGACATCACCCAATGTTTAGTGGGCTCCGTTTGAAAGCCTGAGCACTTTAGCCAATAGGGTGGAGCTTGAGAAGAACACGGGTTAGCAAAAATGCTACGAAATCAGTTAGCGCCACTCAGAGTCAGTTTAGTTAGTAAGGTGCATCTGTTATTTACAGTAACTGTGAAAAGATCCGGCTCCTTTACGTTTCATCTTGCATCAAAAGGAAGTGTTTGCCGTCTCTGTCGTTCACACATTTCCTAATTTTTTACAGCTGTAAAGTAAATCCATAAAGTTGTGTGATTGTGAATGAACACACGAGTGTGTTAGCGTAGCATGATGTGCAGCAGAGCCACCGCAGTGACACAGAGACGAGCAGCAGAGGAGATAAAAATGATAAACTCTGCAGCTCGACCTGCTCCGCTCTCCTGCTGGTGATTCAGACACTGGTTCAAATCCCACAACACACACACACACACGCACACACACACACACACACACACACACACACACACACACACACACACACACACAGTAATGACCCCCTGGTTTTATTTTTATTTATGGGGGAGTGGACTGACATGTTTATTGTGGCCCTCGGATCAGGAGCCGCTGGGGGCCACAGGTGCAGAGTTTTACATGAGGGGAGATTTACAGTATGGTCGCTGTGGAGAGGGGGGGGCAGAGGGGGGAGACGGGGGGGGGGGGGGGGACACAGGGGGGACTCTGCTCCAGTATCTGCACTGAAAGACGCTGGCCTGTCACTGAGCGTCTTTGAGAGTTAATTTAAGTATTTTTATTTTTTCAAAGTACTGAAACTGTTTAGCACATATTTATTGATTATTGATTTGCAGATGAACACACTGTGTATGCTGACCGGGCAGGAACGCCTGCAGTTCCTCTGGTGTCCACTTGAGGCTGTCTGCAGCAGTGAGTCAGTCCCCATAGAGCCCCATGTTAAACTTTACAGCAGTATCAATCTCATTCTGGGAGCTGGCTAATTAGCAGCTAATGAATTAGCCACTGGCACGCCACTTTAGCTTTGATAGCTTAACGCCTGCTAACCCCTTGCTCCCAGCTCCGCCCTCTTGTCCAAACATGGTCACTTCTGGCTTCAGAAATCTGCTCTGTGCTGACGTCGCTGCTTGTCGATGAGGCTCCTTGTTTGTGACATTATTTATTCTTCTGAAGGTCGGAGTATTTCTGCTGATGACTTCTCCGTCCCTGTACTCTCAGACGAGATGTTATAATCTGCTGACTTTATCTTCCAGCTGCAGTTTGCATCGACAGAAACCTGAGAGTCGGAGGGGAGTATCAGGTGAGCGACAGAAACATCAGCAGAGACAAACAGTAAAAGTACATCACCTGCTGATGTATTTATGCAGCCTCACAGTTACAGTCAGACGGGAGGAGGAGAAGAAATATTTTACTGCTGTTTTATTGCTGCTGAGACGTCTGGAGGAGAAAACAAGATTCACCCTCATGTCAGAAGTTATTACAGGAAACACACCGAAGGCTGGATCACAAGTGAGCTCACTAACACAGAATACGGATATATTACAGAGCGAGAGAGAGAGAGAGATACACATCTACACACAGGTGTACGGTGGACAACAAGGGCAGTCGAGCTGCAACAGCCAAACAGTTTCCATGAGAAGAAACAGGCTGCACATCCAGACACACACAAACCCAGAAAACAGGAAGGCTGAAACATCTGAGCACTGCACGGCTTTTATTGTGAAACATCTGAGCACTGCAGGGCTTTTATTGTGAAACATATGAGCACTGCACGGCTTTTATTGTGAAACATCTGAGCACTGCAGGGCTTTTATTGTGAAACATCTGAGCACTGCACGGCTTTTATTGTGAAACATCTGAGCACTGCACGGCTTTTATTGTGAAACATCTGAGCACTGCAGGGCTTTTATTGTGAAACATCTGAGCACTGCAGGGCTTTTATTGTGAAACATGAGAGTGTTGGAAGACACAGGAAGTAATCAGGTAAAAACTGGAGAGTGACATGACTCCGGTCCCTCCCTTCTTCTTCCCAAATCAGTTCTCTCCATCTTTCTCACAATCTTTCTTTTTCTCTCCCTCCCTCCCTCCATCTCTTCTTTCCATCCCTCTTTCTCCTCTCAATCTCTCCTCTTCCCTGTCCTCTCATGTTTTTATTCTTCCTCTATTTCATCCCTTTCTTTGTCTTTTCTTTTCTTCAGTCATTTTTTCCTCACCTTTTCTCCGCTTCTTTCAATCCTTTTTGCTAATCCCTCCTTCCCTTCTCTCCCTCCTCCTCCCAATCACTCCTCTAAGTCTGTTTTCCCCCCTCCTCCCCCCTCATCTTCATCAACACATTCATTACACCTTTATTTGCCCGATCATGTCTCTTTCTTCTCCTCCCTCCATCATTTCTTTCTTCATCATTTTAGTTTTTACCTCCTCTCCTCTTCCTCTTTTCATTTCGCTCCTCCCTCCTTCTCTCTTCTCTCCATCTGTTTCCTTCCTTAATTTATCTTTGTTTTTATTTTTCTCTTTGGATTTCTTTTCTGTAATCTCATCCCTTCATCCCTGCGCTCTACCCCTCCTCTTCTCTTTTGTTGTTATGTTCCACCTTTCTCTCTCCCTCCTTCTCTCTCCCTCGTCCAGCACATATTTTACACCTTTGTTATTTCCCCCTTTAGATTTCTCTTCTCTCCTAATCCCTCCTCCTCCTCCTCCTCCTCCTCCTCCTCTTATGTTTTCATTTCTCACATTTCTCTGGATTTTCCTCCCTCCCTTTCTCTCATGGTGTTTTCCCTCCTCCCCTCCATCCTTCTCTCTCTCCCCGTCTCTCTTGTTGTGTTTTTATTTTTTCTCTGTATTTCCTCCCCTCTTCTCTCCCTCCTCACATTTATATTTCCCTCTCTCCTCCCTCCCTCCCTCCCTGCTCTCCACAAACACGCCTGTAACCATGCCCTTTCCCTCTTCAAACTAATTACCTCGGCTACCTTGTACCCGCCGCCCCGCGGGACTCCAACAACTGTCAGACCAGTATTATTTTTGAAATTTAAACAATCATCTTACGTGCGCTGCTGCTAAGATCCTGGCCTTTTCGGCAGCTTCGACCTTCAGTAATTAATACCCCAGGGCCCATTATTGGCAAAGCCTTTATCCTCTGGGCCAAGAAGCCTCTAACCCGCTAATTACGGCCAAGCAGCTAATCTTCCAGCCGCATGATTGACAGCTACACCTATTCTACTAATTGCCTGTTGCAGACAACACCTGGTGAACCGCAGCGCCGGGGGAGAGCGCCGCGCTCCGACAACGCCTATGGGTCCTGGGGGAGGCCAAACAAGTGAGGGAGGCTCTGTGTGTGTGTGTGTGTGTGTGTGTGTGTGTGTGTGTGTGGGGCTGGTATTGTCTTTATGAGCAGGGAGGTGAGTGTGTTTGTGAGCTGGAGAGGAAGATGTTTAGTTTGTGCAGGTTTATTGTACGTATGGTGTGTGTGTGTGTGTGTGTGTGTGTGTGTGTGTGTGTGTGTGTGTGTGTGTAACATGTTGCTTATTGAACGCACAGAAAATAAATCACAACAAGCTCACATATTGAGCGAGTGTTCCTGAGTCTCTGCAGACACCTGAGATGTAGTTGTGTGTACGAGGACACCTGAGAGTCAGCGGGCTGTTTATGTCACCTGGGCTACGTTCAGGGCGTGTCCGCTCTATGCTGGTTAGATGGTGCAGAGCGTGGCCCAGGGTTCAGAGGGGCTGTACCCTGTTTAGTCCCTTTAGTTATCAAAGGTTTGATTCAGTTGTTACATGTCGTCTCCCAGGAGCGTGAACAGGAGAGAGCGGTGTACTGCTGTTTAAAATGGCGGACATGTGAGAGTCTACTGAAGCAGACATGGGAGGAGCTAACGGTCAGCGTGACTCGATTAAAACGCTTGACTTCGGCCGGGATGGAGCCGAGCAGCCTTTCAGATGAGCGTTCTGGTCGGCTCACGTTGGGCCGCCTCAACAAACTGTGAACTGAGAGTAAAGCTTCAGGAGACTTTGATCAGGGTTTGTGTCGGTCAGACAAACAATGACCGTGTCTGCTCGGTTATTGCTCCAACAGCCAAGTTAAAACCAGCACAACACACAGACGGGGGCAAGCAGGAGTCCATCCATCAGTCAGTCGCTTTGGGACGGCCGTCAGACTGAGTGCATTGTCTTTATATGGACAGCTGGGACATCATTGGACTGTATTACTGTATGAGAGAACAAACACAGGAGGCGGGGTCCTTGTGTTTCACAGATTAAACAGGATGTTATAGTTGGCGTGAGAGGCTGCAGCATGAGTGTGTCGTTCCACCTGCACCTTATTTACTGAATGGCCTCTCTCATCACAACTGGCTGATCCCTGAACCTTAGCTGGAACGTCGCTATCTGAGCTCCTTCAGTGTTTAAGTGTCCAAACCTCCAGACATCTCTGTCAAACACAGCGACGCTCTCGCTGTCCATGTTTCATATTTATTTGGATCTCTGTGAGAGTTAGAACTAAAGTCCTGACAGTTTGAACTGAAGGCCCGCGAGTCCAACAGGTCCTCACAGGCGTGTTAAAGGTTTCTCTGTCATCTTGGTTCCACAAAGCTGCAGTTATTTATCTTTCTGTGCTAACTTTACAGTAAAGGTCACGAGGTCTGTGTGCTCCTCTCTCCTGATGCTCTACAGCGGCGTTTTAATCGGCGTGTTGGCGAGTTGGGGTTTGGAGAATAAGTCGGAGTGATATCTGAGCGTCTGACAGACGAGGAGGGGAGCGATGTCTGAAGGCAGCCGGGGGGGTTTGGGACTCGCTGTCAGTCTGCCTCCGTCTGACAGGCTGGCGAGGGGAAAGGCCAGAGCTCTGAGGCTCAGCGTGGGGCCGCAGGCGTGAGGACGTTGCTGCCCGCCCGCCACAATGAGAGGTTGCCTCCCAGTCCGACGGGACGCCCGGCGCCACCGTGTTGTGCAAATGTAACCCGTCACCCCCACGGCTCCTGACCTCAGCCTGGCAGCGCCCGACGAGCGGCCCGATCGATTGATCTAAATAACATTATGACTTGATTAACATAAACGGCCTGTGGAGGGGCCCGGCGGCCCCCACAGACCGGACCACACAGCAGGCAGCGGCGCCGCGGAGCCACGACACGGATCAGAGAGTCAGAAAATCCATCTGGAGAGAGACTCTGCTGCAGCCCAGTGTGCACACGGTGAAACATGGAGGCAGAGAGGAAACAACACCAAAGTTTTTACAGGGATACTTTATTTTACACGTCTGCGTTTATATTACCTGAAACACGCAGAAGGAGGAAGCAGCTGCACCTGCAGGTCAGGTGAAGACAGCGTGATGAGTCGGGACACGTCACAGCTGAAGAGTGAAAACACAAACATGTCACGTTGGTTTGGAACCACAGAAACTGACGATGACTTTGTGAACGAGCTCTGCTGCTGTCAACATTCTCAAATAGCTAGCATCTCAAAGTTAGCATTAAGTTGTGCTAACTGCTAGCAGCAAACAGAACTACTACAAAGGATCAGCAAGCAGAACATTGTTTTGCTGGTTGTTCACGTAGACCATTAATTTAACAGCTAATTTAGCATAATATCAACCAACATCAGTTAGCAACAAACAGCTAGCATAGCATCAGTCGTGCTAGGTATTTGTAGTTTGTAGTTATTAAGTGTCTGATTCAGTGAACTGTGTTTGAAGCTAACATATACGCTACCTGAAGCTCTGGGATGTTTGTTAGTGAAATGCATCATGGGAGTTGTAGTTGACTTTCCACCTCCACTTTTTACGTCCACAGGCTTCATTCAGCTTTTAATTAAAGAACCTGATATTTACATTCAAGATCTGGACGGATTAAAGAACATGAACCTAACTGTGTGTGTGTGTGTGTGTGTGTGTGTGTGTGTGTGTGTGCGCGTGTGTGCGTGTGTGTGTGTGTGGGTTCCTGACCGTTGGTCTGCAGAGTGTGTCGGTGGTGGCGGCGGCTCATTTATCACTGTGGTTGAACAGAGATGATTAATCTGCTGCTGGAGCTTCACAGCTGTGAGAGACCCAGGGGGCGCTGTGGAGCCGCTGCTGCTGAGGGACCCTGCTGTATGTGTGTGTGTGTGTGTGTGTGTGTGTGTGGAGGATATGTTTACAGTATATGTTCATTTGTGTAAAAATGTCCACATGCCTCTGAGCTTCATGCGTATTTATGTGCTCTTATTTTGAATGTTAGCAGCAGCTCTGTGCATGCTAACGTCAGTGTGTCCGTCCACCTCTTTATATCGCTGTTACCATTTAGCTCACATATCACCAGCACAGAGCTGAAACCATCCTTTGTTGTCATTAAAGTCAGACAGAATACCAGCTGCAACCATTTGTGCCCCACGCGGCGGACAGGAAGTGGAGGAAGTGGATTTGGTACAGCACCTCTCACTGTAAGGCCACAAAACATTAAACAGGATTAAAGACAGAGATGACTTCAAATGATACAAATGGTCAAAGGTCAGTTTGAATCATTTAGTCT
>NW_027211693.1:3362500-3387500 GCF_022749685.1 Semicossyphus pulcher
ATTACTCGACCACATCGAGGAACAGATGAAAGCTCAGACCTCACAGCGCCCCCTACAGGCTGCAGAGCTCACCACAGCATCATCATGAACATCGTCTCTCCTGAGGGCGGCGCTGAGGAAAGGTTCATCCTCTGGAGAGCAATGTGACAAACACACATGTTGGCCTGATGGTGGCGCTAGAGGAAAAACAAGAGGTCAGGAGAGTCACCCTGACGGGAGGCAGCTCCTCCGCATGTAGCTGCCAAATGTTTGAATGTGCCGTCAGTGACACGACAAAGACACGTCAAAGAAAGAAAGAAAGTCACAACACAAACAATGAGAACGTGATGACTCCTCGTGTGTATCACAGCTTTCATTAAACGTTCATCTCTCCTCTTCTCCTCCTCTGCTCCTCTTTGAGCTTCACAGGCCAAATCCAACATTTCTCCTCTTTTTCCGTCTTTAAAGGAGGCGCGCTCCCTGATGTATTCACACAAAGCGCTCCTCTCTCTCCTGTCTGAGGTATTAGTCACTGGCCACTAATGTCAGATTACTTTACTCGCCATTCTGCTGCTGATAAATGACCGAGACAGGCCGTAAAAAATAGATCAAAACCACTGGGAGGAGGAGGAGGAGGAGGAGGACGGAGCAGAGAGGCCGTTAAATCATTTCCCTCCGCCGCCCAACAGCCCTTTGGAAAATGCCACCCATTATTCCCGCGCTGAGCTAATCAGAGCTTCACAGTGATCAGAGAGCAGCGGCTCCGTCCACCTTAACAAGACGTCAGCACAGCTCCGCCTTAAACTGTGAAGGATGGAGCGGCTCGCTGTGTTAGTACACCTTTAATATGAGTTCCCTCAGAGAGCTGAGAACAAAGACACAGACAGGAAGTCATTCAAGGATGACAAAATAAGAGCACGAGATCATTTCACACTTTTATTCTGATATTTATGAGTAAAACGATGATATTGATGATCATATATATTTATGATGTATGATATATAAAATTCCTGTCTAAACATAAAGTACTTCAGAGATCATTTCTGACAACACAAACTGAGACACGACATCGAACATATATTATTATATTTATATTATATTATATTATATATCATATATATACTGAACAAGTAAAAATGTAAACAAAATGTGAAATCAAATATTTTAAAGCAGAAGTTTAATTTTAGAAAACGACAGTGAGTGAAATGATGACGTCACAACGAAGTTCAGTGTTACGCCGGGAACACACCGGACGCCGAAGCGCCGCGAATAGCCGCGGAGCGGAGCCCGTTTCCTTTCGGCGCCCATGTTAACCGATTGTGTCGTTCACACCAGACGCGCCGCGGCGCGCACCTCCGCGGCAGGCTCGCGGCCGGCTCGCGCCCTGCAGCGATCGTTTCGGCGTCTGGTCTATTTTTTGCGCGAGCCGCGAGCGATCGCGTCAATCCTGGCAGGAAGTCACACATGAAACAACGAGAGAATCCGGTCAATTTTCAAAATAAAACACCGCGATTGACAAATGCGATGTTATATTTGTGTGCTTTTATATATTTGTCAGTATCTAAACAGAGCGCGAGAGAGACGAAGATACACACAGACACACACACACACACACACACACAAGAAAGAGAGAGACACAAAGTGGACTGGCTATAGGGGGTGCGGGCGGGGTGTCAAAACACACATGCAAACAGAGAGAGAGAGAGAGAGAGAGAGAGAGAGAGAGAGAGAGGGAGAGAGAGAGCATGATGAAAAAACAGCTCCAGATGTGAGTAAACGACAGCTGAGGAGCAGAGGCGCTTGTCGACCGGCGCAGAGAAATGCGCGTCTGGTGTGAACGGAAGTGCTCCGGCTCGCACGCGATTTCCGTTGCGCGGCGCTTCGCAGCGCTTCGCAGCGCTTCGCAGCGCTTCGGCATCCGGTGTGTCCCCGGCGTTAGCTTTCATTTACACTCTTTCAAAGTGTGTTTAACACAAACTAAAGTTTTACAGCTTAAATGCAAATTAAAAACATCAAAAGTCAATTTCTAGATTTTTCAATCGTCTGTCAGATTTTGAGACGAGGTCAAAAGGTGAAGTTTGAAGGTCAAAGTTTAAAATAAATCATCATGTTTGCTTTCTGCTTCCTGAAAATCAGAGGTTAGTATGACAGGAAGGGTGACCTTCAAAATAAAATGAACATGTCTCTGAATCGAGCCCACACGAGTCGACAGCATCTCGTTCATATCTTAGTAAACGTTTGTGACATGAAGGAAAATATTTAACATTAAAGTCAAATTGAGGATAAAAAAGTTTAAATAAATAAATAAGTTTTAAAAATCATGATCGTCACATTTGACACATATTATATTTGTACATTTGTACAACAACAGCTTTTATTTCCTCCTCCCAAAGTTGAATCCTGTTTTTTTCTGTTAGAATGAAACAATACTCTATCAGACTCACCTTTACCTGTAACGTTCATTACAGACACGTTTGTAGAGATTAGTACAATAGAACTATGGTTCTGGTTCTGTCGTGAGTTTCTAGTTTGGTTCTGGTTTTGTGTTGTATTTCGGTGTTCAGTTATTTCCTGTTTTACCTCGTCACTGTGTCTGTTGAGTTCTTGTTGTTTCGTTTGTGTATCGTGTTCCTGTCTTGGTTTAGTTCCTGTTTTACTTTGTAGTCCTGTCAGTCCTGAGTTTGGGTCCTAGTGTTTCCTGTTTTATTTTGTAGTTCTCTTGTATGTCATGTCTTGTTTTACTTCCTTCCTTTGTTCTGTTTCCCGCCTTTCAGATTGTGTGCCCTGCCTCATTGTGTTCACCTGTGTGAATGAGTCTCACCTGTCCCTGATTACCCTGTGTGTGTTTAGTCTCTGTGTTTCTGTGCCAGTTCAGTGAAACTGTGTCGGCGACCTGTCGTCCTTCCTCCCGTGCTTTTGTTCCTCGTGTTTCTAACCTGGACCGTCTTCGTGCCTCCCCTGACTCCTCGTGTTCCCTTGGATTATTTGTTTGGAAGTTTTTTGCTCGGCCTTTTGATTTTTTTGTCTTTTGTAGGATTTTGGATTTTGTTTTTGCATTTTTACTTTGATAATTAAATCATATATCATTAAGTCTGCTCCTGGGTCCTCACCTTGTTGTAAACATTCAAACAGTAACAGATTCGTCTTTTCTTTGAGTCTTAGTGGAGCCGAACATTTAAAGTTTGACACGCGGGGGCAACGAAGATCAGCGAGCGTTCATCCTCCGGAGAGGACTGAAAAAGACGTTCCTTCATCGGAGAATGTTTGTGTGGTTTTATCAAACTGTGATCATATTGTGAGATTTGATTCTGTCTCGTTCTTTTTCTTTGACTTTCAGAGTAAAAGCATTTGAATTATTTACAGTGTTTGTGGAGCAGACCTCTGCGCCGCAGTGACACCGAACCTGAAACTACAAAGTGAAGAACGAGTCTGTTGGAGCATCAGAGAGAAGAAAGCAGCAGCTTGTTATCGAAAGCTCGAGGAGTTTGAAGTTGTGGAACTTTTAAAGTTTTAACTGAGTTCTTTCTCATTGTTCAGATTGTTCATTATGGAGATCATTGTGTCCAAAAATGACTGTACGATAAATCAAACTTTCTGAAACTGGTGAAACAAAATGTTTGATCGCAGTTAAATTCATCAGTATGTTTTATTTAATTATCTTCTGAACAGTTTGGACCTTAAAGGAAGTGACGGACCTCCTTTGTGACCTGCACAAGGTCCAATAAACCTGCATTATGGGGCCCCAAATATGAGTCTGGAACCTCCCTCATAGAGACCCTTAAAGAGAAAAACTAAATCCATTGAGGCCCCTAAATGTAGTGCTGAAGCCGTCTTTTGGGCTCTTTGGAGATAATCCTCCTTTTTGGGGCCCTTAACGAAGTGACAAACCTGCTTCATTGAGACTCTCCTGGACGTGAAGAACCGTTCTTGTGGAGACTAAAGAAAGGGAGAAGCCTCCGTTGTTGGGGCCCTAATAATTTGGTGAACCTTGCCTGAGTGGCCCCTAAAGGAAGAGCCGAACCTCCCCTGTGAAAACCTGAAAAAATGTTGAACCTCTTTTGTGGGACCCCTAAAGGAAGTGATGACACTGTTGTGGGTCCCCAAAAGCAGCGATGTACCTGCCTTGGGGGCCCCTCCCCTGTGGAGTCTCCACAGTCCTCTTTGGATCCCTGAATGGAGGTTTTCAGTCCTAATGAAACTCCTCATGTCATCACGATTCATCGTCTGGCAGCATGAGCGTGTAAGTGTTTGTGTATGAGTATCAGCTGAGATCGTTCACTCAGAGAATCAACAGACAGAAACGTGTCCTCCTCACAGCTGCTCTGCTAATGTGGCTGAAATATTAGATATGAAACTTAAAACCAAACATTAAAGAGTAAAATGGATCATTTATGGTCTTTTTGGTGAAAGTCTCCGAGCAGCAGCTCGAACGCGGCCTTGAACAGTCTTGTTATTGCAGCTCAGAGAGGAGAAACGTGCAGGGTCATTATCATGGGCAGCGGCCTCTCAGAGATGAGAGAGTCGGCTCTCAGTTTCCCCTCGATGGCAATTAGACGAGTGTGATGGGATGAACTTCACTGTTTTAGCCACGAGCGAAAAACTCTGCTGTCAGGCTGCTGCTGACGACCGGAGCAGAGCGGAGCCGGAGAAATCTGCAGCTCAGCTCGGTAATCCAGTCTGAGAGAGCGCAGCACCCAACGCAGTACAGTCTGCAGTACAAGTACACTCTCCTGCAGTACGAGTACACTCTCCTGCAGTACAAGTACACCACTGCAGTACAAGTACACTCTCCTGCAGTACGAGTACACTCTCCTGCAGCACAAGTACAACACTGCTGTACAAGTACACTCTCCTGCTGTACAAGTACACTCTCCTGCTGTACAGGTACACTCTCCTGCTGTACGAGTACACCACTGCTGTACAAGTACACTCTCCTGCTGTACAAGTACACCACTGCAGTACAAGCACACTCTCCTGCAGTACAAGTACACTCTCCTGCAGTACGAGTACATTCTCCTGCAGTACGAGTACACCACTGCAGTACGAGTACATTCTCCTGCAGTACGAGTACACCACTGCAGTACAAGTACACTCTCCTGCTGTACAAGTACACTCTCTTGCAGTACAAGTACACTCTCCTGCTGTACAAGTACACTCCCCTGCAGTACAAGTACACTCTCCTGCAGTACGAGTACACCACTGCAGTACGAGTACACTCTCCTGCAGTACGAGTACACTCTCCTGCTGTACAAGTACACTCCCCTGCAGTACAAGTACACCACTGCAGTACAAGTACACTCTCCTGCAGTACGAGTACACCACTGCAGTACAAGTACACTCTCCTGCAGTACGAGTACACTCTCCTGCAGTGCGAGTACACTCTTCTGCAGTACAAGTACACTAAGGTGTGTCCGATTCATGCACTCCTTCAGTTTCTTGCAGACAGGTGTGAAGGAGGAAATCTCCACAGAACAGAGACGTCCAGCACACTTTGCTTTGATTGGCAGAGAACATTACAGGTAGATTTATAGAACAAAGAACAATTCAGAATGATGTAACCTACACCTGCTCAGGTGAAGCCAATGATCATCATCTGCCACGTGATAGGTCCCTCAGGCTGGCAGAAGGAAAACACATGACACAGTCTTTAATGTAGTCTGTGGAAACAACTACACACATTAATTTAAAGAGATAAACGAACAAAGTTTACACCTGAAGCCCTGAAAGGTTGGCCGTCAGTCCCAGAGGATGTATCACCGTTAGAGCAGAGCCAGGTCTGCAACCTCTGCCTTCCACATGAAACAAACTCAGACCCAAACATTCACAGATATTCACCAGGAACATGACGGAGCTGAAGGTCAGGACAGGAGGAGACGGACTTGAAGTTTCCTCTCAGCTCAGAGGAAACTCTACGAGGCTGCAAACAGCCAATAAGTCGTCCATTATTTACACTCAGCCGAGGGAGCCGCTGCCAGAACCCCATCCTGAGCCAGAGCGTCTCCGCTCGGCTCTGCCGGGGATAATAGAGCTAATAATGAAGGACTGTTACGACTCGGTGTCCTCCTGCAGCTGAGGACGGCACATACATGAAGTCTGTTTGATAAGGTCTGAACATATGGCTGCTTCCCTTCAGATTCACTGCAACATCATTAATACTGACGATGAGTCATTGATGGAGGCGTCCTCATTCGGATATTTATCTTTAATTCAGATCACTCTGCTACGAACTAAATATGAATGTTCTCATTGAAACTCAAGATTATTAAGGTAGGGGACAACAAAAACAAGAGGAGGGAGATTTTATAATTTTACTTTTCAAGAATGAAGTTGAAATGCAGAAAAGAAGTTGAAATGTCGAACAAAGGTCTGGTTTATCAGACTAAAGTTTAAATAACTAGAATAAAGTTGAAGAGTTCAGAATAAAGTAAAAATTTGGGGGTGAAGTTGAAGTTGAAAAACCCTGACTTGTCGAGAAAACTCGACTTATTTAGACTAAAGTTTAAATGTCTAGAATAACTTTAAATGTCCAGAATGAGTTTAAATGTCTAGAATAAGTTTAAATGTCTAATAAGTTAAAATGTGTAATAAGTTTAAATGTCCAGAATGAGTTTAAATTTCTAGAATAAGTTTAAATGTCTAATAAGTTTAAATGTCTAATAAGTTTAAATATCTAGAAAAAGTTTAAATGTCCAATAAGTTTAAATATCTAGAATAAGTTTAAATGTCTAATAAGTTTAAATGTCCAATAAGTTTAAATATCTAGAATAAGTTTAAATGTCTAATAAGTTTAAATATCTAGAAAAAGTTTAAATGTCCAATAAGTTAAAATGTGTAATAAGTTTAAATGTCTAGAATAAGTTTAAATGTCTAATAAGTTTAAGTGTCTTATAAGTTTAAATGTCTTATAAGTTTACATATCTAGAATAAGTTTAAATGTCTAATAAGTTTAAATATCTAGAACAAGTTTAAATGTGTAATAAGTTTAAATGTCTAATAAGTTTAAATGTCTTATAAGTTTAAATGTCTAATAAGTTTAAATGTCGAGAGTGAGTTTAAATGTCTAGAATAAGTTTAAATGTCTTATAAGTTTAAATATCTAATAAGTTTAAATATCTAAAAAGTTTAAATATCTAGAAAAAGTTTAAATGTCTTATAAGTTTAAATGTCCAGAATAAGTTTAAATGTCTAATAAGTTTAAATATCTAGAAAAAGTTTAAATGTCTTATAAGTTTAAATATCTAGAAAAAGTTTAAATGTCTTATAAGTTTAAATGTCCAGAATAAGTTTGAATGTCTAACAAGTTTAAATGTCTAATAAGTTTAAATGTCCAGAATGAGTTTAAATGTCTAGAATAAGTTTAAATGTCCAGAATAAGTTTAAATGTCCAACAAGTTTAAATGTCTAATAAGTTTAAATGTCTTATTAGTTTAAATATCTAAAAAGTTTAAATGTCTAGAATAAGTTTAAATATCTAGAATAAGTTTAAATGTCTAATAAGTTTAAATATCTAGAAAAAGTTGAAATGTCTAATAAGTTAAAATGTGTAATAAGATTAAATGTCCAGAATAAGTTTAAATGTCTAATAAGTTTAAATATCAAGAAAAAGTTTAAATGTGTAATAAGTTTAAATGTCTAGAATAAGTTTAAATGTCTAGAATAAGTTTAAATGTCTAGAATAAGTTTAAATATCTAGAATAAGTTTAAATGTCTAATAAGTTTAAATATCTAGAAAAAGTTTAATTGTCTAATAAGTTTAAATGTGTAATAAGTTTAAATGTCTTATAAGTTTAAATGTCTTATAAGTTTAAATGCCTAGAATAAGTTTAAATGTCCAGAATAAGTTTAAATGTCTAGAATAAGTTTAAATGTCCAATAAGTTTAAATGTCTAGAATAAGTTTAAATGTCTAATACGTTTGAATGTGTAATGAGTTTAAATGTCCAGAATAAGTTTAAATATCTAGAAAAAGTTTAAATGTCTAATAAGTTGAAATGTCCAGAATGAGTTTAAATGTCTAGAATAAGTTTAAATGTCTTATAAGTTTAAATATCTAATAAGTTTAAATGTCTAGAATAAGTTTAAATGTCTTATAAGTTTAAATATCTAATAAGTTTAAATGTCTAATAAGTTTAAATATCTAGAAAAAGTTGAAATGTCCAGAATAAGTTTAAATGTCTGGAATAAGTTTAAATGTCTAGTAAGTTTAAATGTCTAATAAGTTTAAATATCTAGAAAAAGTTTAAATGTCTAATAAGTTTAAATATCTAGAAAAAGTTTAAATGTCTTATAAGTTTAAATGTCCAGAATAAGTTTAAATGTCTAATAAGTTTAAATATCTAGAAAAAGTTTAAATGTCTTATAAGTTTAAATGTCCAGAATAAGTTTAAATGTCTAATAAGTTTAAATATCTAGAAAAAGTTTAAATGTCTTATAAGTTTAAATGTCCAGAATAAGTTTGAATGTCTAACAAGTTTAAATGTCTAATAAGTTTAAATGTCCAGAATGAGTTTAAATGTCCAGAATAAGTTTAAATGTCCAACAAGTTTAAATGTCTAATAAGTTTAAATGTCTTATTAGTTTAAATATCTAAAAAGTTTAAATGTCTAGAATAAGTTTAAATATCTAGAATAAGTTTAAATGTCTAATAAGTTTAAATATCTAGAAAAAGTTGAAATGTCTAATAAGTTAAAATGTGTAATAAGATTAAATGTCCAGAATAAGTTTAAATGTCTAATAAGTTTAAATATCAAGAAAAAGTTTAAATGTGTAATAAGTTTAAATGTCTTATAAGTTTAAATGTCTAGAATAAGTTTAAATGTCTAGAATAAGTTTAAATATCTAGAATAAGTTTAAATGTCTAATAAGTTTAAATATCTAGAAAAAGTTTAATTGTCTAATAAGTTTAAATGTGTAATAAGTTTAAATGTCTTATAAGTTTAAATGTCTTATAAGTTTAAATGTCTAGAATAAGTTTAAATGTCCAGAATAAGTTTAAATGTCTAGAATAAGTTTAAATGTCCAATAAGTTTAAATGTCTAGAATAAGTTTAAATGTCTTATAAGTTTAAATGTCTAGAATAAGTTTAAATGTCCAGAATAAGTTTAAATGTCTAGAATAAGTTTAAATGTCCAATAAGTTTAAATGTCTAGAATAAGTTTAAATGTCTAGAATAAGTTTAAATGTCTAATACGTTTGAATGTGTAATGAGTTTAAATGTCCAGAATAAGTTTAAATATCTAGAAAAAGTTTAAATGGCTAATAAGTTGAAATGTCCAGAATGAGTTTAAATGTCTAGAATAAGTTTAAATGTCTAGAATAAGTTTAAATGTCTTATAAATTTAAATATCTAGAATAAGTTTAATTGTCTAATAAGTTTAAATGTGTAATAAGTTTAAACGTCTTATAAGTTTAAATGTCTAGAATAAGTTTAAATGTCTTATAAGTTTAAATATCTAGAATAAGTTTAATTGTCTAATAAGTTTAAATGTGTAATAAGTTTAAACGTCTTATAAGTTTAAATGTCTAGAATAAGTTTAAATGTCTAGAATAAGTTTAAATGTCTAATAAGTTTAAATGTCCAGATTAAGTTTAAAAGTAAAGTTAAAGTTTCAGTATTTGTTCCACCTTTAAGACAACATATATCAGAGGAGAAGGCTTTTTTTGATGTTTAAACTTTATTCTTTTAAATCTGAAAACATCTTCCTTCATCTATTTTTGTAAGCCTGTCACTAAAACTCCAAACCAGAGGATGAAAAAGTTACACGCTCATTTTAGATGATTAATTAATTAAGCATTTTACGTCACATCATTTTTATACTGTTCTAAAAAAATAATAAAATTATTTATCAATTCATGAACTCTTTTTACTCTTTCCATGACTTATTGTATTGTATTACAACTAAATGTAAATATTTGTGTATTTTTGTGCTTGAAATCTTGAGAAAAATAAGATTTGTGAGTTTCTTATAAACAGGGCCGAATATTTAAATGAAACTTAAATCATTTTTTTATTTTTCAGCAAAATATCCAGAACACCTCTGGAGAAAGATTTGTTAAAAAAGATTTTGACCTAAAACGCAGAAAAGAAGAAGAAGAAGAAGAATCTGTTTGAGCTGAAAGCAGCGACGTCCTTGAAATCATCAGAGGACGTCGGACCGACAGCAGCTTCACAGTCATGTTGTTGTTGTTTCTGTTTCTCCTCCTCGGTTATCGATCAGCTGCAGAAAACTTGACAAACGGACGAATCCCGACAGACCGAGGGAGATTTCAGGAATCAACCTTGGAGATGACAGAGTGAAGCATCGACGCTCTGACGCTTATTTATTTATCACATCTCTTCCAGCTCATGTGCCATCCTCCTCGTCCTCCTCCACCTTCTTCTTTATCTTCTTCTTCTAATCCTTCTTCCTCTCCTTGCTCTTCTTCTTCTCCTTCTTCTCCTTCTGTGTCTTGGGGAAAATAAAACTGACAGACGTGTGCACAGATGATGATGATGATGGAGTGACAGTCAGACGATCTCAGAGGGAAACACGTCTTCATTTCCTGGAGTCTGATTTAAAACTTCACTTTTTTCTCTGAGGTTTGGTTGATGATTATGCTCCTGTCTGCTTTATCATCTGTCATGACCTTTGCCCTTTTATATAAATTAAGATAGGTAATACTTAACTTTAACCCACTATTTATTACTAATAATCAGTATATAAACCTGTAGTAAATGGTTCATGACACACTTTAATGTAGTGACAAGTAGAAATAAGGTTATATTCAGATGTTTATGAAATTACAGCACTTCTAAACGACTATAACTTCTGTTATGAAGAACAATTATGGTGAGTTCCTGTGTTGTTTTTTGGCAAAAATAGCCTTTGGACACAGCTCTCTCTATTTCCAGTTGTTATGCTAAGCTAAGCTAATTGTTTCTAAAGATAGATAGCTAAAAGATAGATGAAGCTAGCTTTTTAAGATAGATGAAGCTAACTTTTTAAGATAGATGAAGCTAGCTTTTTAAGATAGATGAAGCTAACTTTTTAAGATAGATTAAGTAAGCTTTTTAAGATAGATGAAGCTAACTTTTTAAGATAGATGAAGCTAGCTTTTTAAGATAGATTAAGATAACTTTTTAAGATAGATGAAGCTAGCTTTTTAAGATAGATGAAGCTAACTTTTTAAGATAGATGAAGCTAGCTTTTTAAGATAGATGAAGCTAGCTTTTTAAGATAGATGAAGCTAACTTTTTAAGATAGATGAAGTTAGCTTTTTAAGATAGATGAAGCTAGCTTTTTAAGATAGATTAAGATAACTTTTTAAGATAGATGAAGCTAACTTTTTAAGATAGATGAAGCTAGCTTTTTCTGGACCAAGTGTTATGAGTTTCTAGTTTAGTTCTGGTTTGTCTTATATTTCGGTGTTCAGTTATAATTCCTTGTTTTACATTGTCATTTTGTCTCTTGTCATGAGTTCTCATTGTTTAGTTCTGCATTTCGTTTGTTTCAGGGGTAAGATTATTTCCTGTTTTACTTTGACACCTTGACTCTTGTGATATCCAATTCCTGTCTTTGTGTGTTTCTCGCTTGTTTGATCGTGTGCCTTGCCCTGATTGTTTTCACCTGCCCCTGATTGTCTCACCTGTGTCTGATTAGCCTCACCTCCTAAGTTTATTTAGTCTTTGTGCTCCCTGTCTCGTTGCTGGTTCATTGTCGTGTTACCTGTGAAACTGGTCCTGTCCTGTGACACTTTGGATTTACCTGTTTCCTGGTTGCTCCTGTGTGTTTCTGTTTCGTCCCTTTGGATTATTCTTTTTCTTGGACAGTAAGACTTTTGTTCAACCATTTGGTTTTCTGTTTTGTCTTTTGTTGGATTTTAGATTTTGTTTTTGCATTTTTGCCTCCTTTTATTAAACTGTTTACCATTGTCTGCACCTGGGTCCTTAGCTTTATATTTTACCTGAACTGTGACACCAAGATTCAAGTTATGTTAATCTTAGTTAGCTGTTGTTTCATGTCTTAAAGTTGAGCTAAGCTAGCCTTTTCTTTTAATTTTCCAGTTATTGTGATAAGCTATGCTAGTATCATTATTGTTGCTGCTAATGCTAATAGTAGACCTGTTGACTTCAACTGTTACAGTTACGATTACCTCAGCCTTTATCATTACTCTGCTTCTCTCGCTAATTTATTTATTTATTTATTTATTTATTTATTTATCTAATCTTCACCCTAGTCTACCACTATTATTGGCATTGTAACCATAAGTATGTGTCTGTTGTTGTTCATGTAACAAGAACATATGTTGTTGTTGCTCTCTTTGCCTGTCTCTATCCTGCATCTCCTTCTGTCCCATGTTCGGCCCATCCAGTCTCTCCAGATGTTCAACATGAGTCTGGTTCTGCTCGAGGTTTCTGCCTGTTAAAAGGAAGTTTTTCCTTGCCAATGTGCCGAATTGCTAAGTGCTACTCATGGTGATTCATGTTGGGCCTCTCTTTAAATAACTTAACAAAGAGTCGGTCTAGACCTGCTCTTTCTGTAAAGTGTCTGAGATAACTCTGGTTATGATTTGGCGCTATACAAATAAAATTTGATTTGATTTGATTTAGCTTGAACAGTTTCCAGTCTTCACGTTTAGCTAAGCTAGTTGTTCCAATCATTTATTTAGTTAAGCTAGCTGCCACGGTGTTTTCAGTTATATGTTAAGCTAAGCTAGCTGTTTTCACCTGTTATATTTCTTTAGGTTAAGCTAAGCTAATGGGTTTCTGCCTGTAGCTTCACACTGACCTTCAGACGTTAAAGTGGCTTCAATCTGAGCCTCTTATTCTCTAACAGAAGAAGAGTCAAACTCTGGAGGACTCCTTTAATGAGCAGCAGGTGGTTCGTGGGTTTCGCCTCTCAGGCAAAAAAAATCTCATTGAATTTATGTTATTTAAAGTTATGTGATAAATGTAAAGCAGCAGTTCATCTGAATGCTCCACAGAAACAGACGTTACAGGGTTAACTCTGAGTGAAAGTAAGTTTCCTGCTCCCTGCAGACATTTTGTTTCTCTTCTTAAAATAAATTGTTTTTTGAAAAGATAATTAATTTGGGGAACATTTTTTAAAGTTTCGTCCTGGATTTGTCAAACTGTTTTATAATGTAAACAGGAAGTGGTCTAATTGGATCTGGCAAATTCTCCCCATGATGGATTTCATCATGAACATAAAAAAAGAAGAATTATTTGTGACAGGGAAACAGACTGTCGGTGCTCCTTATTAATCGCCTCCTCCTAATTTAAGTGAGCGACTGTCATTAAAGCGCTGAGACGCTCGTCCTGCTCGAGCTTCTCGCTCCACACTATTTATCTTTCTGGCTGCTTTAAGCTCCAATTTGTAATGAGTTATTGGGCTGTTCCCCAATATTCCCCTGTGATTGAGCAGGAAGTATTCGGGACATGATTTATAGATGTTAATTGTGGTGTTCAAAAATTCACAATGGAGTACAGGAGGAGGAAAAAAGAGGAGGAGAGGAGGAGGAGGAGAGAGGTGCACATCTGGAGAAGTCATCATGACTGAAGCCAAGTCTCTGGTCCTGGGAGGGAAGTAAAAGCAGAGCTGAATGTGAACTAAGCTGCACCCCCGAGAGTACAAAATATTTTCCCCCGTCAGCTCGGCCCCGGGCCCCTCGGCTCGGCCCCGGGCCCTCAAATCCCACACGTACCGACCTCTGCTGAACCGGGTCCACATCAGACCGAGCTCTGCAGGAGCTCCGTGTGCTCGCTGCCCAAACAAGACATGTTTGTATTTGATATTAAAGCAGCATCAGGCGGGACATCCATCACTGAGGAGAAACACTTCAGGGGGGAGGACGGGTGGGAGGGGGGGAGGATGGGAAAACAATGTGTCTCTTCCTAAAAGTGGGACCCACCTGCAGCTCCTCCGTCGCTCCATCAAACCCGCACTGAAGAGAAGTTCATGAAAACCAGTTCAAGTGCGTCCAGAGGAGCTAATGACCCCCCCCGCCCCCCCCCCCCCCCCGACTCCATCAGTGAGTCCACCCATAACATCATGTTTTCCACACAATGCTGACACGCACACACGCACGCACGCACGCACACACACGGAGGCTGTGTGATGACGACAGCGTGTTTAAACATGGTGTGAAGTGAAGCACTCTGGGTAATATTCAGTGACGTTAAACCATCATTAACGCTCTGCAGCTGTGGATTCATTTCATTTATTCTTCATCCTTACAGATAAACGACGACACGTTTGACCCTAAATGAACTTTAACCTCCTGAGAGTCGAGCTGGCGAGCGTACGCGTTCTTACTGTTGGGACCCAACACGTCCCGTTCGATCACTTCGATGATCTGACTGTACAACACAATGAAAACACTACTTAGTACCTGATTATCAACCTGCTGGGTTCATGGCTGAATGCCCTGTGATTGGTCGGTTTTCAGAGTTTCCTGCTCCTGACAGAAAATAGGTCCTGAAATGTTTCACAGGAGATTTCCAAAAACAGACTGATGTCTGTTTCTGTCATTTATAGCATAAAATACTTTTTCATAAGGTTGTAACTTCAGGAGTCAAGTCAGAACTGGGTTTGGTAATGTATTGATGACCTGTCTGCATTATTACATGTTAATGATCACTGTGCCGTTGATGTTTAAACGTCTCCTTCAGTAGAAACTCTGAGGTCTCCTGCACAGGGCGCCGCACACGCTCAGCTGTGATCTCTCTCGTGAACTCGCTTGTCCTCCACTGCTGAGCCCAAAACGTTTTATCTTCACGTCAGCGTGGAACAGAGACAGCAGCCGGCACCGACGATAACTGTTGATCTCACAAGTGTGGAGATGACCCGAGGACAGCTTGATGCTGCTCCTTCACGATGTTGACGTGAACACAGAAACACATTTGCTGCTGCAGTTTATGAAACATCGTTTAAACAAGAGAGCGTGAAGCGACGCAGACGTGTACGTGAGGTTAAACAGCACCTTGAGACACACGCAGACGTTTGGGACAGGAAGTGGTCGCCCTGCTCGTCACAATAAAGTTCACTTTACATTTTAGTGTCTTGTTTGAGTGGAGAAGTTTAAAGGTGGAGTTCGGTGTTTTCCTCCCGGCGTGTCGGAGAGGCTTCAGGTGAGTTTACATACAGTCACACATGTAGAGGAGAGCTGCCGGGGCCTGTCCCACCCCGCCGTCATTCATGCTGCACTCCAAAGGATTGTGGGAAGTGTGAGGATGATAAATGCTCTCCCTCTCCTCCCCCCTCCTCTTTCAGCTCACTGTTGGCACGACGCTCCTCGAAGGTTCGCCCCCCCCCATGGTCCCATCTCCTGCTCAGGTTAATCCTCCCCCCTCCTGCCCCTCCCCCTCTCCCTGTTGGCCCCTCCTCTTTCCTCTCAACATCTTTAAAGTAGTGGAGCAGAACAGATGGCAGAACATGTATCTGACCTAAAATACATCCGTCCTCTGGGAGATGTTTGCAGCTCTCAATATGGCCGAGCTTCCTCCTATAAGCGACGACGAGGAGCGGCTCAGAGACGGTGGAGGAGAGCGATCCATCTTGATGTACGCGGGAGGCCGAGCTGAGGAGACACACACCTTAAACCTGAATCTGAACTCGGTCGGCGACTTTCAGCAGATCTCTCCTCAGAAGAATAAATATCAGAGCAGGTGATCCGAGCGCTGGCAGGGATTCATGTCTTGGCTCGCAGCTCGGGCTTCTCTTCCCGTCCACAGTCCCAGCGGGGAACACAAAGCCAGCTCTGCTCTTTATTTTCTATCTATACTGTTTATTACGTACGGAGCCAGAGCATCAGAATATGATGGAGCTGATCAGGGCCGGGCGGAGCTCTCGCCCAGACTCAGGAGGATCCTCGAGTCATCAGAGACTGAATCACAGTTTCTACATCTCTGAGCCTCGTTAGGCCCGAAACAATTCATCTGTTAAAAACATCATCAGAAAGTTTCCAGTCTCTTTCAACCTTGTTTTGTTCTTTTCTCTGGTTCATGATTGTAAAGTAAAAATCTGGATTTGGGTCAACAAACAAACCAATCTTCTGCTTTTGGACGTGTCGTGTCGTTTTTACATTTTACAGACCAAATGAAGACGGACAGAACGAGAAGTCTGCCCAGTGAAGAGAAAAAGAAGTAGCAGCTGATTTTCACCATGTGTTAGAAAAGCTGCTGATGTCAGGGTTACATGGTTTTGGATCAATCAGTGTGTTCATGTTGCGCTGTAGTTTCACACAGGACCCTGCTCTCTTCAGGCCGCTGCAGATCAGTGATTCACAACGCGACAAAGCGGTTTAGAATGTTGCAGAGAAACT
Source organism: Semicossyphus pulcher (assembly GCF_022749685.1). Taxonomy (NCBI): domain Eukaryota; kingdom Metazoa; phylum Chordata; class Actinopteri; order Labriformes; family Labridae; genus Semicossyphus; species Semicossyphus pulcher. The sequence continues at coordinate 3,378,781 of NW_027211693.1, forward strand.
TGCAGCGGTGTGAGCTGCTGAGCTGCAGAGCGTCTGAAGCCGCTGCCTGGAGTTGCAAAATATTTGACTTGTCTCCAAATGCAGTATTAGAACAGAATGATGTACCTGTTTCACTTCAGCCAATCAGGACACAGCATAAGTTGGCGTAGGCACCCTGTCTCTGGCTCTGTAGCAGCAAACAGCTCCAGACCCTCTCTCTGCTGACTCTCCGTCTTTGACGTTTATTAATCAGTGTTACAGCTGACATCACGAGCACGTCACTGTCACTGTCATCACTTCTTTTTATAACGATAACAGAAATCCAGCTAGTTAACCCTAACCCTAATGCTAACGTTATAGTATAAATGCAGTGGTGTATGTCAGTGCGTCGTTGCTATGGAGACGGTCAGCTGCGTCTGTGCGTTGCTTGGATGTGAACGGTTGCAGAACGTTTACGATCAGATGTTTTGGCAGCAGCCGGTCTGGTTGTGAATCATCGATCTGAACTGGCCTTCAGGTGAAAGTTCATCGACCTACCTGTTGGTTAAACATGGACTTTGATGCTCATAACACTCTACCAATGAATCTGAAGGGATGTGCAGGGTCATAGAGACACCATCCATCCATCCATCCATCCTCTACACTGCTCATCCTGTTCAGGGGGGCTGTCATTGGGCGAGAGGCGGGGTTAGAGGGACAGGTCACCTGTCAATCACAGGGCTGACACACAGAGACAGACAACCTTTCACGCTCACACTCACACCTACAGTCACCAGTGAACCTAGCGAGCATGTCTTTGGACTGTGGGAGGAAGCCGGAGTCCGCACAGAAAGGCCCACTACGTCTGAACCGGGAATCGAAACCAGGAACCGTCTAGCTGTGAGGGGACAGCACTAACCACTGCACCACCGTGCCACCCTTTGCTGTGTTCCCTGTAAAACCAAAAGACAACTTTGATTTCTGTTGTTGGACATAATTTGGTCCAAACATTTCAGTCGTCACATGTTCCACTGAAACGTTCTGATGGTCTGTGTGAGAACTGATCAACAGGCAGGTAACTTTACTTTGAAAATCTGCAGGAAGTCTGGTCTGGGTTGCAGCCGTGCAGCGATGAGACACAAACAGAATGACCTCTGTGTTACAGTCAGGCTGAGCTCTGCTGGAGCGTTCATCTGCATTAGCTTAGCTTTAGCTCACAGGTTACAGAGACGAGAACGTCACACACACAACATGACGGATTGATCGAGCAGTTTCTCACGTATTGTTTCTTGATTGTTTAAGATAAGATCAACCTTTATACTGAAGGAAACTGCCGTGTCAGACAGCTCCAATAAGAACACATGAACAACTCAGACATAAAGTGTGTCGATGCAAAAGAGAATATTACAACAGACCACCTCAGATTTTCCACATGATGCAGTTCAGCATCATCTGCTTCTTCCTGTCTGCATCCAACAGAAACCACATCAGTGTGTGAGTCAGTCGACCTCGCCGACTCCACCCTGAGCCTGACCTCGGCCTCGCACCGCCTCCTAACTGAAGACAGGAAGGAGATAATGTCACCAAGATGTGTCACACACAAACACGAGCAGTGACGGGGGGTTCAGGAGGTCGGGAGGTTGTTGGCAAGCTCTCTGGATGTTTTCCCGCCACCTCAACGTGAAGAGACAATCGATCACTGTGTGAATCCACGAGACGAGGAGGTGAGCGCCGTGATTTACGATGTGGACGACAGCGCTTGGCAGACGCAGACGTAATTATTGTCTGAACGTGGAGTGATGTGGGAATGATGCAAACCGCCTTTTGTTTCGGGTCAAACTGAAGGAATCTGTGGAGAAAACTAATTTGTTTGGGCGGTAAATAAATGTCTGACTACATGAAGAGTAAAGGTGCTACGTCACTGTGTCCACATGTGTGTCAAAGATGGGTGAGCAACGTCGGGAATCAGAGCTTTCCTGGGTGGTTTTAAGCTAACCTCATGACACATACACAGCCTGGACGTTGTGCTCTTTAGCTCAAATCCATCAACTCTCAAAGTTTACGTTAGTTTCAGTTTTTCCAAAACCTGAAACACATTAAACAAAGCAAACATAAGGGATCGATGTCATTGTCTCCTCCAGCTGCTAACGTTAGCAATAACATTGAACCAAAATCTACAGTAGAAACCTAATGTGACCAAAACCAACAGTTAGCATATCGCTAGCTAACGGTGTCTATGGAGGGAAGTCAGAGAACTAGTTAAATATTTGTTCAGTCCAGCCGTGCTAATCCAGGGGTTAGGCTATCATTAGCTAGCTAAGTATCAGGCGACATTAGCTTGTTAGCTAGCTTGTTAGCTCGGTAAGCTATAATCAGATTTATTGAAGTAAATTTGCACATAAAAGGAATTTATTTTGGTGTTTTGGTAGAAAAAACAATGAGCATAGAAAAAGAATAGAAAGTAAGTCAACAGTGTTTCTTAACTTAACTCTAAAAATAAGATCGAATAAACAATATAAATATAAACAATATAAATATAAACAATATAAATATAAACGTGATGTGCGATGTTAAAGTGCTTCATTAAAATAACAGGGCTGCTCATGGCAGCAACATGGACCTCTCTTTAACTCAAAGGCTGCTGTCCTTTCTCAGAACATCAGTGATCCTGTGAGAGCTCGGGAACCCGGAGCGTTCAGAGGAACACATGAGGGGGCGTTCATGTGGACTCATGAACACATGAACACGGGCGTTCATGTGGACTCATGAACACATGAACACATGAACACGTCGCCAGTGGAAGGTGAAAGAATTAAAACCATTTTTTAGGACTTTAGCCTGTTAGCATGAAGAAGCTTTACAGAATTAGAAAGTTGTTAGAAAGTTTCATGACTGTGACATTCTATGCGTCACATTTGGTGACTATTTGACAAACACCTGTGAGACCAGGTCAGAGCTCAGGTAAGACTCCTGTGTTGCAGGTTGTCTCAGAGGTTGTTCGTGTTTAACACCTGATTAAAACAGTCAAAGTCAACAGCACGTTCTGGTGTTTACAGGAACGTTAACTGAAGTTCTTTGAAACAGTCCTCGCCCTCTGAGGCGGCCATGTTGGCACCGTGTCAGACCAGCACAGGAAACCACACAGTTAACCAAAGTGGAGATCCGTATTTATTTTTCCAGTCGTAACTAAAGTGCCGCTCTGCCACATATTTTACAGCTGGAAGTCAGAGTTTCCTGCTCTCGTACGTTCCTGGAACGCAGCGTCAGATGTTAAACGTGAGGTTTGTTGGCAGGAGCAGGAAATGGAGGAGTGTTGAGAGCAGCGATGGCATGTCCTCTCCGTCTGCAGCCACACACTGCCAGCTCAATCTCTCTGGATTTCTCATTAAGATCGCCCACCGAGATCCAGAAAAAAACACTGAATAACCTTCAGCTGCTGACAGACTGAGCGCGCTCAGACGCGGAGACACGCCTCCTCGTTCACGGAGACAATCAAGTCGAGGTTATTATCTCATCACTCGAAAATACGAGTCATTACCGATCTGAGCGGAGGAGGAAATGAGGACTTAAGTCAGAGAGGAAAGAAAAACATTCAGCAGGTTTACCTCCGTACGGAGGCGTGCTGCTGCCAAGAGGAGGGGGAACGAGACGTGTCGCAACACGGCAAGAGAAGAGGATCCGACAGGCGCCGTGTTTCAACTTCACAATCATCCATTAAACAACCAACTGAAGATAAAAGGGTCGTATAACTCTCTGCTCACAACATTTACGGAACGTCGGATTTTTCAAAATAAAGCGATAAAAAAAAGTTTGATTGGATTTTCAAAATAAAGCGATAAAAAAAAGTTTGATTGGATTTTCAAAATAAAGCGATAAAAAAAAGTTTGATTGGATTTTCAAAATAAAGCTCACTGAGAAACATTCCACATTTTAAGAGTTCTGGACGTTCAACAATAATCAGCCTGTGATGAATGTTGTGAAAGCTTTGCAGTTTATTTAAACCCTATAAACAACGTTAAAACGAGACACTTCCTTTAAAGAGGCTGATTTAACATCTTAATGTAGTCAAATGTAACTCGAGCCTTGAGGATGGATTTTTGTATATTAATCATTCATTTTTTTCTTGGCCAGTGTGGGCTTCCGTACGAAAGCTTCCATACTTTCCTTCTGCACATATTTTGAGAAATTGTTGTAATTTTCTTCCTGGTTCTGCTGTAATAACAGGAAGCAGAGAGTCTGTGGGTGGCTGGGTGGGATCATCATCGTGTGGACGCCCAAACGGAGAGGAAACGGAGCGGGTGGCAGCTCGCAGCACCTCCTCCTCCTCCTCCTCCTCCTCCTCCTCCATGCCGAGCAGAGAGTGCAGAGAGAGCTCCACAACTCTCACATGATTTACAGCCCGAGCAGCAGAGTTCACCGTGGATTCAAGCCAGCGACAAGCCCCCTTTTAACACCAGCTTTGTATTCTAATGACCCCCTAAACTGCACACAATCCATTTTCTGTCCATTAGCAGCGAGCGGCCGCCGCCACGCCGCAGCTAATATTCTTTAATTCACTCCACAAAGGGGGAGATTGTCCGGGGCCTCGCTGCACTTAATGCCTGCAATTACATCAGGTTACACATCCTGAAGTGACCCCCGGGGACCCGAGAGAGCCCCCCCCCCTCCTGCACCACCCTCCTAATCTACTCCACACCCGCCCAAACACCTGATAGCTGCTAAAAACACCGATGCTCCTCCTGCAGCCACACAGGCCGTGTCTGTTCCACCTCTCTGCTGTCGCTCTTTTCATTAACAAATAAAACAGGCTGGAATGTGACCGGACGGCACAGATGGCCGAAAATAAACCTGCACTCAATTAGAGCGGCACAGTCCACGTCTGTCCCGGGAAGGAGGAAAGAAAAGACTAAGCGGCTTGTTTTATGGCAGTTATTTATTGCCTTATAACTCAGAAATCAAATTAGTTCATATTGAGGAGGTTGAGCTGCAGTCGGCCCTGATTGATTTCCCTTCACGGGGTCGAGTTGATACGAGCGAGCCGGGGCCAAAGAAAACAAGAGCCGAGCCCAGAGTCCGTCCTGGAGGAGGCTCCGGGATCAGCACGAGGAGGAGGAGGAGGAGGAGGAGGAGCAGGAGGAGGAGGAGGAGGAGGAGGAGGAGGAGCAAGGATTCAGATCATTTAGTATCAAACCCAGCGTGTGAAAATATTCTGTTTCAAGTTAAAGAAGGAAAATGCAAAAGTTACATCATGATGATCAAAGTTTGATGTGATTGTATTGTTGGAGTGTTTGCAGCCGGGGACGTTGGGGAGTCACTGATTTATAGAGCTGAGGACACAGGTGAGGACACGAGGAGGAGGAGGAAGAAGACGTACTTCATCCCCTCTAAACGTTTCACATAGAGGAGCAGAAGAAGGAGAAGCTGATGGAGGAGTGGATGGAGAAGGAGGTTAAGGAGGAGGAGGAGTGGAGGAGTGGATGGAGCAGTAATGTTGTAGTTAGTGAAGAAGTAGTTCCCCTCCACCAGCAGATGTTCCTGCAGTGACACGACAGCTACAAGGACAGAAGCAGAAGAAGAACAGCAGGAGGAGGAGGAGGAGCTGTAAGGAGACATGGTTACAGGAGTCAGATGATAAAATGTTCAGAGCACTTTGACTCAGTGGTTCTCCGTCCAACACCTCCACCAGCATCCTGCAGGTCCCCCCCCCGACAGATGTTAGAAACATTAGGAAACACGGCCAGCAGTAAAAAAGAGCTCATGTAAGTTTTCCAAGAGAGCAAACAAAAGAATGTTTTAATGGTGCAGCTTTAAGAGGAGAATGTTGGACTGCTGCAGAAATTCAATTACAGCGTGATTGAGTGTTGACATTTCTGAGGCCGTAAGACAGGAAATTCATTAAACGCAGCCGAGCAGCCTGGGAGGGAAACTCCAGCCGCTGTAAAAGAATCCGCCGGTCCGAGGTGATTATGGAACGGATCGGTGCTCGGGTCAGGCCGCCGCTCCCCGCTCAGCCAATCCTGGATATTTAGAGGCTCTAGAACCGCCGCGCTCGCTGTATTGATTGAAAATAATCCACCTGGGACCCCGACTCACATCTGTACTGAGGGGGGAGGAGGGGGAGGAGGGGGAGGAGGGGGGAGGGTCAGGAATAATGTGAAGCATTGATTCGGACACGCATGGTATTGTAATAAGCTAATCTGGGAAAGAAACAGTCATGAACTGCTGCAGAACAAGACGGCCATTTGTGAGCAATTTATGACGGCGTGTGATCGTTACGTGAGGGCGACATTCACGGCGCGCCGCGGGGGGGCGGCTTCCTGCACAGACTCAGATCAGCTGATCAGGTTCATCGGCGGGAAGTAACGAGTCATGTCAGGTCGTTCTCTCCAGATCTCGAGTTCGGGCGTCCTGTTTAATCTTCGCACAGCGAGACCTGCATGTGTAAAAGTTTGTATGACAGGTGATGCACTCACAAACATTTACACAAAGGCCTCTGAACTTTGACCTTTGACTTTCTGGAAGCCAAACTCCTCGAGTTGATCCAAATGTTAAAACCATCTTCGTTTATCAGCCGTTGATCTCCGACTGAAAGCTTCACACGCAGTCATCAACAGACGTCCTTCCCCACACGCTGCCTCTCCTTCCTGTGGAGGCGGTTCAGGTTGTGTGCAGCCTGCAGACTCGACTCAGGGCAGAGCAGCAGCGCTGTGACTCCTCTGCACGCTCAGATAAAACTGAACTGTTTTTATTGAGGCGTAAAAAGACCCTTCAGCTGATCATCAATCAAAGATGAACTCAAAGTCTTTGTAGTAAAAACACAATTAAAGCTTTCTTCAGTTTAAAGGTTCAATCTTTAAATTTTAACACATTGATCAAAGAATCAGGACATTAACGTACCGTGTGTGTGGAGGCACAACAAACCTCGTTGTTTCTCTAGAAGATAAAATTATATAGAAATAAAAAAAAGAACATTTCTGTTTTTAACAGTTTTTACAGGTTTGTAGAGGACGTGTCACAGCGACTCATCTGCTGCGAGGTCACATGACACGACCGGACTGCACACCGCAAAATCAGATTCATCTGAAACGTGGCGTCAAAACGCGACGAAACTGTGAACGATGAAAAAGGAACGAAAAAAATAATGAAGTTACGACTTTTAACAAAACTGAGCCGATCCCAAATCAGGTTATTGATACATGAACGTTTAACCAGAGAAACATCAGGAGGAGAGGAGAGGCACACACACACACACACACACACACTCACACACACACACACACACACACACACACAGGCCTCACACACTCACACACACACACACACACACACACACACACACACACACAGGCCTCACACACACACACACACACACTCACACACACACACACACACACACAGCAGCAGCGAGCAAAGTCAGATGAAGTTTGCTGACAGAATATTTCAGAGGAGACACATTGTTGGAAGAAGTCACACTGTAAACTACGGTGGCTGACAGGGGCCAAAGCTACCTCCCAGAACATGAGGACAAACACGCCGCGCACTCATCAACATAAAAAAGGAACAATGGAAACGAGCTACACAGGCCTTTGTAGTGCATTGTCCTTGTCAGCCACCGTAGATAACTTTGACCCTCTGAGGTCCTCCTGACCTGCTGCTGCCGCCGGGCTGTTACCCTCTTTATAAAGCCTCATCCTTTGTTTCCTGCAGTGATGGCACTCTGAGGGCCGAGCGAGGGGCGAGGGGCGAGGAGCGAGGGAGCGACGGCGGAGTGAGGGGCGAGGGGCGAGGAGCGAGGGGTGAGGAGCGAGGGAGCGATGGCGGAGCGAGGAGCGAGGGAGCGACAGCAGGAATGAGAGAAAAAGAACATTTCCTGAGCTTCTTCACAAAGAATATTTTAAACATCATCTGCTCGGATTAAAACAAACTTTCACTGAACATTTAATGTGACTGTTTCTGAGTTTGAAAGCTGAAACATCAAACTGAAGCACTGTGTGTGTGTGTGTGTGTGTGTGTGTGTGTGTGTGTGTGTGTGTGTGTGTGTTGTCTGCTCTGCAGGTGTGTAACAGTTAACACCTGAGTGTTGGTGAGCCCTCCGCGTCCTGCCTCCTCTCCAGGTGATTAAAAACAGTCTGATTTCTAAATAAATGATGCTCCTCTCTCCAGCTCGGAGCGGTCGGACTCCCAGCCCGGATTCTCTCCCAACTTTCAGGCTCAATAACTCAAAAGTGCAGAAGAAGAAGCAGCCGAGCGAGACAAAGTGTAAATAATATTTCTACCTGAGAGCTTCGCTGGGGTTAAAACTAATCCCTGAAACGGGAGCGTCCCGGGGTAACGAAGCAGCTCATGAATATTCTGTGAGGGGCTTCGCAACAAGTCCACTTTTTCTTATTTTCTAATTGACGGAAAGTTCAGTCGATTATTTATTTATGGCGGCTGCAGCTCGGCGCTCCCTGCGAGGCTGATAGGAATAAAGGGGGGGCGGGGGGCCCACAGACCCTGAGACCTTGTAAAGATCGCTGCTAACACTTTTTCTGCTGAGGATTTGTGAACTCCATCTCGCCTAATCACAATGGAGCCTATTAGTGCTTGACATTTTTATCCGGCAGCCAAAGACTTCACATCTCGGCTGCGGCGGGGGCTAACGGTAGCGGACAGCTCGGTGCTGCAGCCGGGGGGCCGGGGGCCGGACGGCGCTCCTCCTGGGCCCACCTGCAATCCAATACCTGAGCCCCCGCGCCGCGGACGCATCGATTTGTTGTCAG
>NW_027211693.1:3390000-3400000 GCF_022749685.1 Semicossyphus pulcher
AAACCTGCCCCCCCACAGAGAGGAGGAGAGGTCACATGATGCGACTCCACAGAGGCTCAGGTGGATTTACAGCCGCTCTCTGCGACGCTGCGTCCATTAAAACTCTGTGAACGTTCTGTGAGCTGCAGCGAGCAGCAGGATTTATGAAAGGAAACGGCTGCACAGAGCTTTTTCTGTTTTATTATATTTTCCAGAGGAAAGTGTCACGTTTCAGCGCTCGCTGGGAAACTGGACACAGGAAGCCGACGACAACATCTGGATGTGATTTCAGAGACGGCAGGAAAATGAAAAGTGAAGCAGCGACAGAAACGACCGCAGCTGGATGTTCGACTGTGAGACACAAACGAAAATAAATCTGAACACGAGGGTCACGACCTCCCAGAACCCCTCGTATGAAGAACGTCTTCTCGAGTGCTGCACTTAAACACAACTCTGAGGAGCCTCATCATGAGACGGCGCACGGGAGAGGAGGCCTTCGCATTTAAATCTATGAACTATTTACTTTATTTAACTTTAACTTATTTTACAGATTAAAAACAAATTCAAAGGTAGACGTACAGAAAACAAACAGTTTGAGGAAAGACAGGGACTGAAGGAAAGAATTATGTGTATCAAAGGGGTCAAAGGTCAAGGAATCAGTCAGTATTAAATGTGTCTGTGTACCACACTCCTGTCACAGTACGACTGATGCGACATGTTCTCCGCTCAGCTTCCTGCATTGATACTTAAAGAGACTCATTTCTACATTTCAGAGAAATAAATTGAAGTCTTTTCTAATCTCACGTCACGTGTTTCTTCATTTCCCTTTAAATTAAAGCTCCACGTCTTTGTTTGTTTAACACTAAATATTTGTAATGCTTCCTGTCTAAGACAATAAAATGATTAAGTGTGGAAGTCATTAAAAAGCCATTCTGATCTAATCACATGAACATGTCGAGTGTCTGCTGCACGCTTTAATCTGCTGTCTGAAACATAATTAGTAAACCCTCCGCTGCCCTCCGTCGTCTGCACTCGCCTGGAGATGAAAAGAAGGAAAGGAGGAGATATTGAGCAGCTGATGGAGGTTAACAGGTTTCCAGCGAGCGTGTTGTCGGTTTTCCTGCCTGTGTTTCATCATCGTGTTCGCGCTGTAGCTTTAATATCGACTGTCACCGGGGAGCGGCACAAATATGTACCATCATCGTCTGAGGCGATGAAGAAATGAAGAACACAATAACATCAAAGGAAACAAAGCGTTCGGATCACTTTAAAGACAACAGCAGGAGGAAGAAATGACACTTTACAGGAAAAACAGCCGCGTTCATTTCCATACGAGATGTTGAACCTTCGTTTAAACCCCCGAGGTGTTCGCTCCTCGGAGGATCCTCCACGTCGGAGGGAAAGAGAGAAAGACTTCCTCTTTGTTTCTGAGGTTTTCTAAAAATACAGCGTCTGATCAGATAAATCACGTTTCAGGCTGAAGTGTTCTCAGAGTCCGAGACCGAGGTTCCCTGAAGGCAGCACGGAGTGTTTTCTCTGCCTGATAAGAACTGAGCTAATATTTTCAATATCCAGCCTCATACAAGACAAACATTTACAGACACATTTACATTTTCTGACACGCAGCTGAGAGCTCTCAGCACCAGACAGCCCAAAGTACCGGTCCAAGTTCTAATAAAGCACACTCAATAATATGAAGTGAACACTGCGCTCATGTGGACACGGCCAGAGTTTAATGTCGCTCAATGTCCACCGGATCCTCGGGCCATGAGGGGGTCCTCGCAGTCAGTGAAAGGATGTTGGGGGTCCTCGAGAGTGGCCCTGGGAGAGATTCAAGAATACTTTAAATGGTTCTCAGGATGCTTGCGAGCATATTTGGGTCCTTGAGGAGGTTTTTAAGGATGTTGAGGAAGTTCTAAGTGTCCTTACATTCACCCATTCACACACTCATTCACACACTGATGGCAGAGGCCTAAGTGCCTGTCTCCACTCAGGATCTATGCCCATTCATACACCGAAGGCTCTGCCACTGGGAGCAATTTGGGGTTAGGTGTCTTGCCCAAGGACACTCACACGACATGTGACTGTAGCAGTCAGGCATCGAACCACCAACCTTCTGACTGAGAGGCGACCGACTCTTCCACTGAGCCACAGCCGCTCATATTGACAGGTTTTATGGTTCTAGAGGCTCCTGAGAAGTTGGTTCCGACGTCCTAAAGAGAATGAGGTTGTGTAACAGGAACATCTAAGGATGTTATCAGGGTCCTTTGATAGAGATCCTTCAGGAAACATTGAGGGGGTTTGAGAAGTCTTGATTTTGTACAAAGGTTCCTCAGGGCACAAGCTCTTGTTTAGAACATTTCAGGGGTCCTAAGGGTTTTAGGGTCACTTGGTATTGTTTGAGGATGTCTTGTCAATACTATCAGAGTTCTTGAAGTTGGGTTATAAACAGGGTTTTAGGCCACCAAAGAATGTGGGTATAATGTTGTAGGGTTCCTCTACCATCGAGACATATTGGGTCTTTAATGAGATCGTATGACAGCGATGCTTGAGGATATTTTAAGGGCCATTTAGAGGGACCCTTGAAACTATAGGATCATTGAGAGGGTTCCAGCAGCACCCGAGGAGGTTATAGGGGACACTAAGGTGGTTTATAGAGTCCTAAATAAAAAGTCCTTTGAGGTTTCAAGGTGTGCGGAGGACTTCTTCCCTATGAGGGGTCGAGACCCTGAAGGACTTCCCAGAAACCAAATCTTGAGATTCTCTGGAGGTCAGTGGGTCACATTATGAGGTTGGACAGTCAGTAAGAACATTATGGGGGTCAATCAGAAGGATCTGAGATTCCTAACATCGTTTTAAAAGTAAGGCTATAAAGCAGAGGAGGTTTTACAGTTTCTGGAGTTTCTGGGATTTGAGGATACAATCCAGGACCTTGAAGGAGTTCCGCTGGTCTTTAGCAGGTTCTGTGAGGTATAAACAAGCAGCGCGTGCTTCAGACACACACACACGGCGCTGTTCCACCCTGCCGGCTCCGCTGTTCACACCATTTCGCCTCTGTTACTAGCTCTGATGCGGAACGACTCCGCCCCACCATTCAGCCTCCGTGTGTTCTACATAGAAGACGGAACGTAGGGGTGTAATAATCCCGCCTTGAACTGGCAGTGTGAAAAGGGCCCTGGGTTTTTAGGAGGGTTTTTAGGTTTTTAGAATTACAAAGTGCCTATGAAGGATCCTTGAGGAGGTTCTACAAAGAGTGAACGGGTTCTTTGGGTGGTTCCTTGAGATGTTGACGGGGGCACTGAGAGGCTGTGAGTCTTAAGGTTTTAAGGAATCCTGAAAAGGTCCACACATCTGTGAGGTTTTTGGTGGGTTTTAAGAGCCACTTGACAGTTTCTGAAAGTTTCCCTGACCCTGGAGAGGCTCCAGGGTTCCTTCAGGAAGTATTCAGGGTTCTATTTCCTTGTTCCAAAACTAACTGACAAAAGAAACCCCAACTACAGCCGCAGATTTATTTTTTCTCTGTAAGTGAAGACCTGGACTCTTGACTGTTGATCCTCTCTGCAGGGTCTCCTGTTCTTTGACTGCTGCTGGCTGTACATTAAATCCAGATTACACCTCAGAGACCCATGAGAACTGCTTTTGCCAAACATAAAAAGTCGCCTTTTTCTGGATGTTTTTCTTAAAAAAAAAAAAAAAAGAAACTCAAACTGCTGTCAGGGGTTCCTGCAGGAGGAAAACTCTTAGAAAAGTCGGGGAATCCCTGAGGAATGACTGCCAGGAACATAAAGGGGGGCCAAAGGACCCCACCACAAGATCCACCACAGAGCCACGTCCTCGGGGTCACATAACGGGTTGACTCGGCCCTGGATATGTGGAGATTTTTCTCTTTGGTTTGAGGAGAGGAAATGCAGCAGAGTTTTACGACCTCTAACCCTGAGTGGATCAGAGCGGAGGAGGGGTCACGTGTCGGAGGCGGGATTCAGGAGTTTACGGAAACTTCAGCTGTGAGCAGGAGAATACGGCTGCAGCTCCCGAACCTTTAACCTGGTTAATATTCCCACCGAACAGGAGAGGGTCAGCGCTCAGTCTGGAAGGTTTTAATAAGAGTTTAAAAAACAGAACTATGAACTTTATGAGCGTTTCAGCAACAAACATACAGATGTTCGATCTGGTTCATGTATGAAGGCAAATTTCTCTTGATTTAACTTAAAGACGCGCGTCAGAGGTACCAGGATGTGACACGTTGTCAACTCTACAATTTTAAATAAAGTTTGAACAATAATTTAATAAAACAGCAAGTGTGTAATACAGCAAAAAAATATAACTGACTGAGTTTAAACTCTGCAGCCTTAAAGTCAAAACCACATGCTGTGTGTGTGTGTGTCTGGGGACGTGGCCTTACATTAACCCCGCTCGCTCTGAAGGTTCAGAGGAGGAGGAAGAAGAAGAGGAGGCCGCTCCACCTCCTCACTCCTGCAGAATGAAATCTTTAGAAAAAGAGAAACTGGAGTGTGAATAAAGGTCAGCCGTCCTGCGCTGTCAACACACACACACACACACACACACACACACACACACACACACACACACACACGCAGGGCAGCAGTCGTCCTGGAGGATTTGAGCATGTGCAGAGATGGATTGTGATTTTTCTGCTGGTTAAAAACGTTGCAGCAGCAGCAGTCGACCTGCTCGGCTGACAGAGCGAGTCTCAACATTCATCTTCAGCTGGAAACACAAAACAAACGTGTGACGAGCGAAAGCAGAAAAAATCAGGACGATCAGTGTCAGACGTTTATTTAAAAATCACTGCTTTGATTAAACTTGAGATCAATATTTGACGATCGTGTTTAACTTCAGAATAAAAACGATCTTTTATTCTTCTGCAGAGGAGAGCTGAAGCTTCATTTACGTCTCTCAGGATGATGTCATTTCGCTACATTGGGCTCAAAGTGATTTTGGATCACTACAAATAATATCTTTATTGATTCTTGTAGTTGGTTTGTCAGAGCTGACAGATTTTAGGGATGAGAAAGAAAGATACCACAGGAAATGACATCACGATAATCAAAAGCTTCTGCTGATAAAAAAACACGTTTCTACAATCAGAACAGTTTTTCATGGTTTACAGGTTTCTTTAGAAAATAAAGTGTAAAACTTCATTAACTTTATATTTGTGTTGGACAGATTTAACGATGTGAATTATTCGCATGAAGAAATGACATCACAATAATCAGAAATATCAATGAAGGATTTCATTTCTCTCAGTTTGACTTTAAAAAGAATAAATTAACAGATCGTCTCCAAACTAGATTATATTTATATTTTTATCTATTTTCAGGTTTTAATAATGTTTGGAACAAAGTCGCTGAGAGAGAGAGACAACGGTGATCATGTGATCGGCCTCGTACACGGAGCGATGATGATGATGATGATGATGATGACGATGAAGAAGATGACGATGATGACGATGAAGATGATGATGATGAAGATGACGATGATGATGATGATGATGATGATGACGATGAAGACGATGACGATGAAGATGATGATGATGAAGATGACGATGATGATGATGACGACGATGATGACGATGAAGATGACGACGATGATGAAGATGACAATGATGATGATGACGATGATGAAGATGACGATGATGATGATGACGATGATGATGATGACGACGATGAAGATGATGACGATGATGATGACGACGATGATGAAGATGAAGATGACGATGATGATGATGACGACGATGATGATGATGACGACGATGATGACGATGAAGATCACGATGATGATGATGACGATGATGAAGATGACGATGAAGATGACGACGATGATGATGACGACGATGATGATGAAGATGATGAAGATGACGATGATGACGATGATGATGAAGATGATGAAGATGACGATGATGACGATGATGAAGATGACGAGGATGATGATGATGACGATGATAAAGATGAGGATGATGATGATGAGGATAATGAAGATGACGATGATGATGATGACGATGATGAAGATGACGATGAAAATGACGACGATGATGATGATGACGATGATGATGAAGATGACGATGATGAAGATGACGATGAAGATGATGAAGATGACGATGATGACAATGATAAAGATGACGATGATGATGATGAAGATGACGACGATGATGGTGACGACGATGATGATGACGATGAAGATGATGACGATGATGATGATGAAGATGATGAAGATGACGATGATGACGATGATAAAGATGAGGATGATGATGATGAGGATAATGAAGATGACGATGAAGATGACGACGATGATGATGACGACGATGAAGATGACGATGAAGATGAAGATGACGATGATGATGATGATGACAATGAAGATGATGAAGATGATGATGATGACAATGATAAAGATGACGATGATGAAGATGACGATGACGACGATGATGGTGACGACGATGATGATGACGATGATGATGATGACGATGAAGATGATGAAGATGATGATGATGACAATGATAAAGATGAGGATGATGATGATGAGGATAATGAAGATGACAATGATGATGATGACAATGATAAAGATGATGATGACGATGATGAAGATGATGATGAAAATGACGACAATGATGATGATGACGATGATGATGAAGATGACGATGATGAAGATGACGATGAAGATGATGAAGATGACGATGATGACAATGATAAAGATGACGATGAAGATGATGATGATGAAGATGACGATGACGATGATGACGATGAAGATGATGACGATGACGATGATGAAGATGATGAAGATGATGAAGATGACGATGATGATGATGACGATGAAGATGACGACGATGATGATGATGACGATGATGATGATGAAGATGACGATGATGACAATGATAAAGATGACGATGATGATGATGACGATGAAGATGACGACGATGATGGTGACGACGATGATGATGACGATGAAGATGATGACGATGATGAT
This sequence comes from Semicossyphus pulcher, assembly GCF_022749685.1. NCBI lineage: Eukaryota > Metazoa > Chordata > Actinopteri > Labriformes > Labridae > Semicossyphus > Semicossyphus pulcher. The sequence continues at coordinate 3,396,961 of NW_027211693.1, forward strand.
GATGAAGATGATGAAGATGATGAAGATGATGAAGATGACGATGATGACGATGATAAAGATGAGGATGATGATGATGAGGATAATGAAGATGACGATGAAGATGACGACGATGATGATGACGACGATGAAGATGACGATGAAGATGAAGATGACGATGATGATGATGATGACAATGAAGATGATGAAGATGATGATGATGACAATGATAAAGATGACGATGATGAAGATGACGATGACGACGATGATGGTGACGACGATGATGATGACGATGATGATGATGACGATGAAGATGATGAAGATGATGATGATGACAATGATAAAGATGAGGATGATGATGATGAGGATAATGAAGATGACAATGATGATGATGACAATGATAAAGATGATGATGACGATGATGAAGATGATGATGAAAATGACGACAATGATGATGATGACGATGATGATGAAGATGACGATGATGAAGATGACGATGAAGATGATGAAGATGACGATGATGACAATGATAAAGATGACGATGAAGATGATGATGATGAAGATGACGATGACGATGATGACGATGAAGATGATGACGATGACGATGATGAAGATGATGAAGATGATGAAGATGACGATGATGATGATGACGATGAAGATGACGACGATGATGATGATGACGATGATGATGATGAAGATGACGATGATGACAATGATAAAGATGACGATGATGATGATGACGATGAAGATGACGACGATGATGGTGACGACGATGATGATGACGATGAAGATGATGACGATGATGATGATGAAGATGATGAAGATGATGAAGATGACGATGATGATGATGACGATGAAGATGACGACGATGATGATGATGACGATGATGATGATGACGATGATGATGAAGATGATGAAGATGACGATGATGACGATGATGAAGATGACGATGAAGATGATGATGATGACAATGATGACGATGAAGATGATGACGATGATGATGACGACGATGATGAAGATGAAGATGACGATGATGATGATGACGACGATGATGATGATGACGACGATGATGACGATGAAGATCACGATGATGATGATGACGATGATGAAGATGACGATGAAGATGACGACGATGATGATGACGACGATGATGATGAAGATGATGAAGATGACGATGATGACGATGATGATGAAGATGATGAAGATGACGATGATGACGATGATGAAGATGACGATGATGATGATGACGATGATAAAGATGAGGATGATGATGATGAGGATAATGAAGATGACGATGATGATGATGACGATGATGAAGATGACGATGAAAATGACGACGATGATGATGATGACGATGATGATGAAGATGACGATGATGAAGATGACGATGAAGATGATGAAGATGACGATGATGACAATGATAAAGATGACGATGATGATGATGAAGATGACGACGATGATGGTGACGACGATGATGATGACGATGAAGATGATGACGATGATGATGATGAAGATGATGAAGATGACGATGATGACGATGATAAAGATGAGGATGATGATGATGAGGATAATGAAGATGACGATGAAGATGACGACGATGATGATGACGACGATGAAGATGACGATGAAGATGAAGATGACGATGATGATGATGATGACAATGAAGATGATGAAGATGATGATGATGACAATGATAAAGATGACGATGATGAAGATGACGATGACGACGATGATGGTGACGACGATGATGGTGACGACGATGATGATGACGATGATGATGATGACGATGAAGATGATGAAGATGATGATGATGACAATGATAAAGATGAGGATGATGATGATGAGGATAATGAAGATGACAATGATGATGATGACAATGATAAAGATGATGATGACGATGATGAAGATGATGATGAAAATGACGACAATGATGATGATGACGATGATGATGAAGATGACGATGATGAAGATGACGATGAAGATGATGAAGATGACGATGATGACAATGATAAAGATGACGATGAAGATGATGATGATGAAGATGACGATGACGATGATGACGATGAAGATGATGACGATGACGATGATGAAGATGATGAAGATGATGAAGATGACGATGATGACAATGATAAAGATGACGATGATGATGATGACGATGAAGATGACGACGATGATGGTGACGATGAAGATGACGACGATGATGATGATGACGATGATGATGATGAAGATGACGATGATGACAATGATAAAGATGACGATGATGATGATGACGATGAAGATGACGACGATGATGGTGACGACGATGATGATGACGATGAAGATGATGACGATGATGATGATGAAGATGATGAAGATGATGAAGATGACGATGATGATGATGACGATGAAGATGACGACGATGATGATGATGACGATGATGATGATGACGATGATGATGAAGATGATGAAGATGACGATGATGACGATGATGAAGATGACGATGAAGATGATGATGATGACAATGATAAAGGTGACGATGATGACGATGATAAAGATGAGGATGATGATGATGAGGATAATGAAGATGACGATGAAGATAACGACGATGATGACGACGATGATGATGACGACGATGAAGATGACGATGAAGATGATGACGATGATGATGATGAAGATGACGATGATGATGACGACGATGATGACGATGAAGATGATGAAGATGATGATGAAGATGACGATGATGATGAAGATGAAGATGACGATGACGATGATGAAGATGATGATGATGATGATGACGATGATGATGACGATGATGAAGATGACGATGATAATGATGACGATGATGATGATGATAACGACGATGACGATGATGACGATGATGATGATGATGACGATGACGACGATGATGGTGACGACGATGATGATGACGATGAAGATGATGACGATGATGACGATGATGAAGATGACGATGATGATGATGACGATGATGAAGATGACGATGACGATGAAGATGACGACGATGATGATGATGATGATGATGATGACGATGAAGATGACGACGATGATGATGATGAAGATGACGATG
>NW_027211693.1:3407500-3462500 GCF_022749685.1 Semicossyphus pulcher
ACGATGATGATGACGATGAAGATGATGACGATGATGATGATGAAGATGATGAAGATGATGAAGATGACGATGATGACGATGATAAAGATGAGGATGATGATGATGAGGATAATGAAGATGACGATGAAGATGACGACGATGATGACGACAATGATGATGATGACGATGAAGATGACGATGATGAAGATGACGATGATAATGATGACGATGATGATGATGATAACGACGATGACGATGATGACGATGATGATGATGATGACGATGATGATGATGACGATGATGATGATGATGACGACGATGACAATGATGAAGATGACGATGATGAAGACGACGATGATGATGACGACGGTGACGATGATGAAGATGACGATGATGATGACGACGATGACGATGACGATGAAGATGATGACGATGATGATGATGACGACGATGATGACGATGAAGATGATGATGAAGATGACGATGATGATGAAGATGAAGATGACGATGACGATGATGAAGATGATGATGATGATGATGACGATGATGATGACGATGATGAAGATGACGATGATAATGATGACGATGATGATGATGATAACGACGATGACGATGATGACGATGAAGATGATGACGATGATGAAGATGACGATGATGACGATGATGAAGATGACGATGAAGATGATGAAGATGATGATGATGACAATGATAAAGATGACGATGATGACGATGAAGATGACGACGATGATGGTGACGACGATGATGATGACGATGAAGATGATGACGATGATGATGATGAAGATGATGAAGATGATGAAGATGACGATGATGACGATGATAAAGATGAGGATGATGATGATGAGGATAATGAAGATGACGACGATGATGACGACAATGATGATGATGACGATGAAGATGACGATGATGAAGATGACGATGATAATGATGACGATGATGATGATGATAACGACGATGACGATGATGACGATGATGATGATGATGACGATGATGACGATGATGATGATGACGATGATGATGATGATGACGACGATGACAATGATGAAGATGACGATGATGAAGACGACGATGATGATGACGACGATGACGATAACGATGATGAAGATGATGATGATGATGATGATGATGATGACGATGACGATGATGAGGATGATGATGATGACGACGATGACGACGATGACGATGATGAAGACGACGATGATGATGACGACGATGATGAAGACGACGATGACGATGATGAAGACGACGATGATGATGATGACGATGATGAAGACGACGATGACGATGATGATGATGACGATAACGATGATGAAGATGATGATGAAGATGACAACGATGACTATGATGAAGATGATGATGACGATGATGACGATGATGACGATGACGACGATGACGACGATGACGATGATGAAGATGACAATGATGATGATGATGATGATGAAGATGGCGATGATGACGATAACGAAGATGATGATGATGATGACGACGATGACGATGACGATGATGAAGATGACGATGATGATGATGACGATGACGACGATGACGATGATGAAGATGACGATGATGATGACGACGATGACGATAACGATGATGAAGATGATGATGATGATGACGATGACGACGATGACGATGATGAGGATGATGATGATGACGACGATGACGACGATGACGATGATGAAGACGACGATGATGATGACGACGATGACGATAACGATGATGAAGATGATGACGATGACAACGATGACTATGATGAAGATGATGATGATGACGACGATGATGACGATAACGATGATGAAGATGATGACGATGATGACGATGATGATGATGACGATGATGATGATGATGACGACGATGACAATGATGAAGATGACGATGATGAAGATGACGATGATGACGACGATGATGACGATAACGATGATGACGATGATGATGATGATGACGATGATGACGATGAAGATGATGACGATGATGAAGATGACGATGATGATGACGACGATGACGATGACGATGAAGATGATGACGATGATGATGATGACGACGATGATGACGATAACGATGATGAAGATGATGACGATGATGACGATGATGACGATGACGACGATGACGACGATGACGATGATGAAGATGACAATGATGATGATGATGAAGATGATGAAGATGACGATGATGACGATGATAAAGATGAGGATGATGATGATGAGGATAATGAAGATGACGATGAAGATGACGACGATGATGATGACGACGATGATGACGACGATGATGATGACGACGATGAAGATGATGACGATGATGATGATGAAGATGATGAAGATGATGATGATGATGACGATGATGATGAAGATGACGATGACGATGACGATGATAAAGATGATGATGATGATGATGACGATGATGAAGATGACGATGATGAAGATGACGATGATAATGATGACGATGATGGAGATGACGATGACGCTGATGATGATGACGATGATGACGATGACGATGATGATGATAACGACGATGACGATGATGACGATGATGATGATCATCATCGTCGTCATGACGATGATGATGAAGATGATGAAGATGACGATGATGACGATGATGAAGATGACGATGAAGATGATGAAGATGATGATGATGACAATGATAAAGATGACGACGATGATGGTGACGACAGTGATGATGACGATGAAGATGATGACGATGATGAAGATGATGAAGATGACGATGATGACGATGATAAAGATGAGGATGATGATGATGAGGATAATGAAGATGACGATGAAGATGAGGATAATGAAGATGACGATGAAGATGACGACGATGATGACGACAATGATGATGACGACGATGAAGATGACGATGACGATGATGATGACGACGATGATGACGATGAAGATGATGAAGATGATGATGAAGATGACGATGATGATGAAGATGAAGATGATGATGAAGATGATGAATATGATGATGATGATGATGACGATGATGATGACGATGATGAAGATGACGATGATAATGATGACGATGATGATGATGATAACGACGATGACGATGATGACGATGATGATGATGATGACGATGATGATGATGACGATGATGATGATGATGACGACGATGACAATGATGAAGATGACGATGATGAAGACGACGATGATGATGACGACGATGACGATAACGATGATGAAGATGATGATGATGATAAAGATGAGGATGATGATGATGAGGATAATGAAGATGACGATGAAGATGACGACTATGATGATGATGACGACGATGATGACGATAACGATGATGAAGATGATGATGATGATGATGACGATGATGACGATGATGACGATGACGATGATGAAGATGACGATGATGATGACGACGATGACGATGACGATGAAGATGATGACGATGACGATGACGATGATGAAGATGGTTATCTCATGGTGTCATCGCCCCCTCCGTGCCCTCAGACTTGTCTTACAGGATCAGAACGTCTGTCGCCTCCTCGCTGGGAGAAAAAGGACATTCTAGTTTACAGTCTGACACGCTCACATGTTTTTGTTCAATAAGAAGATGATATCTAACTGCAGGTTTTTATTCTTCTGATCATTAAACATTTTAAAGGTTTGTCTTCATGTTTTCATTAAGTCACATTTTCAGTTTTTGTAATAATATGCAGCATAAATGATTCATGAGAGCAGGTTCACTTTCCTGCTACGGTCTCTGTCTCAGATGCAGAACAAAGAGGAACAAGAGGAAATGAAATGTATGGATGAATGTCCGCTTTGGGCTTCCGTAGAAAAAGTCTGAATTTATGTAAATGAGCTTTTTAAAACAGTTCTTGTCTGAAATTGTGAAGATCAGCAGAAGTTTGTTCTTCCTCAGAGAACTCTAAGTTAAGTAACGCAGATAATAATCTTTATGTTTCTTGTTCTTTATTAAAAACTCTCCTGATGTCTGATTGTTTCCTCTCATCACTCCTCCTCTCTCTGGCAGCTTCAGGAAACTCGTCATGGGAAACAGAGGAGTGACTCAGCGAGCGGGCGAGACGCTCGCCACATCAAATCAATCCTGGGAAAAATGTGGCACAAAAATCCTCCTGAATGTTTCTGATCCAGCAGCCGAACGAGGTCCAGAGTCAGAAACTGGCAGGAAATGTTCTTCTGGTGAGCAAACGTCCAAACAGGGTCAGAACAGGAAGTGATGCTGAATGTTCCTCCTGTCACATGTTTATGCTCAGTTTGGTGGTTTGGTCACAGAAAGAATTGTTTATCCATTACTTATTAATTATCATAACGTGTGGTTTATTGAGATAACCTTTATTAATGACACTGCTGTTAAGTGACCTGCAGTTAGCTTCCTGTTACACCTTTGTTTGTTTAGCTAGCTTTGTTAATGTTGGCTAACATCAACAACTTGTTTTCTAACATAAGTCAGGATCATGACGTTAGCTGGTGAAGTACTTTGACAAGCTAAACTACTAACATAACCACCAAGACAGTTTTCTGCTAGCCATAGTCTTAGCAAGCAGGCAGGTTAAGGTTAGCCAGTTAGCTGTAACTTAGCTATGCTGCATGGACCTGGTGTTGGTTACTTTTCAACGTTAGCTATTCAAAAACTTAAAGCTAGCTAATCGATCAACCCCGGGAGTCTGGATGAAACATTATTCAGTCAAGACATTATTTACTACGTGAGCTAGCTAGCAACGTATCCCTGTTAGTAAGCAGGCTAACATTAGCTAAGCTGTTAGTTCAAAGCCCTGCTAATGTTAACCCCAAAGTCACATTTCCATTTGTTCAGACAGGCTCAAGTACTTAAAAGTTTTTGTGCTTCACGTTGGATTCCGTTTGTTTATGTTTGTTTACGTTGACTAACACTACTTGTTAGCTAACATTAGCACTGTTAGCACTGCAGGGGAGCTGAGGAGAGGCAGGGCTGGGTATGAATCAGGCTCTCAGACAGAGAATGTGCTCATGAATAAAATCTTTTTTAATTGAATCTTTTTAACGAACCTGAAGACGTTCTTATTTTCCTTTGGAGCTGAAACAGGATGTAAAGCAGGGATTAATGATTCCAGGTGTGTAACTGACAGGTGAACTCTCCTGTCAGTATAAAGCAGGAGTGAGTTAATGTTATTGATCGACAGACTCTGATCTGCAGCTCGTTAACATGCAGGACCGATCGCAGCCGGACGCTCTGATTGGACATCTGTCAATAGAGGAATTAACGTGTTGCCCCCCCCGCCCCAGGACGGAGGTTAGACAATCCTGCTGAGGACGCCCCCCCCCCACCTCCATCAGCAGCATCACTCTGAGAGATTGACAGCAGGATTAGAGACGGAGAGCTGCCTCGGACCCCCCCGGACCTCCTCACCGGGTCTCTGAGATAAACGCTGTGTTTAAGATTGACAGGTGAGACAAAGAGAAATATTCTGATGCTAAACGATGTTTTCTTTTCATCCCGTCAGACCTGCAGACGTCACTGAGGACGAGTCACTCCAGCTTATTGTATTTTTGTGTTCCACAGAAATGTAGTGTTCACTGTCAGACAGAAACTCAGGGGCCAAGCGAAACGATACAATGAGAATAATGATGAAATAAAATCACCTGTCAAGAGAAGATAAGATGCACAGATGACAATAGACCAAATGAACATAAAAATGAGGTAATCAATCACAAAACACTGATGTTCAGGTTTACTAAGATTTCACAAACACAGTCTCGTGTTTCAGACCTTAAGCTGTCTCAGGGAGGGGGACAATAAAGGGGGTGTCCCACACCGTCCAGGAACCTGATCCAGAGGTCTGCAGAGAGACTCAGCGTCCAACACAAACCGAAGGATCCAGCAGAGACTGAAACGCCGCCTGCAGACCACTGAGGAACCTCCTGCTGCTGATCCTCCAGCCCAACAACCCTGCTGACACATGCAGACGGGATCCAGCGTCCACAACAGCTGCAGCCCTCCTCCTCCCCTCTAACCGCTGATTCCCCGGACACTTCCTGTCCCAGTGACAGCTGGACTTTTACAGGTGAGGAGTAACCTGCATTCAAACATGCATGAGAACAAAACTGTCACCATCTTGGTTTTCTGGAGCCAGAAGTGACCATATTTGGACAAGAGGGTGGGGCTGGAGAGGATATCAGCTAACTCTAGTGCTAGCTTGGTGGTAAATGTTCTTACTAATGAGACAGCGACTCCTCAGAGTGTCTTTGACTTCAACCGAACACTAAACAAGACACGTTCCAGGTCACTGTGGTAGTGACCTTTCAGTCGCCTGTAAGACTCTTATTGTGAAACAGGGAGGAAGTGGTATACTTACTGCAGGTAACCCAACAGAAACACCTGCAGCACAGAGGTCTAATGTGAATCAGCTTCAGTGTGTTCAGTGTCAGTGAGTCGGATGTGAAAGTGTTCGTTACGTTAAAGAGAGAAAGTGTTCAGCCTTCCGACGCTCACTGGAACTGAACTCACCAATAAAAAATGAAAGAAAGAGGTCAACTCGTGTTTTCCCTTTAAATATTCACACTGATGATTGAGTGCCCACACACACTCACACACACGCACACACACACGCACATGCACACACACACACTTACAAACACACACACACACACACACGTTTAAAATTCAAACAAGTCCACGGCCGAACATTTAGATTCAGGTCATTAGCTGCCCAAAATGTGCATCTCAATATGTGGGCCAACACTTATTAAGATTTTTTTGACGGCTGAACGTCTGAATAATTCATTTTTTGTTGGAGGCACATCATTTATTTATTAATCAGCCTTAAATTTGGACTCAGATCAGATTATCGGCTGCTCTCCAGCACCTTCTCCTTCCTGTCAGCCAGGATTTCAGGTCCGACATCAGCTGCTCATTATTTGTTCCATTGATTTCTGCAAATGGTGTTTCCCCAAAATATGAGGCGCCCATTACACACAATGAATTATAGATGTGAGACGAGCTGCTGGGAAACAAAAGGCAGGACGTCCTCGCCACCTCTTCCTGTTTCCTTCCCTTTCACAGTAAAACGATCGGGGAAAGTTTTCAGGAATTATCCGAGCCGAGGTAAATCTGCTCCGACCGAAAAGCTCATTTTAGCATAAAGATGTGAACGAGCTCGTCGCTGTAAGGAGCTGAAAGTCTTGCATCATGTTCCCAACAAACTCCAGAAAAAGGCCTTTAGCTAAATCTCTGCATAATTTAGCAGAAAATAAAGTTTATTTTCCCGCTCGTGTGTAAATATCATCCAGTGTCAGTGTTTTCCAGCAGATAATGAGAAGGATAAACAGAAATGAATGAGCGTTAACGTGCTGCAGAATAAACACATTTTACATGTACAAAGAGAAACGCGTCACTGACGTACAAACAGATTTTATTGAGCGTGTCACTTCTGAACGCTGAGTTTCATAATTGTTACACCAGACGGAGAATCAGACGCTCTCAGATGTTTTTCACTCTGATGTTTGACGTATTTTAACTTTGTTGAGAAACAAGAAGCCATCAGACGTGTTTGACTTTGAGCTCAACACAGGATTCACCTTCAGCAGGAAAACACAAGCTGAAGCAAGAAAGCAGTTTGGCTGTAAATGAGACGATGGAGATGTTTTGTGATTCGTTTTGTGCTAAAGAACGCAGAACGACGGCACGTTTCAACACCTGCACGTTGGATAGTGTTTTGAACCTCTCAGATGTCTTGAGCTAAACCTCGTGGACTGCAGGTGTAAACAGATCTGTAAGTGTGGGCCGGGCCTGGGTTTGTCCCCCTTCCCTTCCCTCACAGGTGTGTCTGATCTATTGCCTCAGGAGATTCCACAGGAAGTAAACACACATCACTTCCTGTCAGCACATGAGGGTGATCAGTTTAGTGTTTTTCATTGGAATCACAGAGATGATGGAGCGTAAGATAAACAATGAAAGACAAAATACATCTTCACCTGTTTTCTCTGACAAAAAGCTTTTATTCTTCTGTTTTTGTATAGTTTTTAAAATCTCTGTACTTTGGTGGAAAGTCGGGAATAACAAATTATTTTTGGTGCAGATCCTGAGTTCATGTTTGAAAGGATTTCTGAACAATGTGACATTTCTAGGTCTTTGATGTTCTCATGAACTCTGACCTGTAAGTGAGAGTTTTATCTGTGAGAACTCTTCCAGTCTGAATGTATTAAATAAGATCGACATTGTATCATATTACCCCTGTGATGGTCATTTAAAGGTACACTCCCTGATTGTATTAAAGCACCCAGGGATTAGTCCCATCCCAAAATATCCTCTGGCTAACAGCTAATGTTTCCAAACTCAACACAGTTCACAGCTGCGTTTTATGGGATTCTTCCAAATATCATACAAATATAATGAAAATGATTTAATGTTATAATATTTAATGTTGTTAATATTATTGAGTTATGATCAAACTTTGAGTTAAGAGAGTCTCCAAGAAGAATGACAGCTGCTCTGATGTCTGAACACACCTCACCAACAAACTGTATGTGTGATTCAGCTCAGCGTGTCTGTGGACATCGGGAAAGTGTGTCGTGAAAAAGTTGGCTCAGGTGGTTTCAAGGTTCTTTAAGGAAGTTCTAGTTTTAATCTAGGAGGCTTCTGGGGCGATGTGGTAGGAGGTTACAGAAGGTGGTTCTTTAGGAGGTTGTAGAAACACAGGTTCTACTGGACATTTCTGTGGTTCTTGGGGTCTTACAGATAGCTTCAGTGGTACTTATAGTGGAAGGTTCTACGGTTCCTAAAGGTGCTTCTATAAGTTCACTAATTATTCTCTTTTGGTCTTTGAGATAAATGGGGTCCTTAATGTGGTTTTAGTAGTTCTATAGGGCGTTCTCGTGGTCATTGGAGGTTCACCAAGTCATCAGGATGGTTCTAGTGGTTCTTTAGGAAGTTGTTGTTGCTGAGTCCATTCTAGTCCTTCCAGTGGTTCTACTGGACATTTCTGTGGTTCTTGGGGTCATATAGATAGTTTCAGTGGTACTTGTGGTCACTGAGAAGGGATTACGGTTCCTATAGGTGGTTCTAAAAGTCCTCTAATTTAGCTCTTGAGATCTTTGAGGATAATGAGGTACTTAATGTGGTTTAAGTAGTTCTTAAGGGGTTCTTTTACAAGTCATTAAGATGGATGTAGTCCTTCTTTAGGGGGTGTTGTCACTGAGTTCTTAGAACTGAGTGGTTCTAGTGGACATTTATGTGGTTCATGGGGTCATATAGGTAGTTTAATTAGTACTTGTGGTCACTGAGAAGGTTCTACGGTTCTTATAGATGGTTTTAAAAGTCCTCTTTTTAGGCCCTTGAGAGCTTTGAGGATAATGAGGTACTTAATGTGGTTTAGGTAGATCTTAAGATGGTTCTAGTAGTCCTTCAGGTGGTTCTAGTAATCCTTCAGGTGGTTCTAGTAGACATTTAGGTGGTTCTTGGGGATTTATTGATAGTTTCATTGGCACTTGTGGTCACTGATAAGGTTCTACGGTTCCTATAGGTAGTTCTGAAAGTCCTTTAATTGGGCCTGCGGGGTCTTTGAGAGTAATGGGGTACTTTATGTGGTTTGAGCAGTTTAAGGGGTTCTTGTGGTCATTGGGATTTTCTACAAGTCATAAAGAGGGTTCTAGTTCTAGTTCTAGATGGTTTAGGAGCTTGTTGTCTCTGAGGAGGGTCTTGATCATTTCTGTGCTCCTTTTGGTGGTCTAATTGTCACTAAGAAGGTTCCATGGACTCTTTTGGTGTTTCTGAGGTCTTCTCAGAATCAGCTTTGTTGGCCTGGTATGAACACAACAAGGAATCTGACAGCAGTTTAACTTCACTCTCTATGTACAAGCATTAAACTATGAATATTAAACTAATATGTTCAAGCTACGAGAGATGAAGAGTGCAAAGGATGCTGAAATAATATGAAATATGAAATATGAAATAATATCAGTGCTTGGTTTTACAGCTCATCAAGATGGTCCTGTTTGTCTCAGAGTCTTTATCGTCGAGATGGTGTGTGAGGTCTTGTAGTCTCGATGGTCCTTGTAGTCTCGTGGTTCTGAAATGTATCCACAGAGGTTCTTGTCATGTCCGCCCGTTAGGTTAAGTTTTATTTTATTTTTCCTCCTGTTCCATGTCTGGTATATCCTGTTTTATTTTGTAATCGCTCACCCCTGTCTCTGTTCCAGGTCTGTGTTTTGCCCCTCCCCCGTCGTGTGCTCACCTGCTCCTGATTGTGCTCTCCCCAGCTGTGTCTCATCAGCCCCATTACCTTGTGTATTTTACCCCCTGTCTTCCCCTGTCTCGTTGCCAGTTTGTTTGAACCTCTGTGTCGCGTTCAGCATTCTGTTTCCTAGCTCTCGTTTTTGACTTCTCATGTGACCCCGTTTTGCCCTCTGACCTTGCCTTTTACTGCCTCACGTTTCTGATCCCTCTGCCTGATCTGACAGCTCATCTGTGCACCGATCCCTGCCTGGCATTAAACTGTTTCTGAATTTTGATCACCGGTCTGTGAGTTTGCATTTGAGTCCTTCTTCTTGGTCCCTGGTTCATGACAGTTCTTATAGTAAGAAGGTTTTTGTGATTTTCAATTGATTATTGGTTTTAGTTTTCAATCCCGGGTTCCACAAATCATTGATTGATTGATTGATTAAGATAGTTCTAGTGGTCTGGTGGTCACTGGGGTTGTTTTGGGGGGGTTGTATGGGTCCTTAAGGTGAACACCTGTTAGAGAGTTAGAGCTGGAGAGGACGTTGGTGTTGATTTAAGCTCTGTAAAATATTCCATATATTATATTCCATATAACATGAAGGCTTCAGTTACATCCCATTCAGGTGTTGATATATTTCTTGGCTTTTGATAACTCTGTGTCAGTTTTATTTTCTAACTGTAGCAACACAACACTGATTTAATGGTTTTTATTTGAGGCCTCTGTAATGACGGTCGGTCTTTGTCTCAGGCAGAAGTTCAGGAGTGGAAACCTTCACTCCCTCAAACTGAAACCACAAATGACTGAACGTCTTCCCACTTCAAACTTCTTCAAACATCACCGCCGGGGCTCCAGAGGTCGCTGTACGGGGGCCTCAGCTCTGATGTCACGTGGAGTCCACGCACTGTGACATCACGCACACCATTACAGACACCATCACCACCACAACAAACACCAGCGGTGCTACAGCTCTGCTGCCAGCAGTGTGACACACACAGTTCTGTCAAGAGTCTGAGACGATCACACCACAAACAACAGGATACTGTGACACCGTCAACACCATCAACACCGCCAACACCTCTGATGAAACCAACAAACACTAACAATCACCAAACCAACGTGATGACAAAACCAACAAAACCAAACAAAGATACGACCAAGGTTCAGTGGTTCTTTTCAAAGTACTTGTGAACACTTAAAAGGTTCTAGGTCCTTTTGGTGGTTCTGAATATCCTCTACGGAAGTTCTTGTAGACATTCAGGAGGTTCAGGATGAATGAGATACTTCATGTGGTGTCTAGTAGTTCTAAAGGGGGTTCTGGTGGTCATTGGGTGATTCTATAAGTCATTGAGATGGTTGTATTCTTTAAGAGGTTATTGTCACTTAGTTGGTTCTAGTAGTCCTTCCGGTAGTTCTAGTGGACATTTAGGAGGTTCGTGGAGTCTTATAGATAGTTTCAGTGGTCCTATGATGGTACTTGTCACAGAGAAGGTTCTATGGTTCCTATAGGTGGTTCTGAAAGTCCTCAAATAAGGCTCTTGTGGTCTTTGAGGTGTAATAGGTACTTTATTGGTTCGTAAGGGGGTTCTCGTGGTCATTGGGGGCTTCAAAAAGCCATTAAGATGTTTCTCGTGCTTCTTTAGAAGGCTGTTGTCCCTGAGTCAGTTCTGTAGTCCCTCTGTAGTTCTCGTGAATATTTTTTGTTATTGTGATAGAGAGAGTTTTTGTGATTTTTGAGGACTTTCTGGTGACTTTTTAAAACACCAAAAACACATATCTACTTTAAAAAGTGTGCACAGATTCAGTCACTACCATGTGTACGGATCAGGGAGCCAGCAGAAACCTCTAACACCCTCAGCGGGTGTTTTCGTTGGCCCGGCCGGCAGGAACAGTGCCGGCTCTTCGCGGTGGCGTGGGACAGAGATGGACACTGGTAGATATTGAGTGAGACAGATATAATCACTCTCAGACATCTGGTCGGTGTTGTGTATCAGAAGCAGAGCGGAGGTTCAGTCTCTGACAGGCTGCTCACTGAGAGGAAACACTGAGAGCTGAAAACTTAATCACTGGTTCTGTGTTTCAAGGCTGCTGTACTCAGTTTATTATATACACAACGTATTTTCATATTTCACCGTCAGGAAGTGATCCCATTCAGAGAAGGCAGTCATGAGGCTGCTGACGGCATCCAATCAGAATGAAGAGTTTCTGTGACAGCTCGCTGCTCTGCTGAGCTGCTGGGTTCAAGTTTCAATACATGGATGTAAAAAAGATGTTAAAGTAACAATCTCAAACTTTTCCATGTAAATAAATGTATGAGGTAACACATGGTGACTGAGCCTGTGGCCCACTGATGAAAGCCTTTGCATCTGCAGTATATATTATTATTATGGGCTGGGTGTCTGTGGCGGCGCCCAGTTAGTGACACGTTTTCCATCAGCCAGCAGTGGTTGGTCTGCCAGAGAGGGTAGGCGGAGCTAAGCGGCTGCTTTTCCGCTCTCTGCAAGTGTTGCGAGTAAACAGTAATCTACTATGGCCGAACAAACAAAGAAAAGATGGATGACTACAGATACAACTTCAACAAGAAGTGAAAATCCAAAGAAGAAGAAACAAACTCGACGCTCAGATGAAGCAAACAGTCTGAAAAGGAAAGCGACCGTCAGCCAGGAAAATCAAGAGTTACAACCGGAGCCGACTGTGGACGTCTGGTTACAGAATCACAGATTTTCGCCAGTGGGATGCGCTAAAGAGCACAAAAATTGAAATCGAGACCAAAAACAAGACTGTATAGGTGGCCTGTGCATTAGCTCGGTGCGATCCAATTAATCTGTATAGTTGATGGTTGACCTTTTTTGGCCGTAGCATTTATGAAAGGAGGAACAGCAGATGTCAGGAGCGGTTATATAAAGAGTGATAAAATCCATTTCAGAAGGTGGTTGGAGGCGATGTCAGATAATATCCTTCAAATGTGTCAGTAAAGTATACAACATGTTGTAAAATGACAAAGTTATATTTCACAAATACAAACATAAATTTCACTCGTGCTTTCATGTGAGTTCGGTTTCTCTCTACGGTCTAACACTTAGCGCTGAATAAACCCCGCTCTGGGCACGAGCGGGCGATGTCGCCCTGTTTGCTTGTTTTCAGGAAGAAAAATATGGGTCTCCATTATTTTGTCAGACGGATGTTTTGTTGGGCGATGCTCCTGGCAGGAGGTCCGCTGTGTGTGTGAAGTGTCCTCTCTCCACCACTTTAACTTCACATGACCTCAATTTCCAGCCTCTCTCTGAAGGTCTGATGATTTATCAGCTGATTAGTCAGCTGTGAGCCCACACACCCGGCCGGCCATGATCTCCTGGACGCCGCTAACGACCTCGATTAATGGCCGACCTGCTCAAATTGGTTAATTGGGCGATGGAGGGTCGAGGAGACGTCTGGACCAGTCCAGCAGTGAGCAGAGCCGGTCAGTTTAACCCTCCATTAAACTGAGACTAAATGTTGGTGACAGTGCAGTTACCTTCATATTTAAGGACACAACATTTTATAAACTCTGAAAGCCTTCATGGCTGACATAAGGGTTGTTTTTATTGACAATCCTCCTTTATCGTATCTCTTATTTTTCAGCAGAGTATATCTATTAAAAAATATAAAATATAATACACAGGAAAAATAGCAAAAATGAATATATTCTCTATATATTCTCATTCTTTATGACAATTAGGGAAATGAGGGTATTTGAAGGGAACGTGGACGTGAGAGAGAAAAAATCTGCTAACTTCATATTTTCCTCCTATAGTCCAATATTGAGTTCTGCAGCTGCTTGATAAACAAAGTGTTGGACTCTTTAAACGTTGACCTGCGCCACGCTGCCTGATTTATTTAAAATATGAAAAGAAGAAAAACATTACTTGTGAACATATTTTACTTTAAGTTAAAGTTTCCTGTTTCTGGCTCGTGTCCTGGACCTCGTTTTGTTACTTTTCCTGAATGAAACTTTTCTTCCGGCCTGTTTTTTGTGTCAACAATGGTACAGAAAACTCTGGCAGCGCTGCAGATCTGTTTTCCTGGAGGGCCCGGTCTATGTGCTGGGTTCACTAGGTGTTTAGTGGCAACGCAGGACTGCCAAGTATGATGTTACAGCCTTCCCATGTTAATGTTCATTCAGGAAGGACCTTTACAGCCGGAGCAGCGGGAGGGAGCCGGCCAGCTGTGAAAACACCGTTAAAGAGGCTTTAGTGCTCATTTCACGAATACTTTAAGTTTACTTATTGAAGGGGAAAAAAGAAATTAATGGACTATGCGCTGGGCTTTTCCTTATTGTTCTTCCATGAGATTTCTCCATATGTGCCAGCGAGCGTCCGTCCAAGTCCAGCCCTCCTATGAAACCAGATCCTGAAGTCCCATGTTCAGAGATGTGCCCCCCCCCCCCCCCCCAAGCCTGTTCTGGGATCAGCGTTTGGCTTGTGAACGCAGCTCGCTCCCCTCAGAGCGGCATCAGATGATAAACTTTGTCCTCAGAGAAAGAAACAGAGACTCAGAGGTCGTCCTGCTGCAGCAGAAAACTGGAGATGTACAAGTAAAATCCTGCTCTCTGATTGGCAGCTTTGTGAATAATTATACACCTGGTTCAAGTCACCAGTTAAACCAGCAGCAAACTGCAGGTGGAAACTGACACTCATACTGCCCTGGAACCATCTCAATGACCCCTGGACTCTCCTTGAAGACCATTGGATCCCATTCAAGGTCTAATGAAGCATGCTGGGATACTCAAAGGTAATTGAAGAAATGCTGGAAACTTCTCAAGGTCCAAACAATCTACTCAAAACTCCCTGGAACGTGTTCACGTAAAATTAGAACTTCCTCAAGGACCATTTAAAGAACCCCTGGAAAGAAATTAAGGACCCTTTAAGGACTGCAGGAACGCCTTCAAGGCTCCCAGGGTCTGCTCAAGAACAGGAACCCCTTCAGCAGCAACAGGAAATAAGGAGACCTTTAGGAACCCTGGAACATTTTCAATGACCCGTTTATACATTTGTTAAACTTTAAAATGGCTGATTCATATCACAGCATTATTACTATTACCACTATTTACTACTACTAGTATTATTACGACTACGTCTTTATAGTTATAAAAAAACATGCTTTTGTTGGAGCGGTGAGGAAGAAGATCTCCCTGAGGACTTGTTGGTATTGATTGTTAGATTGCACAGCCGGTGATGACTTGAATCAAAAAGACTTTTACAGAAGATATAACATACACTGAAGCCTAAAATATTAGAAGACAACTTGAATAACAGGAAACTATAATAATGTTAATGTTAATAATAATGACATCACTACAGAGACTCAGACTCGGGTGTGAAGGCGGCAGTTTCACCAGAAACTGTTGATTCTGTGTCAATATGCAGATGATACCCTGTTGTATATTTTGATCAAATAAGATAAAAAATACAGTACAAGTTAAAAGATACAAAAAACAACTCAAATAAAAGTAAAATTCTAAAATATAAAGTGTGTGAGTCTAAAGAGACAGGGCCTGAAAAACAATATTACGACAGTTATTCACAGAAGTAGGCAGGAATGTGGCCAGAAAAGTAATACTGAAAGTGTTATTGCACATGGTATCAGAAGGTGCACATGGTGATAAAAGTCCCATCACGCTCCATGCTTCTTCCTGTTGAACGGGGAGGAGTTATACAGTCTGATGGCCACAGGTAGAACAGACTTCCTGTGGCGCTCTGTGCTGCTCCTCGGTGGTCTCAGTCTGCCGCTGAAGGTGCTCTGGTAGGACTCCAGTGTGGCATGCAGGCGTTGAGCCGCGTTGTCCCTGATACTGAGGAGTTTCCTCAGCATCCTCCTCTCAGACACTTCCACCAGAGACTCTAGCTCCACTCCCAGGACAGAGCCCACCTTCCTCATGAGCTTACTGAGTCTGTTAGCGTCCTGTGTCTTCAGCCTGCTGCCCCAGCACACTGCAGCGTAGACGATGACGCTGGCCACCACCGAGTGATAGAACATCTGCAGCATGGTTCTGCAGACGCTGAAAGATCAGAGTCTCCTGAGGAAATACAGGCGGCTCTGACCTTTCTTGTAAACTGCATCTGTGTTTTTAGTCCAGTTTATTGTCGATGTGGACGTCCAGGTACTCATCCACAATGTCCACCTCTGCTCCGTTGATGGTGACTGTATTTGGACCGGTCCTTCGTCTCCTAAAGTCCACCACCAGCTCCTTTGTCTTTGTGACGTTGAGTTGTAGGTGGTTTAGTCCACAGCACTCCACGCACCTGTCCAGCACACTCCTGTACTCGGCCTCCTGATCCCTGCTGATACAGCCCACGATGGCAGAGTCGTCTGATAACCTCTGCAGGTGACAGGACTGTGACTGGAACCTGAAGTCCAAGGTGTAGAGAGTGAACAGGAAGGGGGACGGGACCGCAGCTCAGGTCAAAGTTCACCTGAGCTGAACTTTACATACATAAGATACATAAGCTCAGGACCACACATATAAAATGAGTGAATGGGATAATATGAACGTTGTCTGGTGGCTTTTTCCAGCCTAACACACAATCCTCATCCAGGATCCACCTCTGATTTTATCATACTGGTCACCAGTGAAAGCAACATGAAGAAGCTAGATGTGGACGGAATCCAAACGCAGAGATCAAAGCCACGTCGGAGAAAGATTCCGTTTGTTTTTTCTTTTAATGATTTGTGCTGTGAAGACAATTACAATAAATATGACAACAAGTGCCGACCCTAATTCATGCTGTGAAATATTTCCTTTTGCACTGCGTCATCATATTGTGCTTTTACAGTTGTTAACAACAAAACTAACAAGAAGTCCTTTAAAAAACATAACTTACACCATAATAACTTATTATTATAATAACTAATAATGATCTTGTGTGCTGAAGACAGAATACATTCTAATCTTTAAGGACCTTTAAGGCTCCTCATATGTTGTTTACTTTTACCCTTTTACTCAAGAACTGAATCAGCTGTAACAGAGTTTTTACTCAGGGATGGAGGTGGTGACTATGACTCTGAGATCATCACTACTGGGGGTCAGAGTTCAACCACAACACCAATTCAGAGGAGGGGAAACAAAGAGCCTTTAAATGCTGTTCAGATCACACACACACTCGCACACGCACACACACACACACACACACAGTTGGTTTGTGGGCGAGAGCGGAAACAGCCCATCACTTTATTGTCAGACTGCGACCACATGTTGAGTGAGCGACGTGGGCGAGATCTGACTCTCCAACATTAAAACAATCTCACCGTCCTTCATGTACATCCTCTGTATTTCTTCTTCTGTGGTGCTTATCTGACAGCTGCTGCAGCACCTTGTTACTGCACAAAAATAAAAGTCAACCAATTAGAGGTGCAGAACAAACTTCTCTCTGCTAAGCTGAGCTGTATCCGCGCTCCGCAGAGAGGATCAGCCCAGATGAGCCGCGGCTCTCGCAGACATTAATACCTCGCCGTAGATCTCGCCGTTAAACCCGCCTGCTCTTTCTCCTCCTGCAGCGTCCTTCAGCACAGTCAGCCGGGAGCCAAAAATCAACTCGTACAACATTTGAAGAGTAAGTGAGGAGGATGGATGTGTGGACACAACCCATCTGGAAGCCATCACACAGTTCTTCTTCTCTGGCTGTGAGAGGTGCGGCAGGACGAGGAGCATCCACAGGGGTCATCCTGCAGGCTGCGTGTGGACATGAACTGTGTTTATTCACATGTAATTTAATGTTACACCATCCTCTATGACACAGTTATGCCTGTGTCTACAGGCAGTCTAATGACCTAAAGACACAGACAAGCATCTGGGAAACTACTCTGAGCTTCCATACAGTCGAGCTCTGAACTCGTTTCAGCCACGATTCCCAAACAGGTCCAACACAACAGAGACTTCATATGAATTCAGTTTGAATGTTTTCAGCTCCAAAGACAAATTTGAAGCTGTTTTATCAGAGTAGAGATTCACCTGACGTCCCATCTGAAACAGTCAAACCAAACTCCATTCAAAAAACAGTCATTTTAAAGCAGCGTTCTTGTCGTCTTGCAGACAGACCTGACAAAGCATGAACTCAGCCTGTTTACAGACCTGCCTCCTGATGTAGTTCTCTCAGCATCCTCTCAGCCTGTTTATTGTCATTAAATCTCAGTAACATCTGTTTATTGTGGCTTCATAGCGCTGTAGTGAGACAGATCTCAGGCCTCGTGTGACTTGTAGATGAAACTGCCACTCAGACAGATTTAAGGACGTTTGACTAAATTTCTTCTCTGACCCAGCAGACTCTGCAGTATTTCTGAGTTAGTTCTCTGTCTTGTATCTGTGAGTGTTTCCACTCCTCTTCATGCTCTCAGCATGTCCTCTTGTCTGGACTTCCTGAACACGAGCTTATATTTGTCTCAGGTGGGTCTGTGCTCGGTTATCTGTGACCCTCGGCTCCCACATGTCATCTCTCTGCTTATATAACTGATGTTCCTGCATCCTGAGAAATCACCGAGCCGTTCAACATGTTCCGCTCTTCCTCCTTTGTTTCAGGATCCTGGCAGGTCAGACTGGATTACAGCCGATGGCAGAGGAGGAATCTCCTCCTGCCAGCTCCTCCACCTCCTCGGAGAGAGAGCTGCATCCTCACATCGCTCCCAGAGACGGTGTTAAAGTGTCAGAGGCTGAGTCTGCTTTACAGCTCTGTGTTTGTGTTCAGATTTATCTGTGAGTGTTTGTGTTGTTTCCATGAGGAGGAGGAGGAGGAGGAGGAGGAGGAAGGAGGTGTTAAAGCTCTTCTGTGGCCAATAAAAGCCTGCACTCTCTGGAGGTTTAACAGGATAATTGGTGATTGATGATGTCGGCATGTTTGGAGGTTAGAAATCATTTGGGCGCATTGAGGGAGGCCGTCAATAATCAATCAATAATATTAACTAATCAAAAGCTTCTCTTTAGGCTCCTTATAGTCAGTTAACCATTGATGTTTAACAGTGAACCTGCAGGAACATGAGCCAGCTGTCGCTCAGAGTCAGACACGAAACACTGAGAACGGAAGAGAGACACTTTCCCTCAGACTGTTCTCACACACGGCACAATGAAACTCTTCAAACCCTCCCAACTTTATTTACAAACTAAATTCAGTTAACGATGTGATCATTGAGATGATGAAAAACTCACAGTAAAGACAAAATACAGTTTTCTAATGTGTGAACAACAGAACAGTTTAATGCGTCCGCTTCCACTGAAACGGTTTGCTAACAAGCTAACTACTTTTTTTTTTTTACCTGTGAACAATCTGCTAAGAAACAAACATTTACTAACAGGTTAACAGTTTACCAGTTTAACAGTTTGAACAGTTTAATAACATGCAAACTGTCCAGATCAAAAAAAACTCTGGCTTCAAGGTTAAGTTAGCTAACAAACAAACTGTCTAGTTCAGTAGCGTACAACCATTTTTGCCAACAAGTGCAGTCTGTTTACATGCTCACGATTGGCTGAAAAACAACTACCTGCTCATAAGTTAGCCGTTGGCTGAAATGTTAAACTGTTTGCTACCAAACAAACAAATTTAACAGCTGCTAGTGTTTGAACAGCCTGAACAGCAAAGAGTCACACTGTCTCAGCTGACGTCAAATATTCAGAATCCCTGAATACGTTGTGTCACTGATGACGGTTTCATATCTGGTCCCCAAGATTTTGTTTTTACAGAATAAAAAAAAATAAAAACATCTTTAACTGAAATATTACAGTGCGCAGGAAAGATACTAAAAGATGCAGAGATGTTGGCTTAGCTTCCCTTACTGCACTGTATATTCAGTCACTGAAGTTTAAAGGACTCATTATGTCTGAAAACCTGACCTGAGCTTTTATTTTGTTTCTAGATGTTTATTTTTGCCTTCTTGAATTTTGTAGGAAAACTAAAAAATGTTCAAGCTTTCATGGTTCAAAAGATTTCAAGGAGTTCCACAAGGATACGTTCTGGGTCCTCTGCTAATTACTCTGTTATACTTAATTAGTATATCAGTTTTTGTTTGAAACTGAGCAGCATTTTAACAGTTTATCAGTCTGAATCTCTGAACAAATCCAAGCTGTGGGTGTTGATTCTAAGGATCTGGAAGCAGCCGATTACGTTTCTTTAGGACCAACTCCTAACCCTGAAATAAAGTTGGAAGACTTTGGTCCAGAAGTAACAGGTCCAAACAACGTGTGTATTTCAATGGATTTCTGTCCGTTCGACAGGATGAATGAACACACACAGTCAGCAGGTGATAAGGCGACCTGAGGTCTTCCAGATGGTTCGGCTCCGTCTGATCTCTGAGTTTCTGTGCAGCTGATAGAAACATTAAAACACTGACAGGTTAGCAGTGTACCGGAAAAGGCCTTTGATTCGACCACCGGGACATGAAACAAGATAAAACAAGAAAAACAGTCCGTATCAGTTTGTCGAGAAAAGAAAAACAGGACTTCTTTTTCCGTTTGCTCGACCACAGGACGGTCGGAACAGTTCGTTGGACTTTTCCTTTGATTTAAGGTGTTTACAGTGGCGGCACATGAAGGGATGCTGTTTCTAAGAGGCTGATGAATATACTCACACGTTACAACTCAGCTGAGATCTTTGTGTCCCACCTGTACCTGTTCTCTGTTTGCATCACTGTTCAAAGACCTTAAATCACATAAAGAAGGTAAAGGTGAACGTCACTTGACATTTTTCCAGGCTGTAAAGTTTGAAGATCCAGAGTCTGAGCAGCTGCAGAAGTAATCACTGAGAGGATTTTATCGATCAGAAACTCTATCAGATATATTATGTTCTCTGCGTCCTGCGGGGAGTCTTATCACTCATGTTAATGTCCTCTTTTTGTTCCAGCTACAACTCAGGATCCAAGAAACAGCTGAGACATCAGGGTAGTGAGATGAAAATAGACAGACCTGTTTCTGATCCAGAGCTGTGCTGAAATACTTACAGGACATAAATAAGATGTGACAGCTCGTGATATTAACTTTGAATGTTCACTTCTGTTTGTGAGCCAAAACCTGAGCGAATAAATCAAACTGCTACCAGACCACAGACGATCAGTCTCCACCCTGCTGGACCCTTTGTTTGTCCAAAAACTGTTAAACTTTACTTTGAAACTACGTTCAAATATTGATTTCATCATTTAGAGGAAGAAGTCCAAAAACGCTGAACGACCCTCAACGTGGAGCGATAACGACGTGTGGACAGTTTGTTGGACGGCAAATTGTGTGCATGCGAGCAAACGGCAAGTTACAGGTTTGGTAACATTCCAGCAGTTTGCTAGTGTTCAACCAGTTTGCTAACGTTTCAGCAGCTTGCTAACATTAAAACTGTTTGCTAACGTTTTAGCAGCTTGCTAACATTTAAACTGTTTGCTAACGTTTCAGCAGCTTGCTAACATTAAAACTGTTTGCTAACGTTTCAGCAGCTTGCTAACATTTAAACTGTTTGCTAACGTTTCAGCAACTTGCTAACGTTTCAGCTGCTTGCTAACATTAAAACTGTTAGCTAACGTTTGCTAACATTGACCAGTTTGCTAATGTTTAAACAGTTTACTAACATTCAAACAGCTGGCTAATATTCGAACAGTAGGCTAAAGTTCAAACAGTGTGCTAACGTTTGACCAGTTTGCTAACAGTTTACTAACATTCAACCAGATTGCTATCGTTAGCCTAGTTTGCTAACATTGGAACCAATGAAAACTGAAACTGTTTGATCATCAGCAGATTTCAGATATGTGCCAACAGCTTCCTGTGTACCTGATACTTTTACTTTTTTCCTCTCTTCTAATTATAATCAAACATTAATAAGAAAAAGTCTGACTGCTGTTTTATGACGACAGGCTGAGCTAACGTCGCGTTAGCTCAGCAGCCTGACACACGTGTTCTCACAGACTTACAGGACCAGCTGCTTGTCAGACCAGGTATTTGAAAAGTCCACTTTAAAATAAGTTTAAAATACTGATTTGACTGTAAGATAGAGATAACCGTTTAGCATGGGTGTAGCTGTCTCTCTTCATTATTATTTTTATGTCAGACCGACTTCATGGCTACAAACATGAACAGCAAAAAGACCTCACCAACTTTTTCTATTTCAAAATGATAATTTAACATTTTCCCTTTGCAACGAAACGCCTTCAATGTACCACATCATAGCCGACAGTTTATACACAGTAATACAGCTGAATAAATAATGTAACAACATTGGGACATTTTGTGAGACTTATGATGAAAAATGCTTTTATACCTTAATAAGGCATGTCTATCAGCTGCTGTGTTCATCGAGGCCACAGCTGTCCAAACACATGCAGATGTTTAAGCTCTAAGTTTGAAACAATTGATACTAAATTTGCAGAATTATGAAAAAAATTCAACTTTGTAATTAAATCAAGATAAAAATCTGAGTAAGCATTCGATGTCAACTTTCAGTGTTCACAGTTTTCGCATGAAGAGCTGCTGACACTTCTCTGGTCTCTTTCCAAAAAGCTCGGCGCTTCCATAACAAACTTTACACGTTCAATTCCTGCAGAGATCCAAAAGATACCAAATCTGTCAGCTGGATGTATGTGTCTGAATGAAGCTGGAACAACGTTATATACGAGGTGAAGGTGTTTAAAAGCTAATTTCCAGTGAAGTTCATTAAAGCAGGAGCGATCTGTGACCTGTGATGGGAGCAGGAAGGTCACGTTAAAGGTGATAAAATATTGAAGTGACCTCCTTCCCCCCCGTCGGAGCTGCCACTGAGCAGAGGAATTTTCCGGGTTATGATTCCATTTGGCAGATCTGATTACAACCTGGACCGTTTCCACAGGAATCAAACCACCAAAGATGGACCCGGCGAGTCAAAGCCGCCGCGACGCTCTGATTGAATTCCAGCATTTTCTTTCCCCTCCAGAGGAGCCAAAGTTTGATCTTTACTAATTGATATATCCCGGCTCCGCACATGAATCTCACAGAGCTCATACCTTGGGCCAATTTAGCTGTTCCACTGGCTGAGTTTTAATTGAGTCCACATTAAAATTTACTTATAAAATAATAATGGGCTCCCATGCAAATGAGCCCATCCCGATATTGCTGCGGCTGCATTTGCATATCCACAAGCAGTCTGGGAGTTCAGAAATCAATATAGATGATTAATAATATATGGGCTACAGGAATAATTAAATTCATTTGATGCAAGGACTCAGTCAGCCTTGAAAAACCAAAGGTGCAATTTTACCACAATCTAATTTCAGACAACTTGCCTGGATTGCAGTTTCAATTACAAGGATTGAAATAATAATAATGTGTGTTAAAGAAAAATTACACTTTCAAATATATGTTATTTCATTTCATTTCATTGAATGCATTACCGCACGATTCGCTCCTTCTGCCCGCATTAACATACGGCTCCAAACTGCTAAATTAAACTGCTCTTTAATTTATGGCAGAGGTATTAAAATATACGGCTCGTCACGGCTCCAACAGGCCTCGCTTTAACCTGTTTACTCTGTTTAAAGATGCAATACGTCAAATGTGGAGGCAGAAAGTGTTTGTACGTAAAGAGCCGTGAAATCCAGCTGTGGTTCAGAGCAGAACACATTCATCTCAAAAAACAGAAGATTTTGTGTCGATTACTTGCTGAACTGGATCCCAAAATAAGTTTATCACACTCACTGTATTACTGTGAATATACACATGAAATATAAACACTCATTCAGACCCTGAGGTGCGTTCAAGGCCCCTAGCTTTGTGACAGAGGTCAAAGTGCAGCGCTGCTCAGCCTCTGGCTCTCTTTTAGATCTCGCTGAGTTTAAGTGGCGTTGTTGATGGTTTACTCGGTTTGTCCGCTTCACACTCACAGCGAGCTCCAGGACCAGGGGTTTTGCAGCGTGTCGTCACTGAGCTATCTGGGGCTTTAAGTTGACGGTCTTTAATGTGGATGATCTTTCAGTGCAGCTAACATGAAACATCAGGTCCTCACATGCAGACAGGCATCTTCCATCCTGATTATTGGAGCATTAGAGTCAATAAAATGATCAGAAAATCTGGTTGAACACCAGAGTCAGTTGTGTTTTTATAAGAAAGTCACATGACCCAGTCTCTGTTTAAAGCCTCGGGTAGATTATGGACCAATCAGAGACGAGACTTTTTGTGTGACTTCTCAGGAAGTTTAATTCTCCAAAAAATAAACAGACAAAGCGACAAAACTAAAGTAAGTGTGCAGACTTTATTTCTTTGATATATGCACATTAAATCAGTGTATTTAACACACACACACACACACACACACACACACACACACACACACTGCTCCTCCTGCTGCTTCCTGTTTGTTAAAACCCTGGAGGACATGCAGTGAGTCACTGTGAAGCAGCAGGTCTGACCTTTACATCAAACCTCTGAACCGAATCACAAACTAAACACCGCCATCTTGTCTCCTTCTTGTTCCCTCTGCTTCCTGTGTCACCTGACCTCCTCAGACACCACCTGGAGTCACATGATGCCTCTTCTCATTAACAGTCAGCTGGCGTCACAAACGAGCGGTGGAGTTCGGGGAGTCCCGGACGGCGGGGAGATGAGATTATGGGCGTTACGTTGTTGACATCCTGTCACGTCCCGCGCTCTGCCAGGGCGATGTCAACAATGCCCAGAATCCTCTGCTGCTGTAATGAATGCACTCCAATATGTAATGACTGAGTAATCACATTATTTGCAGTCTCGACTTTATTCTGACGGAGCGGCCGCCCGCATCTGTGCTCCGTCAGTAATTGCCAGGCCGGGGCGGCGAGCGGAGCAGCATTTGCATCCTGCACTGGGGAGTTGCATTGCAAATGATTATGCTGAATTGTTTTTGCAACAGGAATGTCCAATCCAATAAAGTTAATGATCTCGAAAGACACGCGGGCAGGAGGGGGGGGGGGGGGGGGGGCTAAATCGATTAAAATGCAGATGTTCGCCATCCGACGCAGGCCGTGATGGCGGCGATGTGTCGATGTAATTAAAACACGTTTTTCTGCACTTTTCAGGAACTGTTTCTGATTCTGATTCATCAGTTTGTGTTTAAAGAGACTGAAAGGAGAAACACCTGACACTGCTTCATCACCTGTTCACCAGCTTCTTTATCCAGCACTCTGCAGACTCAGGTTACAGTTTGATACGGTCTTACTCGGGTATATTTAACTCTTCCCCATCTATCTGAACGGCACAGAAAGTTTACACATGATCATTTGTTCAAACTGCTCAAACTTCAAAATAAAAGCTGAATGTGTCCATGTGGTCCAAACGATCACCAAAGTAAATACAAATAAATCAAATAATATCATAATAATGTCGTAATACATGATATCACAATAACATCATAATAATATCATATTATTATGATGATAATGATAATGATAATAATAATAATAATGATGATGATAATATTCTAGAACATGCGGGTCAGCTGGCAGCAGCAAGTCTGGTAGCTCATGCACTTCATAACATGTTGATGGACGGTGGTGGACGGCTCCTCTCTCCTCGCTGCAGGACGGAGAGCTACAGAAGATCTTTTGTTCCCACAACCATCAGACTTTTTAGTTCTTCAGTAAATGGTAGATGAGATGCCAGACAAGTGACTTTGCCTTTGGGGATCATAAAGTTATTTTTATTGTTAATAATATCATAACAATATCATAATTATATTAATAATATTGTAATAACATCGTAATAACATCATAATAATATCATAATAACATCATAATAATATCAAAATAACGTCATATTAATATTAATAACATAATAATAATATCATAACATCATATTAATATTAATATTAATACTATCATAATAATATCAATAACATCGTAATAAAATCATAATAATATCATAATAACAGCATATTAATATGAATAATATCATAATAACTTCATAATAACATCATAATAATATCATAATAACAACATAATAGTATAATAACATCATAATAACAACATAATAACAGGTTCCTGGTTAGAATCCCGGTTCAGACGTAGTGGGCCTTTCTGTGTGGAGTCTGCATGTTCTCCCTGTGCATGTGTGGGTTCCCTCCAGGTACTCCAGCTTCCTTCCACAGTCCAAAGACATGCTCATTAGGTTCACTGGTGACTGTAAAATTATCCGTAGATGAGCGTGAAAGGTTGTCTCTGTGTGTCAGCCCTGTGACTGACAGGTGACCTGTCCAGGTGTAACCCCGCCTCTCGCCCAATAACAGCTGGGATAGGCTCCAGTCTTGTCTTTGTTCGACGCTTTCATCGCCACGATCAAACTTTTCTCTCTCTTTATCACTTCCTCTTTTGCTTCTGGCATTATTCTTCGCCTCTAGAGGGCGCTGTCTCAAGATATGAGACATAAATATTAGTGGTAATAAGCTGCATGCACAGATGAACTACGAGGCTGCGTTGGTGTGAGTCTGCACCGGGGGGTTGATGACAGGAAGAAGATTCTACAATAAGAGCGACTTGTGTTTATTTAAGGACGAACATGTTGAAGCAATAAAAACCACATAATGTATGAACACAACACATACAGCTGAATATTCTATGAAACTGAAAGTGCATTTAATGCAGCATCCATCACCACAATACACACACACACACACACACACACACTTACATATAGTAGTGTTCTGTGTTCACATGTAATTAGCCGGCCTGCGTGATTACCAGGTAAAACAAATGATGTGTTTTGTTGGCAGCAGATAAATCTGGTCTCAACTCGACGTAATGACCCGTGTAATTTTTGCGCAGCGCCTACATGCAGCCTCTTTTAACACGTATCATTAGTGGGGTTGTATATTAGATATACATTCTGTGGCTTAATTTGGTCTCCCAGGAGCACTTGTAATGATGCAGCTGCCGCGTACAGGACACCTTTAATTTATTTATTTTAAATGTTGAGAGTAATTGAGTTCTTGAGAGATGTGAGGCCGGCCGGCTGCTGCTGAAAAATGCATTAATTCCTCTCTGCAATCTGCTGCAAGGATTAATACGAGGGGAAGCTTCTAATGGGGAGAGAAGAGGAGGAAAACAGGCGGGAGTTTCTCCTCTCCGTAGGCCTCCTCTTCAGAGAGGAGCGGGGCTCTGGAGGAGTTATTTATCTCCCTCTGAAGGGTTATTTATTACAGACGATCAGAGCGGCGAGCAGCTGCAGGTGATGAGAGGAATCATTTGTTCCAAACAGCTCATAAGAACGTCTGAACGGCTCCTCGACAACAAAACGGTCAGTAATGAAGACGGTGCAGGCAGGTGGAGGAGAGCGGGGGCCGTCCGCTCTGATGATGATGATGATGATGTCAGGGGACGCATCATCACGCCTCACCTGTAAACCTTTAAATGGAGCTTTAACGTCTCACAGCGTCGCTGCTTCACTTCTCTTTAGCTGTTAAACTGATCCTGGAGCAGTCAGAGAACACACGTTACACAGTCAGTGTGTGTGTGTGTGTGTGTGTGTGTGTGTGTGTGTGTGTGTGTGTGAGCAGGTGTTGGTTAAAAATAGACATGAAACAGATGCTAAATGTAAATAATAAAAGACGGAGAAGATGTCAGCTCTGTTAGGACAAAACTGTGTGTTCCTGTGTGTGTGTGTGTGTGTGTGTTCATGTGTGTGTTCGTGTGTGTTCATGTGTGTGTTCATGTGTGTGTTCCTGTGTGTGTGTGTGTGTTCATGTGTGTGTTCATGTGTGTGTGTGTGTGTGTGTTCATGTGTGTGTGTGTGTGTTCCTGTGTGTGTTCATGTGTGTGTGTGTGTGTGTGTGTGTGTTCATGTGTGTGTTCGTGTGTGTTCATGTGTGTGTTCATGTGTGTGTTCCTGTGTGTGTGTGTGTGTTCATGTGTGTGTTCATGTGTGTGTTCCTGTGTGTGTTCATGTGTGTGTGTGTGTGTGTGTTCCTGTGTGTGTTCATGTGTGTGTGTGTGTGTGTGTTCATGTGTGTGTTCGTGTGTGTTCCTGTGTGTGTTCATGTGTGTGTGTGTGTGTGTGTTCCTGTGTGTGTTCATGTGTGTGTTCGTGTGTGTTCCTGTGTGTGTTCATGTGTGTGTTCCTGTGTGTGTGTGTGTGTTCATGTGTGTGTTCCTGTGTGTGTTCCTGTGTGTGTTCATGTGTGTGTTCATGTGTGTGTGTGTGTGTGTGTGTTCATGTGTGTGTGTTCCTGTGTGTGTTCCTGTGTGTGTGTTCATGTGTGTGTTCATGTGTGTTCCTGTGTGTGTTCCTGTGTGTGTTCCTGTGTGTGTTCATGTGTGTGTGTTCCTGTGTGTGTTCATGTGTGTGTGTTCATGTGTGTGTTCATGTGTGTTCCTGTGTGTGTTCCTGTGTGTGTTCCTGTGTGTGTTCATGTGTGTGTTCCTGTGTGTGTTCATGTGTGTGTTCCTGTGTGTGTTCCCGTGTGTGTTCCCGTGTGTGTTCATGTGTGTGTTCCTGTGTGTGTTCATGGGTGTGTTCCTGTGTGTGTGTTCCTGTGTGTGTTCATGTGTGTGTTCCTGTGTGTGTTCCTGTGTGTGTTCCTGTGTGTGTTCATGTGTGTGTTCATGGGTGTGTTCCTGTGTGTGTGTTCCTGTGTGTGTTCATGGGTGTGTTCATGGGTGTGTTCATGTGTGTGTGTGTGTTCATGTGTGTTCCTGTGTGTGTTCCTGTGTGTGTTCATGTGTGTGTTCATGGGTGTGTTCATGTGTGTGTGTGTGTTCCTGTGTATGTTCCTGTGTGTGTTCATGTGTGTGTTCATGTGTGTGTTCCTGTGTGTGTTCCCGTGTGTGTTCATGTGTGTGTTCCTGTGTGTGTTCCTGTGTGTGTTCCTGTGTGTGTTCATGTGTGTGTTCATGGGTGTGTTCCTGTGTGTGTGTTCCTGTGTGTGTTCATGTGTGTGTGTTCATGTGTGTGTGTGTGTGTGTGTGTTCATGTGTGTGTTCCTGTGTGTGTTCATGTGTGTGTTCATGTGTGTGTTCCTGTGTGTGTTCCTGTGTGTGTTCATGTGTGTGTTCATGTGTGTGTGTGTTCCTGTGTGTGTTCATGTGTGTGTGTTCCTGTGTGTGTTCATGTGTGTGTTCATGTGTGTGTTCCTGTGTGTGTTCGTGTGTGTGTTCCTGTGTGTGTGTGTGTGTGTGTGTGTGTGTGTTCATGTGTGTGTTCATGTGTGTGTGTTCCTGTGTGTGTTCATGTGTGTGTGTTCCTGTGTGTGTGTGTGTGTGTGTGTGTGTGTTCATGTGTGTGTGTTCCTGTGTGTGTGTGTGTTCATGTGTGTGTTCATGTGTGTGTGTTCCTGTGTGTGTTCGTGTGTGTGTTCCTGTGTGTGTTCATGTGTGTGTGTTCCTGTGTGTGTGTGTGTGTGTGTGTGTGTGTGTGTGTTCATGTGTGTGTGTTCCTGTGTGTGTGTGTGTTCATGTGTGTGTTCATGTGTGTGTTCATGTGTGTGTTCATGTGTGTGTTCCTGTGTGTGTGTTCATGTGTGTGTGTTCCTGTGTGTCTTCATGTGTGTGTTCATGTGTGTGTTCATGTGTGTGTGTTCATGTGTGTGTTCCTGTGTGTGTTCATGTGTGTGTTCATGTGTGTGTGTGTGTGTTCATGTGTGTGTTCCTGTGTGTGTTCGTGTGTGTGTTCATGTGTGTGTGTTCCTGTGTGTGTGTTCCTGTGTGTGTGTTCCTGTGTGTGTTCATGTGTGTGTTTGTGTGTGTGTTCATGTGTGTGTTCATGTGTGTGTGTTCCTGTGTGTGTTCCTGTGTGTGTTCATGTGTGTGTGTGTGTGTGTTCATGTGTGTGTGTTCCTGTGTGTGTTCCTGTGTGTGTTCCTGTGTGTGTTCGTGTGTGTGTTCATGTGTGTGTGTTCCTGTGTGTGTTCCTGTGTGTGTTCCTGTGTGTGTTCATGTGTGTGTTCCTGTGTGTGTTCGTGTGTGTGTTCGTGTGTGTGTTCCTGTGTGTGTTCCTGTGTGTGTTCATGTGTGTGTTCCTGTGTGTGTTCATGTGTGTGTTCCTGTGTGTGTTCGTGTGTGTGTTCCTGTGTGTGTTCCTGTGTGTGTTCCTGTGTGTGTTCGTGTGTGTGTTCCTGTGTGTGTTCGTGTGTGTGTTCGTGTGTGTGTTCCTGTGTGTGTTCCTGTGTGTGTTCGTGTGTGTGTTCATGTGTGTGTTCCTGTGTGTGTTCGTGGATGTTAAAAAGATTCAGTGTGTGTGTGTGTGTGTGTGTGTGTGTGTGTGTGTGTGTGTGTGTGTAGTTGGTGCTGAATTTAGACAGCAAGATATTTTAGGATATTCAGCAAAAGGTCAGAGGTCAAGGAGGTAATGGTCTGAGTTGATCAATGACTTAATGGTCATGCACGAGCAGTTCTGCCTGCAGGGTTTCCTGGTCTTGTATCATGTAAAGTTGTTTCCTGGTCTTGTATCATGTAAAGTTGTTTCCTGGTCTTGTATCATGTAAAGTTGTTTCCTTGTGTTGTCAGTGCAGCTTCATCAGTTCAGATCTGAGATGATCAATGAAGAGCTGAGCTGAAGCCTGTTGAAGCGTGATGCACCTTCTGCAGGAAACGGCTCAAATTCGGACCTTTGGTTTTAATGTTCACTTTAATATTTACGTTAAATATAAATTAATTTGTTTACTTTGCAAAAAAAATCAGCAAAACTTTTTTGGCCTTGATGTGAAAAATGGTGGAACATGGACTTCTTCCTCAGTTCGGAGCAGCACAGCATCACGTCGAGCCACCAACCAGTCCTGACCCGCGGAGCTGCAGCCTGTTTCAGGGCTGGAGCCGCTCCACGCCCCCTCACGACCACGGCGAGGGGGGAGGAGGAGGGGGAGGAGGAGGAGGAGGAGGAAGAGGAGCAGAAAGATGCTCCCTCTCTCTGCCCGGCTGCTTGTTGGCTCCTCAGCCTCCTCAGGGACCGGGCTTTGGACGGAGGCCCAGATCAATGCGACCTAAATTCAAATGCGAATTAGCGGCTGTCAGAGGGAGAGGACGGTCTGTAAATGAGCTCAGACGGTGCGAGCTCCCCAGAGGATGTGGGAACCGGGGCCCCCATGTCCGCTGGAGATCTTTAATGAGTTCCAAATGGATGTCCAGGCCCCGGGTCCCGGCTCCACGCCCCGCCTGCAGGCCTGCCGCCAACTGCCGCCGAGATCAGGAGGAAGGCGCTGGCCGGGGGCCCGGGGCCTCGAGCCGGGGACCCTGGGAACCTGCAGAGGAGTCAAATGTGCAAACGAGTCGACGTCCAAATGATTAAAATTCTTCAGCGGCGATGGTGAGATCAGCGAGCGCGCAGCTCTGAAGAGAAACAGTGATAATCCTGAGACGAGCAGCGACTCTGATCTGTGTCAGATTATTTACTCTGCTGAAGATTCATTTTACAAATCTCAAAACAAACTCGACGGAGCTCGAAATGAATAAATTCACGGACTGGAAACATTCAGCTGATTCCAGATCCTCAACTATTCTCTCTAACGTCCAGCAGGGGGCGACTCCACTGCTTTTGAAAGAAGTGTGATCCTATAGAAGTCTATGAGAAAATGTTCCTCCTCCTCTCCTGATTTATTCCCTCAGTAAACATGTTCCTGATGAGTTTATGGTCTCAGTCTGCAGCTGAGATGTCCACTGAACGAGCCACTCGTCACCTTTTTGTTTACATCTCTGTCTGCTCGTCATGGATCACAGAGAACAACCTGAGCTCCTCCTCTGAGAGAAACATGAGGAGGAGGAGCTCAGGTCACCTCCTCCTCCTCCTCGTCCTCTGTACGATAAAACACTCGACACGATGAGGAGCAGCCACGTCTCATCCCAGAGACCTCCTTGTGTTTCAGCAACCCGGGCGGGTCTGACAGGGC
This sequence comes from Semicossyphus pulcher, assembly GCF_022749685.1. Taxonomy (NCBI): domain Eukaryota; kingdom Metazoa; phylum Chordata; class Actinopteri; order Labriformes; family Labridae; genus Semicossyphus; species Semicossyphus pulcher. Next base: position 3,439,469 of record NW_027211693.1, read on the forward strand.
GAGGGTGTCGCCCACCTCCTCCTCCCCGTGGAGCTGCAGTACAGCGGGGGGAGGCAGGTGAGGAGGGGGAGGCTGCAGTAATTAGCATGCTGATTCTGCATGTAATCAGATGAGCACGGCGTGCAGCTTCTATACATCAGGCCGAGCGTCGGCGTGGGACCGCAGCAGCTTCTGATTGTCTTCAGCGCAGCATATGCTAATTGTTGATTGTCTCCAATATTATATGCTAATTGTTAAGAATTAGCATAATTCATTAACATTTGGGCCCTAATTACACAATGAGAGGAGGCTGAAAAACACGGGGCTGTGCTCTGACTGTCTAATGTGTGAAGCGATTAATGCCGCGCTCATTTGCATCCAGAGAAGGAGCCGGAAAGATTCTCGATGATTCCCTGATCAAATGTTGTTTCTGCCGTTTTAAAGGTGTAACAGTGTCGGCCCTCAGGTGAGAGGAAGCCGCCTCCTCCTCACTCGCACACTTCCCCCACATGCAAATGAGCCGCTCTTCAAAATATTTAATTATCCGGAGCTTCTTAACAGAAACAAACGAGTGAAGATGATGAGCAGCGTTTGATTCGTCATCCTGGATTCTCTTTGATGTTGTTAGATTAATGAGACGCTCAGACAAAAAGAAACAAACCAAACGGCTTTGATTTCATCACCATTGTAGTCGAGGGGCTGTTCACAGCGTTTAGCTGCCAGCGGCGGGAAAACATCGACAAATACTGACATGTACAAACGTTCTGCTACAAGTACAAGTACTCTGCTGCAAGTACAAACACTCTGCTGCAAGTACAAACACTCTGCTACAAGTACAAACGTTCTGCTACAAGTACAAACACAGCTACAAGTACAAACACTCTGCTACAAGTACAAAAACTGCTACAAGTACAAACACAGCTACAAGTACAAACACTCTGCTACAAGTACAAAAACTGCTACAAGTACAAATACTCTGCTACAAGTACAAATACTCTGCTACAAATACAAACACTCTGCTACAAGTACAAACACAGCTACAAGTACAAACACTCTGCTACAAGTACAAACACTGCTACAAGTACAAACACTCTGCTACAAGTACAAAAACTGCTACAAGTACAAATACTCTGCTACAAGTACAAATACTCTGCTACAAATACAAACACTCTGCTACAAGTACAAACACAGCTACAAGTACAAACACTCTGCTACAAGTACAAACACTGCTACAAGTACAAACACTCTGCTACAAGTACAAACACAGCTACAAGTACAAACACTCTGCTACAAGTACAAACACTGCTACAAGTACAAACACTCTGCTACAAGTACAAACACAGCTACAAGTACAAACACTCTGCTACAAGTACAAACACAGCTACAAGTACAAACACTCTGCTACAAGTACAAACACAGCTACAAGTACAAACGTTCTGCTACAAGTACAAATACTCTGCTACAAGTACAAACACAGCTACAAGTACAAACATTGCTACAAGTACAAACACTCTGCTACAAGTACAAACACTGCTACAAGTACAAGTACTCTGCTACAAGTACAAACACTCTGCTACAAGTACAAACATTGCTACAAATACAAACTCTGCTACAAGTACAAACACTGCTACAAGTACAAATACTCTGCTACAAGTACAAACACTGCTACAAGTACAAACACACTGCTACAAGTACAAACACTGCTACAAGTACTCTGCTGCAAGTACAAGTATTCTGCTACAAATTCAAATGTTCTGCTACAAGTACAAACACATTTAATCATTGATTAAACTTATTAAACTTATATTACCAACATAATTTAAGTGTTTTTACGAACATGCTTATTTTAAAACAAACCACAGTATTTACCTGAACCTGACCTAAGCAGACCCTTTTACAATGTTCACCACATTTACAATTGTACAGTGACTTCATCCTTTCCTGCACGTTCAAAACTCCTGAACTACAATCGATTTGAATGACTCGCCAGAACCTTAAAATGCAAAATGAAGCGAGGCATCACGAGGAAAATCCTCTCCAAAGTACAGCGAGAGGTTAAAGCTGAACGGCAGAGCTCGACCTTCAGCGTGTCTGCTGTGTTTCGCTTTCGACCTCTCTGACGTTTGGTGACAAACTGCAGGAGTCTGAGAACGACACGTGACGATGCCAGTCTGTCAGACAGCAGCTCCGAGTTCAGGTTTCGGCTGTTAGCATAGAGGGCCCGAACCAGGCCGGGGGGGGCCAGGGCCGGGCTGGCCCACACATCGGGGGATGGGGCCCCTCATGTGGAGGTGGAGGGCGGGTTAACTGGGAGGTAATTGAAGCGGGGCTTTTGTAGGAATCTGCTTCCAACCCACAGGAGAGGGGCGGAGAGGGAGGATGAGAGCTTTAATGAATGGAGGCGTCATTAAAATGATAACTATTTCCTCCGAGATCACTTCCAATCTAAATGTGGGGAAAAGAGAAAAGGCCTAATTGAAAGATCTTTTTTCTTCTTCTGCCATTCAAAGTGTAAATCTGACTGTGGGGGAGACGAGGAGCTTGTTTGTAGCTTTAGCTCACCTCTTCCAATTACTCGTCTTTGTGCGCCTCCTAAAGCCGAGAGGGAGCGAGAGACGCTTCAACCCTCACTCTGAAGCAGACGGCGGCCATGTTTTCTTTGGATCAGCGGCGGTCAGAGGGAACAGATCCGTATCAAACCGTGTGGAGGGGGGGGGGGGGGGGGTATGCAGCAGGTTTGTGTTTGCTTTGAAAATGAAATCAGTAAAACACTCTGCAACGTTTAGAGGACTTGCTTTGTCACACACACCACAACAGGTACATTACCTGAGCCTGGAGCTGCACCTGTTTCAACATGCAGAGGTCATCTGCTGCCTGAAAGTCTGGGCCACGTTACCGTGACGTCAGCCGGCAGGGACGCAGCTCTGACACAAACTGACACAAACCTGACACACATCTACACACCCTGACAAACACACACACACACACACACACACACACACACAAAGACACACTCTGACACACCCTGTCACACACACACACACACACACACACACAGAGACACACTCTGACACACCCTGTCACACACACACACACACACACACACACAGAGACACACTCTGACACACCCTGTCACACACACACACACTCTGACATAAACACACACACACATCTACACACCCTGACACACACACACACACACAGACACACACAGAGACACACAGAGACACACCCTGTCACACCCTGACACACACAGACACACACACACACACACACGCACACATTGCATGAGACAATAGCCAAAAACACGGGGTGTCCGTGAACGCCTCAGATGAAGTGTGTGTGCGTCTCTCAGTACGCCTCACACAGTCGAGCGCTCGCCGTGTTTATCAGAGAAATGACTGATCATAATATCAGCCTTATTGCTCTCAACAGAAATGCCACAACCATCTTGCAGATTACTCCTTGATGAGGAAAATGCAATTAAAACGTCAAGTGCGTTTTATTAGATTCTACCCACCCTGCAGGGTTTTACGGCCCCGGGAGTCCCTGGATGCTCGGGCGATGGATGGCACATATAGAGCTGCTGCGAGCAACATTAGCAGAGCCAGAATAACAGCCGCTCGCTCCCCGATGATCCGCCTTTCATCACCATACAGGCTGCATGTGTACATGCAGGATGCTGAGGCTCGTATGGAGGCTTCATACACTCTTATTGACAGATACTCATTGTGTGTGTTTCCTGTGTGGAAGAACGTGTTGGCCCACATGTTTCATCTGTAAGTTCATACCTGCAGGAAGCTGAAGGAGCTCGTTGTGTCGCAGAGGAGACACAGCGATCTGTCTATAATATGCTGAGTGATGAAACGTTACTGCTGCAGCAACTGGTTCGTTTTTTTGCGTGGTTGTCACATGAATGTCGAGTTACATCCCAATGAGCCATTTCAAACACAACAAGTCACACAATAACAAAAACAAACTGAACCATTGAAGCAGCAGCTCCTGTGTTCTGTGAGTAAAATCAGTGTTTTTCTGAATGGAGTCTGGTGTGTGTGCAGAGAGCGATGTAACGTCTGTGTGTGGTTAAAACAATCATCTTCCTCTGTAACAAAAAGGTCTATCTCTGTAGGGATCCTTCCTGTCATGTTGTCACACACTTAGAATAACAATCTGAGCCTGTCAGTGGAAACAACAAGAACTTTTAGTGGACGACCTTTGACCCATCAAGGATTATGTTGCAGCCATTACAGCCTGTTTCACTGCTGCAGGATGAACACATCTACTGGAGCCAATCGAACATCGGCTCCCTCATCAGACAGGGACAGCAGAGGATGTACTTCCTGCGGCAGCTGAACAAGTTCAACCTGCCGAAGGTTTTTATTCTTACTGCCTATTTTCGATCTTGTTCTGTTTAAGTCTCCTTCTCTTCATTGTTCTGCACCAAAACCACCAAACAGAGCTGCATGTGTAAGCCTGCTTCTGACCCGATTCTGATTCTGATGGACTTTTTGCTGTTTATTCATTCATTCACGATGCAGAGCCCCAAATAAACATTAACATTACCAACACATTTAATAGCTTCAGAAACAGCTGAACATGTTGCAGCTCTGCAGCTGCTAGTCATGAAACAGAAGGATCCGCCTTTACCTCTGACCGTCCGTTTGATCAATGAAAACAGGGGAACAGTGAGGAAACTCTATTTCACATGACTTCCATGAATGCATCAGAAAGCTTTTCTTTCTTTCTTTAAGATCACTCTATCTATCTTTGAACTATGACCCTGAAAATACAACATGTGTCTCGTCAGCAGAGCGAGCGCTGGGTCAGCTAGCTGCTGACAGAGAACTTGTTGTTGTTTTTGTTTACTTCCATCTCGTGGCTTCAGATGGATGTTTGTGATGTGGTGTTTGTGGTTGTCATGTCAGATGAAGTCACAGCAGATCCTCTAACGAGAACAGATTTAATACGAGCAGATGATCGAGCCTCCACTTAAACAGAAACATGAGACGTTGTACGTTCACTACCTGTTCCTGTGAAGGTCACACCTGACTCACCTGAAGACAAACTCCGTGCACACACAGTTTAATGAAGAGACACCATGAAGTCCATGCTTCCTGTGTGTCAGGTTTAATTCCACATTAATGAGTGTGTGTGTGAGGATGCAGCGTCATGACCTTTAAAACAGAGTTTGTTTGGTTTCTCTTGATAAGAAGACGTGACAGCGGAGCCGGCAGAAACACAAATAAAAGAGAAGAAGGAAAATAGATCTTTTTAATGGAGTTTAACAATCGGTCTCTGGTGGACTCATTAGGATGACCAGTTTGACTTATTTTACAGCCACTGGTAATTAGTATCTGCAGGAGTTATAGCTATAATCAGCCAAGTTTGCCTTTGACTTTCTCTCCGTTAGCCATTAACTTTGTGTTAGACTTGCTCCAGGAAGGCGGTCAAATGTGTAAAAAGACAGCAGCCGTAAAACTAATAAAACTGTAGGGTTCCTTCTGGGGAACTTTAATACTTCCAGCGATATGATAATTCTTTTGACTTCAAAGCAGCCATTAAAACAGGACGATTTTCACTGCCTTTCAGCGGCTGATGGAGACGTGAGGCTGGCTCGCTTTGACGGGTATTTGGGGTAACGGCGCTGGCTCCTGTTGGCTCTGCAGGGGTTCAGTGTTCTGCATCAATAATAAGCAGCAGCACACAGAGACTCAGGCTCTGAGGACGGCAAAGACAAATATTTAAATTGTTTATCAGAGAAAACATTTCAGTAACTTCTCAGCATTCCTCCTGAACAAACCAATTCACAAAGGCCCACAAGAGAACAATCAGAGAGTGTCCTCAGCCGGCCACATCATCACATCCTTTAAACAGATTACACTGTTCACGGCAAAGCAGGGAGACAAGACGGCATGTAGCACAAGATTAGATAAGGTGTTATTAAGGTCTACATTAAGTTTACATGGTAATTTAATGCTTTAAACACTGACATTCAGGCCTGTCTCAGCTGCATCTTCATGAAGCCTGTGCTACTCTGGGCTCAAACTTTCATACTTATATTTGCTACTTTAAGTGCTCAACAACTTCCTGGTGGTGAACTGTTCACTGAACTGTTCACTGAACTGTTCACTGTACTGTTCACTGAACTGTTCACTGAACTGTTCACTGAACTGTTCACTGAACTGTTCACTGAACTGTTCACTGTACTGTTCACTGTACTGTTCACTGAACTGTTCACTGAACTGTTCACTGTACTGTTCACTGTACTGTTCACTGAACTGTTCACTGTACTGTTCACTGAACTGTTCACTGAACTGTTCACTGAACTGTTCACTGAACTGTTCACTGAACTGTTCACTGTACTGTTCACTGAACTGTTCACTGTACTGTTCACTGAACTGTTCACTGTACTGTTCACTGTACTGTTCACTGTACTGTTCACTGAACTGTTCACTGAACTGTTCACTGTACTGTTCACAGTCCAAAAGATGATCATGAGACGCTGGGCAGTTCTCACCCTCAAAGGTCATCTTGGCTGTATACCGCTGCATGAACAGTGAGCACGCTCACAAGCAGGTACGGTGAGCACAGACACAGCTAGCTGCTAATCAGTGCTAACATATAAATAAAACAATGAGTGTGAGACGTGTTGGACGGTCTGTTCGTCCAATAAAGCGCACACACAGATTATCTGTCTCATATTTACATGAACAAATCTCCAACAGGTTCCAACAGCACAAACACGGCCCAGAGGTTACGTTCAGTGACTGAGTTAGCTGAGGGGACACCTAGCAGACAGCTAGCAGCTCCCAGCTGTCACTCAAAGAGGCCACGCCCCTAATGCTGCATCACTTTAAGCCTTAATATAATGTAAACAGGTGAGCTGTATAAAGATTCTCCCCGTACAGTTGTCATGAAGAGAGAAATGAGCTATAGAGACCCAAACTGTTTTTTGTACCAGGCTGTAAACATGTTTATTTCTGCTGTAAAGTTTAACATGGGGCTTTATGGGGACTGACTCACTGCTGGAGACAGCCTCAAGTGGACACCAGAGGAACTGCAGGCTTTGCTGTCCCTCTGTGTGGGCTTCACCTCTCAGGCCTGCAGGTTGCTGCTCGGTGTAAATGTAATGTGTGTTGTACGTTTACGCTCCAGAAACAAACAACAAATGTCTGAGTGATGATTAAATGTGGGACGTGGACAGGAGGCCGCTTTGTGTCTTTGATGCATTTAATTGTTTATCAGAGAACATTGCATGTTTAGAGAGTGTTACCAGGACGACGCGCCGGTCAGCAGGATGTTTTGATGTGTTCTGCAGGTTTAAAGTCTCCACAACTCATCTTTTAACACACAAACAAACGCTGTTAGGGTTGAAAATAGAAACTTCTCCAAGTGCTCATCAAGAGACAACAAGACCTGTCTGAACTCATTTCAGCGTTGTTGTCTTTTTTTACATCCTCCTCTTTTTACTGCCCATCTAATGGCTTATTTATTACATTCATTCTTTATACGCCGGCTCCTGTGTGGCCTCATTACCACTATAGCACTGCTTTGGAATTCCCGGATAATTATGAGCTTCATTGTTTTAATAAGAGTCTCGGTCAGCCCGGATCTCTGCTACATCTTCACAGTTCCCACAGGGAAATATATGAGGGCAGCACCACGCCGGACAGATGGAGGCAGACGCACTGCAGGTAAATATTTATACGCTGCTGTGAGAACGAGGATCCTCGAATCTCATCAACTGTCTTGTAAAAGTGGTCTGATGGTGTAAATCTATGCGGCCTTAATAAGTCTGTGATGCAACTTCAGCTCGTCTGTTTTCTTGTAAATCAAAGCTGCACTTTTCTGCTCAACATGAGGTAACGTTCGGAAACTCGGCCAGAGATGGACTGAAAGTTACCACGAAAACATCACGTGCTGCTTCCACATGCAGTCATGCTCGTTTATATGTGAACTGAACAAACGCATTAACCTCATTTAAACAGAGAAAAGATGTTTTCACTCGTATTTGAGTTGTTTGTATTTCTGGAGCCATCATCAGTTCCTTCTGGATGAATAAAGTTCTATCTCACGTTAAAGTGTGAGTGTGTCTCTGTAAAGGTACAGGTTAGTTTTCACCCACAGGTGGTGACCGCTGCGTACCTACCTGTAGAAGCTACTCAGTTATGTCACCCTGTTTGAGTGAAGAGTAAACTTAACAACTATGATGCACTAAAATAAATGAGGTAACTTCTACTCAACATTTCTCATTAGATAACAGCTAACTAACTAACTAACTAACTAACTAATTACTTAATAAACATGAGTAATGATAACTGCTGACACACAGAGACAGACAAACTTTCACGCTCACGCCTACGTGCGATTCAGAGTCACCGGTGAACCTAACGAGCATGTCTTTGGACTGCACCCGGAGGAAACCCACGCAGGCACGGGGAGAACATGCAGACTCGAGCCCACTTGTCCAAACCGGGATTCGAACCAGGAACCTTCAAGTTGTGAATGTATCAAAGTAATAAATATATGAACACTTTAATTATTTTCTATGATGCACAGCAAAGCAGGACAGAACACACAGGAACACGTGAGTCCAACCCCGGCCTGCAGAACAAACGTTCGCACATGCTCACTCTGCAGCACACGGTCGATATCTTCGTGTCTGTGGGAGATTTTATTACGTTATTTTGGGTTACAATTGTTACTGTTGAAAATGAGGTAATGCAGGTGATCGTTACTCATTAATATATTTCACTTATTACTTTTAGTATCATTTACACAATATGCATGGATTTTATTTACCCCTCAAAAATCCTTTGTACAGTGCACCGTGGTGGGATAGGTGGTCCACAGGTCATGACCTTTATATAAACAAAATGCCACACTGTCAGAGTGAGGTCAGGTCAAACTCTGTCCAAAGTTCAGAGAGTTCAGATTGTTTACGTGTTTATTTGTTTCACGTGAAAATAGAAAAATACACATGAAGAAAAAAAACAACCAATGACACGTGAGATTACAACAATAACATACAATGCAAAATACAACGTCGTTAAAATTAAATTAAAAAACAGAATTTTGTTTTAAAAAACAACTGAAACTGTACGTTTGACTTACATTACAAAACGTGTTTGTAACCTCCTCGTCTCTTCCAGGTAAAATAAAGAATGAAACGTGAACAATTTGGGTTTTTGAATTGTTTGAAATGTTTTTTTATTTTGAATAGAAAATATCAGAATTAGCCTTTAAAATCCTAAATTATGTAATCCTAGCATATACAGACCTCACTATTCCCCGGTGTTCTTCCCTGAGCCTGGCCCGTCCCTCCATGTGAGTAAAATATGTTGATTTATTTAACCAGCACGTTGGAGCCACCTCCAGCCGCTGAAGGCAGAGACGGGCTATAGGTTAGAAAATGTGCAGCTATCTGCAATGCAACCCACCGCTGCATTTACAAACAGCCGTGGGACCTCCCCCCGGTGATGTGGAGTGCTGCATTAAAGGTAATGTACATCCAAACAGCCCGGCAGGTTATAACCTTGCTGCTCCCTGTGGAAGCCGTTCCTGCTGCAGTAAACGGTCCTTGGCGTTGAAGGACACCGCCTGTTGTCCGTAATGGAAAGCCCGAAATCACTGAACGATGAGTCTTTTACATGAGCTCGATGGTCGTATTATCTAATCAACTACTTACAGTGAGCAAGACTCTTTGTAGAGGCCGTCTTTGAGTGGATAATGGACCGGAGCCAGTTGCCCCCAGAATCCATTTGTGCCCTCCGTGATGTAGCCTGAAGCCTTTAAACATAATCGTCGGCTCTCCTGAGACATCTTAGAGCTCGGTCCGACGCTTGTGGGACAAACCGTTTGTTCTCAATCACTCCTACGCTGAATTCTTACCCAAATATCAGCACTCCAAGCATAATCGGTTAAAAGCAAACAGTTTACCCTGAAGGCCGAGAAGTTCGCCTCATCAGATTCAGCAGAGCAAACAGAACATCTGCTGTTGAACAACTACTGATGATCGAGCTGCTCGCTGAACAACGAAACCAACATCTAAAATATGAATCAAACCTTTGCACAGTATCTGCAGCTGTCGTGAGTTTGTGTTGTTTAAAGGATCTACTGTGGAAACCAGAGCACACTTTGATCCTGTTTCTTTGCTACGTGAGGGATGCTAATTATTATTAGCATGTTATTGTATAGCAAACTTTTATTCGGTTTTATTTACAATGTCCAGGTCATGTATGCTTAGTCAGGAAGCAATAATGGTAAAGTAGTTTAACCCCTCAGCTGATATAATATCATGAACGCAGACCTGTGATTCTAAAGCTAGCTTAACGTTAGCTAAGCTGCACCAAACAGTTTAAACTGCTAAATGGAACAAACTGTTTTAATTGCTAACCTAAACTGTTAGCTAACCTGACCCAATCTGTTTTAGCTTCTACGCTAAACTGTTAGCTAACCTGACCCAATCTGTTTAGCTTCTACGCTAAACTGTTAGCTAACCTGACCCAATCTGTTTTAGCTTCTACGCTAAACTGTTAGCTAACTGTTAGCTAACCTGACCCAATCTGTTTTAGCTTCTACGCTAAACTGTTAGCTAACTGTTAGCTAACCTGACCCAATCTGTTTTAGCTTCTACGCTAAACTGTTAGCTAACCTGACCCAATCTGTTTTAGCTTCTACGCTAAACTGTTAGCTAACTGTTAGCTAACCTGACCCAATCTGTTTTAGCTTCTACGCTAAACTGTTAGCTAACCTGACCCAATCTGTTTAGCTTCTGCGCTAAACTGTTAGCTAACCTGACCCAATCTGTTTAGCTTCTGCGCTAAACTGTTAGCTAACCTGTGTGAAACAGTTTGTCCTCACTTCAGGAGCGGCACAGACTCTATTCAGCTCTAAGCTCGTGTGTTCATGTTTGCTGTAACATGTCGGCAGCAGTGAACATGTGTTCATCCCACCTGAGCTCCCGACAGGCCGAGCAGCTGAAAGCTGTAAAACAGCGTTTGTTTCTTTTTTTTAATGACTTTAAAACCCTAAATTGATTATACATAAACTTTGATTTTGAAAGGTACAGTTTACTAAATTGTATGTACATGTAGACTTTTGACATCTTTCTATGAAGTCTTATTATTCATATTCATAGTTTAAGGAAGTGTACAGCACTTATTGCACCTGTTAAATATGAGAAATGTTTGCAGCACGTGTGTAAAAAATGTCAGAGTAACTGTTGTAGTTCATGAAGAGTTATGGAGTCCGAATGTGGAAAAAACATGAACGCTTCAAAGATGTTTCTGGGTTATTTGACCTCAGCACGCAGCGAGCATATTATTATTAATAATAATAAAAGTTAATATGTGGATAAGTGTTTTTTCTTAAACTGTCCAGATAATAAATATTAAGCCATCAAAGTGATTTAAAGTCTGATATCTGTTGAGGAGTTTATCTGAAGGTTTTGTTTGAGGCTGTAAACGTCACTCTTCGAGGCCCTGAAGAAGCTGCACAAACATTTCCCTTCACAACGCGTTACATTTACTTTGTGCTGTTATGTTGAAAACCATGCAGGTCATGAAACACAGACACGTCCAGCAGCAGCGACAACAAACAGAGAAGCGTCTCTGCCTGTGTCATCACTTCGCTCACCCCAGACTCCAGTGAACATCTCGTACCACCGAGGTTTCTGTGAGAGGTCCTCAGGTCTGTGATGTCAGTGTGTGGCCCGTTTCAGACCCCCCCCCTCCTGATTCATGGCCTCCTCCACGCCGTAAATCTGCCAAACTACCAGAGCATCTTCATCCACGACCGCTGAGACGCTGCCGTCCAAAACATCTCCCCGACCGCTCCGTCTGGGCAGGTGCCAGTGATTTCAGGTCTGCTGAGATCATTACAGGTATTAGTTACCCTCCCCCTCCCCCCCCTCATTAAACATGCTGAATCCATTTGTTTAGCAAGCAGCTGAGGGAGCGATGGAGAGCTCGCCCGGGCCGGGATTGATTTATTAACGCTGATTTTGGCCTCTGAGACGTCCTGATGATGATCGCTCCGCTTCAGGAATTTCAATGGAGACGATGAAGATTCTCATCACCTGCTGAAGACGGACTTTAACGGACGTTAATGTGAAGGACGCAGAATAAATCCATCAGTCAGAAGGCCGAATATTTCTGCCAAACTGCCAAAAACATATGTAGGGAAGTTCAGCACTGCCAGGAGGAGGAAGAGAAGAGTTATTAAAGGGTAAATTATGAAATCCATTCCATCAGGTAACCTGAACCCACTTCTCACCTGACAAAGACACGTTCAGTGAAACTTGCCTTGCGATACATTCATATTTCATACTTCTGCTTTAGTTTGAGTAAATCCTTATTTCCACAGGAAATCCTCGTTTAGATTTAGTTAGAAGATGTGACAAAGTTTTGTTGTCTTGTCATTTTAAATCCGTCAGTATGTAATTAGGGGGTCATATTCTGACGTCAGTATCTACACTCTATAGATTTAATATGTTCAAGTGACACACAATGACACTAAATCACTTATAATCTTTAAATTTTAAATACATACAAATGATGTGAAACAGTCTCTAACTCTGGATCATGATTCGATAATCGTTTAAAGTGATGCTGAGTCCAGTTTAATCAGAACTTAGTCAGCGAGCTCGCACCGACATCAGCGAGTATCGGGTCCGCCATCTTTACGTTGTTTGTTCTTTTTTCTGTTCTTCAGCACGTTTGTTTTCTCAGTAACTCGGGACGCCCTAAACGTTTGTACGGAGTGTTAAATCAGACAACAGGCGATGGAGAGAACGCCTGTTCACTTGTGCCGCCGTCCATAAATCCCAATCCTAAGTTTAAATGAGACGCTCACGTGACTTTTGTTTCTCACATTTCATATTTTTTACATTTCAATGAATTATCTTCAGATCAGTCGAAGTCAGAAGGTCACGAAGTCTAATTTGGACAAAATATCTCACAAGAAGAAGATTAACATTCATCATTCATCCCGTGTTTTCTTTCCTGCAGTTACAGTGTAATATAAAGTTTGACTGAATAATATTTTTTACTTATTAAGTCATATTTATTTTTCTGCAGCGTTTCTTCTTCTTGGCAGTAAATGTCTTCTGTATTAACCTTTGGGTCCGTCTGCTGGAGCCGTTTACATTTTGACTTAATATTATATTTATATATATGATGCTATATTATGTTTTTGTGGTGTTTTCTGGCAGTAATCGTCCTCCGTATGAATGTGCAGCTCCATCTGTTGAAGGTGTTTACAGTGTGACTGTCAGGAGAGCCGGTTCGACATGAGCGATGAAACGCTATCTGCACGCTGCATCCACAGATGTTTGTGCGATGTGATGTTGGAGGTGCCCAGCTGTCTCTGCTGAGTCTCTCTCCTCTGCTTCAGTCCAAACTCTCAGAGATGTTTTATGATGAATCTACATATTTCCTCTCTCCGGGGGGACACACATTATTGGGAAGCACTCGATCTCTGCCTCCATTTCCTGTCGGCCGTAATAGCTTCCAGGTGAGAGGTGTTCCTGGGCCTCGCCTGGGAATGCTTATTAAAACTGTTTTCCTATTGATACAGTTGGTTTGATACTCAGCACGTCTGACAAAGTAAAGATCTCATGTTTGGCGTAATGTTACAAGGGAAACATAAGTGAGTTATTTGGCCTCGACGTGCTGGAAACGCCGCGCTGTTAAAGCGCAGGCCCTGAAACCTGAAGCGGGGTCCCTCGGCCGCATTTGGTTTTCATTATTTTTTTGCTCGAAAAATTTAACAATAGCACCCAGGGATTAAGTCATGGAGCGGGTCGCAGCCAAGCCAAACATCCTGCCTCCTCCAGAAAAATGAAGACAGATGAAGAAGGGAAGCAGGTGTAAAGTGTCCTCACAGGGAGGTGTGCAGGAGTCCGTCCTCTGCAAACATCTCACCCAGGAGGAGGAGGGGAGGAGGGGAGGGGAGGGGAGGAGAGGAGGAGGAGAGGAGGAGGAGGAGGAAATGAAAACAACAGTTTAACAGTGAGCAGCAGCACAGAAAACGTTCTAGAGGATCTGATGGTGTTTAATGGGAGGAGAAACAGTCCACACATTTATTAGCCTGGTTTCCTGTGTGTGTGTGTGTGTGTGTGTGTGTGTGTGTGTGTGTGTGTGTGTGTGTGTGTGTGTGTGTGTGACGGCTGAAGAGGTGGATTGATGCTTTGAGAAGGACGTATATGAATGTATTATTTGATCTGCTTATTTAAGGTCAACACTGTGTGAGCCGCATGTTTTATTATGTGCAGTATTTTCAAAATAAAAGTGCTTCCTGTTTCCTGACTTCTGATTGGCTTCTTCATGATGTGTCACACACGTCCTAAAGATGTCGAATTGCATGTAGAATAAATCGAGTTTTCAGACTGAATGTACGAAATAAATCCATTAAACACTTCAAAGCACTTCAGTTTGATCATCTGACGGTTCAATAGTTTATTCTGATCAATAAACAATCTGTTGTTCAGTGTGTGTGCTGTCCTTCACCGGCCTGTCTGTGTGGTGCCTGACACGTAACGTTTGTTAGACGTGTGACAGTTCGCGCGGCTGAGAATAAAAACTGGTTTCATGAAAACAAACGAGTGCAGTTTGATTTCCTGCGTCGTCACATTCAAAGCTTCTTATTTTCACATCGCTCAGACTCGTGTAGCAGCACTTCTGACTTCCTGTTCTTTGGTTCCTCTGAAGTGACTTTTTAAAAACAAAAATATCTCCATGGTTGAAAAGAGGCTCAAACAGCTGCTGACAGGAGGACACGTGTTTTGGGGACTATTTAACGTCAGCTGTGGCGGAGGTGTGACTCTGACGTCTCTCTGCAGAAAGTCACTAATGAGCCGTGTTTGATTGACAGCTTCTCCTGGATTCACTTTAAGTGTGAAGCCGTTGAACCTGCCTGAGACTGATGCTGTAACACCTGCACCACCTGTCAGCACACCTGATTAACACACAGTGTAACAGCATGATAAACAGTGTGGATGTTTTAATGCTGTGAAATAACCTGAAACGTTTCCTCGTGCTGAGCTGATGATGGAGCTTCACGAACACTGATGAACATGTTTTCTGACAGACATTTTACTGTTTCACTGTTTGCATTAAAATGATGTTAGTTTGTCAAAGTCCAGAAGGACGTCGTCTGATGTCTGTACGACTGAGAGTCAGTTTAAACTGTGCAGGAAGGTGGAAACACAAACTGACTGAGCCCGACGCCTCGTTACGAACACAACGTCAAGAAACACGAAACAAGAAACACGAAACACGAAACACGAAACACATAAACACATAAACACATTCAAAATGTTAAAAATGTGTTTTTGGAAACGACATTCAGAAAACACAGTTTCACCAAACACAAAATCATCATTTAAAAACATTTCACAGACGTTCCACAACACCACATTTTACAAAATATAACATCACAACATTCATCAGTTCAGGAAACAGGAAATAAAAGAAAACACAACCAAAACATAGGGGGCGCTGTTCTCTGACTCGTCCTGTTTCTGAAGACGTTTCTGTGTTTTCTAAAATGTTTTGTGAAATTTGATTTTGTGTCAATTAGATTTTTGGAAATTCAGCGTTTCGTAACATTTAGTGAAACGTTCTAAAGTGTCCTGTGAAATAAAATCGTGTTTTACGAAGTGTCGGTTTTGTAATGTGATTTCTGTATTTTTAAATGTTGTTTTCTGTGAAATGTGTTTAATAAAACGTTGAGTTTTGACCTTCAGGGCCACCGTTTGTAACAGAAACACCTGAGCCCGAGTCGGAGCTGGGTCAGGTCCGCGGGAGTCAAACTGAACCGCACAGTCTGTTTCAGGCGTCCCTCCCGGCTGTGACTCTCCTGCTGACTCTGAAATGTTCTCCGCATGAGAGTCGAGGTTGAGCAACACATGGTTTCGATGGACCCACATCAGATTTCCAGTCCTGCTCCAGAACCTCGTCCT
This sequence comes from Semicossyphus pulcher, assembly GCF_022749685.1. Taxonomy (NCBI): domain Eukaryota; kingdom Metazoa; phylum Chordata; class Actinopteri; order Labriformes; family Labridae; genus Semicossyphus; species Semicossyphus pulcher. The sequence continues at coordinate 3,455,412 of NW_027211693.1, forward strand.
TCCCAGGAAACACGGCTGGCGAGTGCGAACCTTCGGACGAGTGATTTACATACCTTCTCCCGCTCCGAGCCCAGTTGGCGAGGGTCCGGTGTCATCGCGAGGGCCGGGCCCCGGGCCCTTCCTGTGAGAGATGACTTACAGTCCTCCCGTCAGTCCTGAGCACTGCTTTACAATAACACACTCACACACACACACACTCTCACTCACACACACACACACACACACACACACACACACACACACACACACAGAGCAAACCTCAAACTGGGCCTGCAGTCGTATCACAATGACATCATCAGCTCACAGGAAACGGTCTAATTCTTTAACGTTTAAGAGCGCAGATGTATGGAGAGCAGCAGTGACATCAGTCCAAACCAAACACACCTGCACTCCCTCCGCACCTCCTCCTCCTCCTCCTCCTCCTCCTGCTGATTATAAAATATTCAAACTATTCATGAAGCCAAAACATCAGCAACACGAGCTGTGAAGAGTCTTTTTGGCCTCCTCCCCTCCTGTAGCTCTCAGGCTGTGTGAGAAGTGTTTGACAGCAGCTGCTGAGACGTAACAACAGCTCATAAATCGGATCCTTCAGAAACTTTGTTTCCTCAGTTCTTCACATCGCTCCATTATTATCACATCAGATAAAACTCTCCTCTTTGATTGACAGCTGTCATCACAAATATCAAAACAAAAAAAAGATATCATTTAATCTGGACGTCAAAGGACAGATGACTGCGACGGCGCTTGGCGGCCACTGAAAACAAACAAACAAACAGAGAAATATTTAAATATCATTTATATTAAAAAGATTTGACATTAAAGTCGTAAATTTGCCACAAAAAAGGGCAAATTTGCTCTGCTGCAGAAACACACGTTTCTCTGCTCCCTGTTTGCCCCAGGGGTCAGGGGTCATCACACGAGAGTTACCCTACGACCTCATGACGGAAACAAACCTGCATTACAGACAGAACATACGAACTGCTGTGAATCAGTGTTTCAGTCGTTTTGTTTGTTGGATGGAGGCGACTGTGCGACTTTATCTTTTAATACATTTGATAGTTTATTTTCTCACAAATGTTCTTTGGCTCTAACGCGCCGCCGGAGACGACTGAGTAACAGTGGAACTTACGATACGTCCACAGCGCTGTTAGCGTCCTGTCTCAGTGTACCAACGTTTCCAACGACCTGCCGACTGTAACCAAGCTGCCGATCAGTTAACTTCCCCCACATCAGGACACTGTGTCCGTCTGTGTGACGTTCAAGGTACAATGCTTTAGCTCAGACAAACTGAAATGATTTCATGATCATCCCGACGCCTCTTCCTGACCTCACGATTTCAGCCAATCAGCTCCTCTGTTCATCTCAACCTTTCCCTGTTAGTCTGTCCTAAAGAAGTCCTGATCCATCACGATGAGTCCGAGCTGTTAACAGCAACGCAGCACTTCTTCTTCTCCTGCTGAATATGAGTTGGTTGGTGTTCAGCTCTTCCTCCTCTCCCCGTGTAAATGACTTGGTTTGGGTTCAGGTTGTTCTGGCAGCAGCAGCAGGAGTTTGGCGCAGGACGTGCAGGTTCAGGGAGAGACGTTGGAGGCTTTCTCTGCTGCAGCCTCGGGCGAAGCTCTCCGCTAACGAGCGCTGCGTTCAAGAAACTGATTTCACAACTCATCAAGGTTGGTGCTGACGGTGGAGCGAAAGTTAATTGTGCCTGTTACGGAGCCTCAGCAGGCCCCCCACCTTACTCTGACCCCACCTCTCTGCTGCAGACTCAGGGCCGTTCTGGTCCTCCATGATGGAAACCAGACTTCCTGTGCAGGACTGCAGGTCTGATAAAGACGCCGCTGACCTTCCGACCTTCAAAAGCACTTATCTCCCTCTGAAGGAAACTTTCTTCTCTCAGAAACAACGATCAGGACCGAGGCCTGCGGAGGGACCTGGTTTTTATTTGTCCCGTCTAGTCGCTTAACGCGCTCTTCGGTTGTCACGTGATCACTGGTGAGACCAGGAGTCTCTAAAGTAAATCATCGATCCTGAACACAGTAAAAAACTAAATCAAGATTCAGACAGAAAGTCCGTCTCTGAACTTTCAGGACTTTTGATTTAAAGTTGGACTCCTGACCGTCACGACAAACCTCCACGTAAACCCTCCTGAATCCTCCTCAGCCGTATTTCTCTCTTCATCCGGCTGATGTGTTTACCGTCTGCGGAGCGCTCACTCTGACTGAAGGATGGTTTCAGCTCGACTGCGAACGTCAGCCAACACTTCCACACTGAACCGCTGCCTTTAGAGGGTTTTTGAGAATATTTCTGCTGGATCGACGATTCTGGAAATGTTTGTCGTTTCTGAAGAAGCATGATTTCAGGTTGTGGTCGGAGAATATGCCGAAGTCCTTCTCGGTCAAGTTTTCCATTTCGAGGCTTTTTCTCACTACAACTGGAGTTACTGTCGAGATGTCTTCTGACAAACAGCCTCGTTTCTCCTCAAACGGCACAAAGATTTGAAAGTGGACATTTAATGAGGTCGTTTTCTCCGTTTCCTGTTTTAATGAACTGAAAGCTGGTAAAGCTGTGTGAGGAGTTAATACAGGATTTACATGTTACCACTAAGTGCTGTGTGTTGCTAAGGTGTGAACGTATCGTAACGAAGCTGAAAGAATCCACTGGATTTTACAGGAAAAATATAAAGACATCAAAGGATGTTAAAGCGTGCTGCGCCTTGACTTTCTACAGCGCCCACGTTAGCTTAGAAATGTAGCCTGCTAACGTTAACAAACAGCCGTCACTCACAACACAGAATCTGATACAAGCTGAAAGAATGCAGGAACGTGAAAACGTGCATTTCTGGAGGCACCTCGCGTTAGCTAACATTAGCTACACAGCAGTTTGTCTTGCGCTAGTGAGCGAGCTAACAAAGCAAACTACTGTCTTAAGTTGATGGCTAGCTAACAGTTTGCAAATCACTTCATCAGCTAACATTACACATGCAGCATAGCTAAGGTACAGCTAGCTGGCTAACCTAAGCTAGCCTAACATTATCACTAGCTATTCTTAATACTGATGTTAGTGACATCATTTGGTAAGCTACACAGCTAATGTGATTCATGGATATGATATTCTACAGTGTTGAACTGAGGCAACAATAAATGATGTAGCTGACGGTACAAAGCTAACTTGTTGAGCTAACGTGATGCAGGTCAATCACTGCAGTCAGGTGTTGCTTTCCTTGTTTATGGGGCAGCTGTTTACGCACACTCTTTCCTCACCGCCTGCAGGCTGGATTGAAATGAAAACTTCCATCTCCTCTGGTGAATCGACGGGCCTTTAGACGACACAGAAACTGGAAGAAGTTGGAGCCGTTTCCACCTTAAACACACGTAACAGAACACAGCTGAGAGTTCAAGCCAAATGTAATCTTTATTAGACTGTTTCTGTACAAAAAGCACTGATCACAGGAAAGAACTGAACAAAAGAAACATGCATCTATTTACAGCATGGCCAGAGACGGAAAGAAAAGAGTCTGTATTCTAAAGACATTAATTAAACATTGTGCTTTGATATACTTTGATGATATATTTCATATTTCACAAAGATGCAGAACCTCTGCCTCGTTCACATTGAAGTAAAACATCGAAGAAAGTATACTTTGCAGTTTTTAAACCAGGACGGTGAGAAACTTTCTACAACTGTGACCAAAGAAACAAACGAATGTTAGCAAGCTGTTAGCGGAGACGGAGTTCATGTTGTGTGACTGTTCGCTCTGCAGGCTGCGCTTCATTAGTGTCAGGCAGGAAACGGCTTCTCCTGCAGACACTGGACAGACGCTCGCCAGGACGGCAGCACGACGGCGTCCGAGTGACGCTGTGCAGTGACCGCAGGTTCCTGTCAGTCCTGCTCGGTTTGCATAAAGTTTAATCCGTCCAAACTTTCCTGCGCACGCTTCTGGTTTTTATTTCCAGAGAAATTCAGGTGATTGTTATTGTTCAGGAGTTAAAGGGATGTTAGATGGTTGTGGTTTCTTTCAGCACAAACTTTACACAGTTTGAAAAAGCTGACGGTTCCTAAATGTTCATTCTGTAAGTGACATTAATCAAAGCGTACGTTTCTTATAATTATCTTTATCATTAAATGTGTCTTTAGATCTTAAAATGAAGAATGTTTTGTAACGAATGGATTCTGTTCATTTTCAGATGAAATCTTGTCACTATATAAAGTTTGTGATGACTGAGACTGCAGTGAGATATGAACATGGTTTAGGTGAAAGTATCCCACACGTGTCGCAGTACCTTCCTCTGTGGTTAGGGGGCGCTGTTCAACAAAATGCGTGAGTTCTTTTAAACACAAAGGCTTTGCTATTTGAAAGGCTAACTGCTAACGTAGCTTCTTCAGCTTTAAATCAGTGCTAATAATGCTAAGTTTGATTCAGTGGGGAACCTGAGGAACAAACGTTTGGTGAACCAATAAAAGCTCGAACGAATCAAACACAAACTTTAAAATCATCGACGTTTCTGCAGAACTTAAACTTTGTCAGATAAAAGAGAAGATGTCGATCGTAAGGCATCAAACACGACTTTTACTTCTGTCAATCTTCCCAACGTTTCCACGTCTGCGTGGACGGCGAGCTTTCGTTTCGGAGCAGGAACACAGTTGCATAAGTTAATGATCCAGATTGTGTGCGACGACGAGAACAGCACCATCAACAACAACACCAACATCGATGGAAGTTTCCTTGAGATCAGTGACCCAAAAACTCAGAGTGGTTTAAAATCTGCTTCCTGTTTTAAAATCGTACAATCATTCTCACCAAAAAACACAAAGACACGCATCGGGTCGAAGGTTAAGATGGATAAAATATCGTCTTTAAACACCGAGACCGAGAGAAAGGCTCGGTCCAAAGTAAGAGTGGAGGAATATTATGACGTTAGAAGCTTCGGAAATATAAAAACTTCACATGACGAGGATTTTTGCCGTTTTTTTCAGAGCGGCAGAAAAACATATCGGTGCATATCGTTCTAGCTTTCATCTTTTTTAACTTTGAGCTTTTTTTGTCTTTTTTGCTAAGATGCTCTTATTAAGTGCCCCAACAGAAAAAATAGTGCATTAAGAAAGAACCATGATTATACATTTCACAATAATACACAAAGGACGAGATAACCAGGGGAAACACAAATGATGCTGTTTACAAAAAGTTAAATATCGTATCGGAAAAAAGCGTTTTTATACAAAAGTGATGAAAGCCATTTTTTACGTCCTGCTTTCAAAAACAGGGTGAGCACGTGGAGACGGTTTTTTGTTTTTACAAAAGAATTGCTCTCACTTGTTCACTCTTTTTACAATATCTAAAAGGTATTAAGACATCAAATGTGTGTACAGATATATTTGAGACTATCATTCAGGCCTAAATCACAAAAGGAACTCCCCAAACAGACTTTATAAATACATAGAAAATAAGCACAATCAGAAGAAGAACGAGAAGGTCTGTACCTAAAGGTGAGTAAAACTGCTGCAAGCCTTTCTGGTTAAATCTAACACTCGACACACCCGCAAAACAGAACCGTCCACCTGCAGTTTAAATGAGAGACTTTCAAAATAAAACAGGAACTAAAACAGAAAAGCTCGGGCTGCCTGGACTTCATCAGACAAACGTTACTGAAACGTCGTCTCTCCGCGGCACGTCGTTTGTTCAGCATTTCTGTAGCTTAGAAAATTACTGCATTTCCTCCTTTTCAGAATAAGAGACTTTGTTAAAAGCTATGGTACACAAAGGAAAATGCTAGAAGACGTGATATTTATCAGGAAGTCTGGTTCTCGGGGGGAATTCTGATCCAGAGACCGTCTGACGGTTCGTCCAGATTGAAATTAAGAATCTTTGAAGTTTGATTTTTCCTGGTTTGTGGACTCGGTCCGACTCAGGTTCAGTGTCCAGCGAGAGCTTCTGATCCAGCGAGGAACACTCAGAGGGTTCACTGATCTTCACACTGTTCCCTGGAGCTCGTTTCTTTGAGCACGATATTCTTAAACACAATTTGGTAATTATGTTTTTTTTTACAGAGTTGGACGTTGATTAACTTCAAACATTTTCGCCCAATCATCATTTGACGTCTTCAAGAAGTTTAATTTGTTTCAGACTTAATTTAAAAGACAAACGAAGCCGCAAACATTTGATATCAGTCACGAAACGATGGATCGACTAACAGCACAATGACTCTGCTGCCTCTCATAGTAAAGATCAAGTTTAACGTTCCTGACGTCGCCTTTCTCTCGACCACAAATCATTTCTTTTGGAGACAAAAGTATTTTCAGCTGAATGAAGCTGAAAATGTTTTTGTGTTTTACGGAGCCGCTGAGACGTTTCTGTTGTTGTGCTGCGTTAACTTCATGTTCACTTTTATTAAACATGACAGTTCTACATTTTGACGAGCGCTCACTCGCTGTCATCGTTCAATAAAAGCTGTGTGTGGCTGACACACACAGCTCTGTGAAAAGAATCCTGATTGGTGGGTTTAATCCAATGACGTTTAACCATTTCTCTGTGATGTCATTGCTGTGATCAGAAGCTCCCGGTGGCCACGCCTACTTCCTGTCTCACAGTGGCTCAAACTGATCTGAGACCTGTTCAGTCTCTTGGACTTCTGAAGTCAAACTAACCTGTTTCATATTCACACCATGTCGTACTGCAGACCCCCCCCCCACCCACAGTTCACTCTGCCCTGACCTTTGACCTCCTCCAAAGGAGCGCTGCCTCAATGTGGAGCCGCAGCAGACGTCCCAGATGACACTTCCTGTTTCCTGTTTAGCGTCTGCGGCGGCTCAGTGTGATTCAGTCCCACAGCGAACACGAAGGAGACGACGAAGAGTTTTTTCTTCTGCTGCAGAAATGCATTCTGGGTAAGTTAGGGTCGGTCCAGGGGATGATGGAAGGATTGTTCGTTGATTTGTTGTTCGTTGTGGCGTTTCAGTGGGCGGGGCCATCAGAGCTGGAGGGGTCTGGGGGGTCTGACGTCTCTGTCTGAGAGTCGTCCTCACATGGGGGGCACGATGAGACCGGCCATCGCTGCAAAACCACATGACACAAACAGAATCAGTCGGACCGTC
>NW_027211693.1:3465000-3480000 GCF_022749685.1 Semicossyphus pulcher
CTCTCCAAAAACACACCTGCGCCTTCCAAGCAGCTCCGACTGCAGGCGAGTTAATCAGAGCAAAGTTTCAGAGCAACAACAGGACGGAGAGAAACTACTGAAGCATCAGCTCGCCTCCTCCTGCACTCCTCCTGCACAGACTCGCTTTGCTCGCCTCCTCCTGCACTCCTCCTGCACAGACACGCTGCGCTCGCCTCCTCCTGCACAGACACGCTCTGCTCGCCTCCTCCTGCACTCCTCCTGCACAGACACGCTGCGCTCGCCTCCTCCTGCACTCCTCCTGCACTCCTCCTGCACAGACACGCTGCGCTCTCCTCCTCCTGCACTCCTCCTGCACTCCTCCTGCACAGACTCGCTGCGCTCGCCTCCTCCTGCACTCCTCCTGCAAAGACACGCTGCGGTCACCTCCTCCTGCACTCCTCCTGCACAGACTCTCTCTGCTCGCCTCCTCCTGCACAGACACGCTCTGCTCGCCTCCCCCTGCACAGACTCTCTCTGCTCGCCTCCTCCTGCACAGACTCTCTCTGCTCGCCTCCCCCTGCACAGACACGCTCTGCTCGCCTCCCCCTGCACAGACTCTCTCTGCTCGCCTCCTCCTGCACTCCTCCTGCACTCCTCCTGCACAGACTCTCTCTGCTCGCCTCCTCCTGCACTCCTTCTGCACAGACTCTCTCTGCTCGCCTCCTCCTGAACTCCTCCTGCACTCCTCCTGCACTCCTCCTGCACAGACTCTCTCTGCTCGCCTCCTCCTGCACTCCTCCTGCACTCCTCCTGCACAGACTCTCTCTGCTCGCCTCCTCCTGCACTCCTCCTGCACAGTCTCTCTCTGCTCGCCTCCTCCTGAACTCCTCCTGCACTCCTTCTGCACAGACTCTCTCTGCTCGCCTCCTCCTGAACTCCTCCTGCACTCCTCCTGAACTCCTCCTGCACAGACTCGCTGTACGTTATTCCGATCATCGCCTGCATCAGTGCTGCAACACCAACAGGAAACTATGGAGTGCATCAGGTAAAAACACCTGTTTCAGAGTGAGCTGCAGGTTCAGCCCTCTGATTTATGAGTATAGACGCGTTAGAGTGAACAGCATCTGTTGACGATGTATCTATTAGGACACGTTCTTTCTTTCTTTTTATATTTTATAAATATAATTCTATCCAGGATCAGCTGATCCAGCTTCCTCTTATCCTGGTTTTTCACAGTAAAACTAAACTGATCAACCTGGTCTAGATACAGACTTTAAGATGACCTCATCTCTACTTACAGATCCTACATAGAATCGAGCATCTGTAGACTCTGCATGCTAACAGCTAACAGCTAACAGTCTGTTCTAGATCTAAATTCCTTTGACGCTGTGTCATGAAAGCTGTTCAGCATTCAGATTTCCTGACTTCCTCGAATGCATCAGATCGGTCAGCTCTCCGTTCAGCAAACGTGTCATGTTAAAGTCGTTTCCTTCCCCGCTCGAGTACAGACCTGACAAAGCTTCACGTTGTTCCTAATCTGCATCATGATGTTGTTTCAGCAAACTGAAGAGCCGTTAATTAAAGTCGATCACAAGAAAATCGCGTTGTTTCTCTGTAACGACGCCGCACGCGGAGAAGGAAGTCGACGCTGGCTGGCTACACGCCCGGCATGTTCACCGTCGTCCCCAGAGGCTGTATCGGCGTCAGACTAGCTGATGGGATCTCAGATTGCCTGCGCTCTAAATTGGGCTGCGTACTACCTACTTTGTCCACAGGGGGCGCCAAAATCCACACAGTGAAAGTTCCTCACAGGAGCTTTAAATGAAGTCTTTCATGTTTGATGCTGTGGATTTATGGGGACAAAATCCTTTATGTCTGTTACACCTCTAATGTCTGCTGTACCTACGTCACTGTGGAGACGCAGCCATGAACACGTCTGCAGTCTGAAGTCTGAAGTCGATCAGCGGTATGTTCTCGTTGTATTTCAGACTCTGAGCCGTCGCCTGCAGCTGAACGCTCGTATTTCACTCCAGCGTCTCTCGCTGGGTCGCTCCTTTCAGAGGGAGGGGCGCAATGCATGCTGGGTGTTGTAGGAATGTAGAATGGGCGAAACCACGAGCTGTTTGTACGACTTTCTCCACAGCTATGGCGCCAGTTTCAAATATTATTGCTATAATTCTATTGATTACAGAGAACACCAGCTGTGACTGACGGGGGCTTTGACAGGGGAGGACTGCTCCTTTAACCTTCATTAAACACACCGAGTCCTCGTTTCACTAACACTTCATTTAGTGCGAACACCACCTGAAACTTTAGCTGAGCACAAACACTAAGTTTCCTCACCATCAGGTATAACTCCAGCTGTCACATGAACACCTGAATCACACTCACTGCTGACCGACACTTCAGCTCCTTCAAATGCTCGTGTTCATCTTCAGACGTCTCAGAGCTCCGCCCGACACTTCAGCTCCTCTCACCGCTGACACACAAACTTTAGCCCAAGGAAAGACTGCCCTTTCATATTTGGCCTGTAAGTGTTCAGTGATTCCTTCACAAACTTTTCCTCCAGCTGATGAAAGAGTCACAGTGGTAACGAGCGCAGTGTAAAGTTCATTCGCTCTCAGGCTTCCCTCCAGCTCGCTGCCTCTCACACGGACGTTCACACTTATGAATGTAGTTTGTAAACAGACTCACTTGCGTAAGCCGAGTTGGTGGAGCCGTTGAGGAAGCTGGGGGATCCCGGGACGCCCAGGTTGGTCATCCCCGCTCCGTATCCGTTCATGGTGGACGTGATGGTGTTGTAGTTGGACTGTTGAGGCGTGGAGCTCGGCACGTAGCCGCGAGGAGACACGCTGTTCGAGTTACGGGAGTAACCTGTGAGGAGAGAGGAGGACACGCTCAGTTCTTCTTCAGCTATCGGACCGACAGTCAGTTAGAAATAAAACTTTCTGATAATCTTAAAAAATGTGAAGAAAACATTCAGTGTGTCCTCGTCTGTTTGTTTTAAACAGCTCCTGGAAAATCCATTCAATGAAATCATGGTTTGATTTTACTGATAATAATAATAATAATAATAATATAATAATCATAATGATAATAAATCTTTGTAACAGGGTGGAGCGTCTGTCTCCTCGCTGTGACCTCAGCAGTGACATCATCACGCCTGGTAGAGACCGCTCCCCTCAGGCGAGGTCTGTCCTTGATCTCTCACCTCGCTGCTCACTGCACTTACCTGAACACCCCCCTCCTCCCCCTCATCTCCCCCCTGCTCCCGCTGATTGACCCTCATCCAAGATGCATCGAATACCGATGTTCCCTGCAGCGCTCAGCCTGACCTTTGACCCCCTCAGGAGTTCCCACCGACCTTGGGCCGAGCTTGCTGAGCGGAGCCAACAGAGTGCCAAGTAGCACATTACACCCACCCCCCCCATCAGCCCTCCCCCCGCGTCCACTTTCCCCCACTTCCTGGTTCGGGCCAACGCAATTCCCAGCAGGAGCATGTGATGGAGCGCCGCCCGGGGAGGAGGCGAGGAGCGGGAGGAGGCGATGGGAAACACATGTGGAGGAGAGGAGAGAGGGAGCGGCCGAGCTGCAGCGTCACAGAGAGCTAAATGTCACCATTGTTCTTTAATAATAAAAAGTGTTTCACAAACGCTCCCTGTGCTCTCTGTGTTTGTTCGGGTGTGTGCGTCCTCGTGCTCGGCGGCGTGGGAAGCCGATCGATGCAGATCACATCCTTCGACCTCACAGCGACTCAAACTGAAACATGTGTCGGCTGCAGAGTTCAGCTGCAGTTTGAGCTGCTGATTAACACGATGACTGACGCTTTGGTTTCGATCCCCCGCAGGAGGAAGGTTTGTTAAAGCTCGACGTGTCAGAGCGACAAACTGGTCCTAATTTAAAAACTGGGCTTTACTGCAGACCCTGAACACATCGAGGTCCAGAACAAACATCACAGCTGCTGGACTGAAAACCTGCAGAAAGCTGCGACTCATGTTTCTCTCTAAAGACAGTAGATCTTTCTTTGGATGCTTTACTGGTTTCATATTTTGTTGGTCCACGTCAGCTGGGTCGACTGTGACAGACTGATGCAGGCTTGTTGGTAACGTGTATTTAAGAGTCATTCGTAGTGTTTCTTTTTATCCACATCAAAGACTACAGATGTTGTGTTCTTGACTTTGAGCCAAACATAATTGTGGTTTGTATAAATTAAAGTGACTTGAATGATGTCGTAACTGAAGTCATAATTAGAAGCTAAACGAGACATGAAAGAAAAAGTCCCCAGTTACTGTTCTGTATGTGAGGTCCGTGTCGTAGGAGTTCCCTGCAGGATAATTGATGTGTGTCAGAATCAAATGTGCCCACATGCCGCATGACATCAGTGTGTTTGTCCTTCTGTTGGTCCAAGTGGTCGATCATGTGCGTAAATCAGTTTGCAGCTAAAATATGAGAATGTCTCATTTGTGTTTCTTCAAGTTTAAAAAGTTCCCGAGCAGATGTGTTGATATCAGGATGCTAATAACTGGAACACTCACAGCCCTGTACTCTCTGTCCCTCCATCACCTCCACCTGCAGCTGTCAGAGCAGGAGACAGACTCCAGAGGAAGAAACAGAGAGAGCCCTTCAGGAGGACGATGTGACGGCGTGCAGGACGAGCTGCTCTGAATTAGCGCCATAAATTACTCTCCTCGTCCGTCTGATAAGGCCTGCGCTCGGGAGCTGCTGTTTTTATTAATGTTTTAATCACGGCGGGTAATTGCGAGGGGCACAAAGAGCTGTTTCATACTTCATGACAGCGGGGAGGCCGGCGGTCACATCCTCGGTGTAATGTTTCCGACCGGAGAGCTCCGCGCACATAAACTACAGAGTTATGAATTTTCAGAGGCTGCAGCCTCGTTTCCCATGACCTCATAGATTCCTGAAAGGTGTTCGCTGCCGGGCCGATGTGAATAACAGACGAGGGTTTGGTGGAGGGGGGAGGGAGAGGGGGAGGAGGGGGGTGTTCTGGGAGTAAAGGCAGCTCGATCTGCTTCCTGTCGACGCGTGTTCACAGGCGGTTTGCTGCACGTTGTTCTGAGCGTCAGTGACAGAAACAGAAACGACCGCTGACAGGAAACATGGAGTCTGATCACATTTCTCTTCGTGTTCGACTCGAACAGAAAATCTTTCAGTAAATTTAACTCCTAAAAAACATCAAGAAAACATGAAGTTCTTATATTACATAAACATAGATTAAACCTGTGATGTGAAATAAACTCTCATTTCTCGTGTTTCTTAATGTGTTTACTCACATTAAGATGCTTTGTTAGTTTTGTTACATTATAAATGTATTTATATTGTTTTTGCGCACTTACTTGTGCCTGATGTAAAGCGTACTTTTCTGTAAAATAAAGTTTTGGAAAAAAGGATGTTTAGGATTCATCCGCAGCAGAAAATAGTCCCAAACAGATCCTTTATGAAACATTAAAATTACATTTATAATGTTTAAGTGTCAAGCAACCTCGGATCATGACAGTTCCTGAAACGAAGGATTTAAAACAAAGGAAGCACAAAGAAAGAAAGATGTTTTATGAGCTTTGGTTATTTTGAAAATCTTCTTTGTTAGCATGAAAGAGAAATATTAAACACAGACATAAAGACACAGAAGAAGAAGCTGAGGTGTACAGATGAAACCCAGAGAGGCTTCACAACCAGAACCAACCAGGACAAACCAGGACCAACCAGGACCAACCAGAACCAACCAGGACCAACCAGAACCAACGTCTCATCAGAGACAAACAAAAAGAAACAAGAAATGAAGAGGCGTTAAGATAAAACAAGCCTGATGCAGAAAACATTCATGCTGTTGTCAGGAGTGTGCGTGTGTGTGTGTGCGTGTGTGTGTGTGTGTGTGTGTGTGTGTGCGTGCGTGCGTGTGTGTGTGTGTGCGTGTGTGTGTGTGTGTGTGTGTGTGTGTGTGTGTGTGTGTTCTTTATGACAAACGTCTTTAATTTTGTGAAGCTGACGTAGACACTTTCCAAACTGCAGAGTGTGTTAGTTTGTTGTTTCTGCTCCTCGGAGACGACACAACACAACAAGTGAGACCAGGACCAGGAGAGACCAGAACCAACAGGACCAGGTCTGACCCCCAAAACCCTGATCACATGACTGCAGCTGGGAGTTTATTGAGGCCTGTCTGATTGAATTGAACTAACCCAGTCTACACAACTTTAATGGACTCTACTAGACTTCTGGTCCTGGACTCTCTATCACACTGTACAGACTGTAATGAGGTCCACTGGACTCTGCAGGACTCTACTGAACTCTCCTGGACATACTGCCAGTCCAACGACCTCTCCGACTATAATAAACTGGATTCTTCTAATCACTGGACTCCAACAAGGTCCTCTGGACTCTACATGACTTTAAAGAACTGGAAGTCTACTAGAGTCTCTTACTGCAGAAACTGGATTCCACCTAATTCTGTACTGTGATGAACTAATTGGAAGTGTACTGGACTCAAATGGACTCTAAATAAATTCACCAAACTCCACCAAACTCTACCAACTCCACCAGACTCTACCAACTCCACCAGACTCCACCAGACTCCACCAGACTCTACCAACTCCACCAGACTCCACCAAACTCCACCAGACTCCACCAGACTCCACCAGACTCCACCAAACTCCACCAGACTCCACCAGACTCCACCAAACTCCACCAGACTCTACCAACTCCACCAAACTCTACCAACTCCACCAGACTCCACCAGACTCTACCAACTCCACCAGACTCCACCAGACTCTACCAACTCCACCAGACTCTACCAACTCCACCAGACTCTACCAACTCCACCAGACTCCACCAGACTCTACCAACTCCACCAGACTCTACCAACTCCACCAGACTCTACCGACTCCACCAGACTCTACCAACTCCACCAGACTCCACCAGACTCTACCAACTCCACCAGACTCCACCAGACTCTACCAACTCCACCAAACTCTACCAGACTCTACCAGACTCTACCGACTCCACCAGACTCTACCAACTCCACCAGACTCCACCAGACTCTACCAACTCCACCAAACTCTACCAGACTCTACCAGACTCTACCGACTCCACCAGACTCTACCAACTCCACCAGACTCCACCAGACTCTACCAACTCCACCAGACTCCACCAGACTCTACCAACTCCACCAAACTCTACCAGACTCTACCAACTCCACCAGACTCCACCAGACTCTACCAGACTCTACCAACTCCACCAGACTCTACCAACTCCACCAGACTCCACCAGACTCTACCAACTCCACCAGACTCTACCAACTCCACCAGACTCTACCAGACTCTACCAGACTCTACCAACTCCACCAGACTCCACCAGACTCTATCAACTCCACCAGACTCCACCAGACTCTACCAACTCCACCAAACTCTACCAGACTCTACCAACTCCACCAGACTCCACCAGACTCTACCAACTCCACCGAACTCCACCAGACTCTACCAGACTCTACCAAACTCCACCAGACTCTACCAGACTCTACCAACTCCACCAGACTCTACCAACTCCACCAAACTCTACCAACTCCACCAAACTCTACCAGACTCTACCAACTCCACCAGACTCTACCAGACTCTACCAACTCCACCAAACTCTACCAGACTCTACCAAACTCCACCAGACTCTACCAACTCCACCAGACTCTACCAGACTCTACCAACTCCACCAAACTCTACCAGACTCTACCAACTCCACCAGACTCTACCAACTCCACCAGACTCTACCAGACTCTACCAACTCCACCAAACTCCACCAGACTCTACCAGACTCTACCAACTCCACCAGACTCTACCAACTCCACCAAACTCTACCAACTCCACCAGACTCTACCAGACTCTACCAACTCCACCAGACTCCACCAAACTCTACCAACTCCACCAGACTCTACCAGACTCTACTGAACTTTACTGGACTCTGTAGAAGTCTGCTGGTCTCTCCTGGCCTCCAGTGAACCCGAGTGACGTAAGACACAGTTTGAGGTGTTGATGTTTTCTGTGGTTCTTGGTGTCTCTCCGATCTGTACCATGAATAAACCCTCAGACCCCTCCCTTCTGCCTCAGAGGATTGTGGGTATTTGCAGGCCCTCACCCTGGTCGGCCTGCGAGGCCTCAGAGATGTTGACGGCGAGCTGACTGCTGAACGAGTTCACTCCCATCATCCCCGAGTGAGCGGCTGAGCCGGTGAGAGACGGCAGCTGGTTGTGGCTGCGGGGGACGCTGTAGAGTGCCTCGGTAAGGTCGGCCGCCCGCTTCAGGATGATCTCCTGCAGGGAGGAGGGGGGAGGAGGGGGAGATAATACAGGAGAAGACAGTCATTAGGGCAGAGAGCATTTGAAATGTTTGACTGACTTTATCGTTATCATGGTTACAGTTAATGAAAAGGGAAACTATTAAGACCTGAGAATTTAGGTCTGACATCGTCACTGCTTCGGGGTTAAAGCCACGAAAACAGAAGCTTCTGAAAATGCTGCTTTAGTTTAACAAACTGGGTTTGTGTTGAGACTTTTAAAAATGATGTTTGTTACTTCTTTGATCCTTAAATCTCTGCTCTCTCTTTTTAACCATTTCTGCTTTTTTTGTTGCTTTTTCTGTGAGTAAGCACCTTTCTGCAGTGTTTGGTGGAGGTCAAAGGTCAGAGTGGCGCTGCTGACTAACCTGGTTGTTGTGTGGCATCCCGTACAGAGCTTCAACCAGGTCGGCTGCTCGCTTCAACAGAACCTCCTGAGACACAGAGAGAGCGAGAGAGAGAGAGAGAGAGAGAGGGAGAGAGAGAGAGAGAGAGAGAGAGAGGGAGATCACTGTCAATGTAGAACAATTCACTTTAAACAGACCTTTATATATATTTATATGTTTCAAACTTTATATCGAAAATGTAAATGTTGTTTAAACTTAAAACATTAAAGCTGTGAAAAATGTCCACATGTCCTTTTCTGTATTCTCCTTTTAGACACTGGAACCTGCAGAGAGTGGAACCGACCAATCAGAGCATGCAAGAGGACCTGAACTGTCCAATCAGAGCCAGGGAGAGAACACTGAATCTCGTTTATCTCTTCAATCACACGTCGAGTAATGTAAACGATTGCTCAGATTCAAAATGGCCGCTGATGGATGCAGATGGAGAGAGATGGAGGGATGAATGTTTGTAGCCGGAGGGGAGGAGAAGAGAGGAAGAGTCAGTGGGAAGCCATTAACACCGAGACCACACACACACACACACACACACACACACACACACACACACACACAGTCTCTCTCTCTCTTGCCCCGGGGCTGTTTTCCCATCAGCCCACGGGAGAGGAAGCGTCCAATCTGAGCGCCCGCAGCACAGCCGGACACCACGGCGATGGCTGTTAATAACAATAACAGGACTGATAAATAGATAAAACACACACACACACACACACACACACACACAGGAGAAGGAAGAAGAGAGGGAAGATGTAATAGGAACACACGAGGAGAGAAGAAAGAAAAAGGAAGATAGGAAAGGGTAGAAAAAGATGGGAGGAAAGGAAGGAAACCAAACAAGGACACACAAGACGAAGAGATGAGGAAAAGAAAGAGACATGCAAGGAAAGGAAAAAGGACACAGGTTAGAAGGAGAGGGAGACAAGGGAAGGAAGAAAGGACAAACAGCACAGGAAAAAAAAGGAGAAAAAGATGGAGGAAGGAAAAAACTCCTCAAAACCCACCTTTTCCACACAGCCTACAGCCTGAACACCCGTCATCTAATGTACTGTGTCTGTCTGTGAGTGCTCTGTGTTCCTCCTCGTAAAGCCACCTTGTTATTATTATTATCATTATTATTATTATAAAGAGAAATGAGGAAAGGAAAGAGAGATGCAAGGAAAGGAAATAAACAAGCAAAGGAAACAACGGAAAGAAAGAAAGGAGAGGAAGAGTGGAATATTTTGGAAGAAGGGAAGGATAAGCAAGAGAAGGAAGTAAGGAAAGGAGGAAGTAAGGAACAGAGGGAAAGAAAATAATGAAAGGAATGAGAGAAAAGGGAAAATGAGGAATGGGGTGAAGGAGGAAAGGAAAGGAAAGGAGAGGATGAAAAATAAGGTAAGGAAGAGAAAAAAAAGGAAAGAGGCAGGAGGGAGAAGTAAAAGAGGCTGGGAAGGAAAGGAAGAATAGGAAAGAAGGAATTGAGAGGAAGAAAAGAAAGGAGTAGAAGGGAAAAGGAAATAAGAAACAGAAAAGGAAAGAAAGGAAAAGAGGGAGATAAAAGGAAACAAAGGGACAAAGGAAATGAACCTAAAGGAGGAAGAGAAAGAAAACACGCTCCCAGGAGTGTGAACGGAGGTGTGTTTTTTCACACGTCAGCCTCAGGTGTAAACGCATCTCACACAGAAACCTGAGGAGGATCAGCTGATGAGAGGAGGAGGGGGAGGAGGTGTGAGTCCCTGAGGAGCAGCAGTGGGGAGGTGGAGGCCTCTGCTGGAGCTCCCTGAGGTATTACAGCACAGAGGAGGGCGAGAGACTGTCACATGCAGGGAGGGAGGGAGAGAGAGAGAGAGAGAGAGGGAGCGAGAGGGAGAGAGAGAGAGAGAGAGAGAGGAAGAGAGAGAGGGAGAGAGACTGTCACATGCAGGGAGGGAGAGAGAGAGAGAGAGAGAGAGAGAGGGAGAGAGAGAGAGGGAGAGAGAGAGAGAGAGCGAGGGAGAGAGAGAGAGAGAGAGAGAGGGAGAGAGAGGGAGAGAGAGAGAGAGAGAGAGAGAGGGAGAGAGGGAGAGAGAGAGAGAGAGAGAGAGAGAGAGAGGGAGAGAGAGAGAGGTAGAGAGAGAGAGAGAGAGAGAGGGAGAGCGTTTATTTCTGTCTGCTTCACACGTTTGTGTCTTTTATCTCTTTACAGTCACGATTACTAGAAAGCAATAATAAGAAGAAGTTTATTTTATATTTCATTTATTACATTTCTATTTTCTTGTTTATAATCTCTCTTCTTTCTTTTTATTGTTATTGTTTAAACTTTTTTAAATTCACTTTTTAACCCGTGTCCTGTTTGCACGTCCACACGGCTCTTCTTTTTACTTGTTTCTATTTGTCACATCACCTTTACCTTTCCGTCATCACCTGTGTGAAAGGTGAACAAAGGGCGAGGCTTTGAAACAGTGTTCTCCTCTCTACAGAACTTTAGAGCAATTTACACGGTTCTTATTGACACTGCAATATTACTGATCACTTGACTTAATTTGTACACATCTTTGAATGACACACAGAAATAAACAATAACACTTGTAAAAGTTTGTATAGGTGTAAACAGGAGGACATACCTGTCTGCATGTAACCTGTAAACACGCTCTGAGGTCACATGTCTGCTCTGTGTAACTGACATCGTGCAAACACTGTAGGTGTAAAGCTCCGTGATGTTTTGTCTTATTGTCATACTTCAGTAGTCGTATAGTATTTTAATGGAGCTCCACCGGCACCAGTTAAAAAACACTGTGACTTTAAGGAACATTTGAGTCCTTTTATTCTCTGATACTTTACTGCAGTATCTCACAGTGTATCACTGCGTCTGTGTGTTCCAGGTACGACTCGAGCACTGCCTCCTCTGATTGTTAAAGTGTAACTGAACTACTTTCCTGCTGCGGTCTTCGAGCTCATCATTAGAGATTCAGAGGCTGTAAAAGAGGAAACGTTTCTGTTCTCCGGCTGTCAGACTGAATCACCTGCTGATTCAATCTGTGTTTTTTATTTCTGTCGAGTTTCACTGAAGATCAAATCTGATCCTCTCTGACGGACGAGATTCAAACACACGACTCTGCTCTGGATTCTGCTCTGACTTTATTTTAGACCGCAGCGTCTCCTGTGATTCAGAGCACAAACAGTCACCATCCACCACACTGTTGTCCTCTCAGCCAATCAGAGCGCTGCATCACTGCTGCCAACAAACCACGCACACACACACACACACACACACACACACACACACACAGCTCCTATTTCCCACGACAGACGCTGACCTCGGAGGAGACGATCCAACACACGGAGATGGAAACAGAAAAACATCCAGAGTTTTCCCTCCTCAGAACTTTTCACATCCACCGTGCTGATGAAAACGTACATTTATAAAACATAATCACAGTAAAACAGCCGGTAGACACAGACACACAAGGCTCTGGTGGAGTCCTGTTGTAGCTTCAGACTTTAATAAGCACTTGAAAAACTTAAAGAATGACAAAAACGTCCTGTCAGTGTTTCAACTGGGATTAAAACGTTCCCTTTCCTGTTCTGCTATCAAACACTTTAACAGAGTGTTTGATTTTCCCACAGCAGAGCTAGCCAGTGAATGCAACACTTTCTCAAACCAAATTAACACAAATAATTTGGGCTGGATTCAGAAGAGCACCATCTGGACCTAAAGCCTCACATGATGTGTTCACTGTCATCATGTCAAACCTAAAACCCAAGTCATGAATGAAGTTCCTGACCAATCATATCACAGCTGATAAAGCTAGCTTAAACAGTGATTGCGTCATAGCTTAGCCTTTGATCGGAGCCTCTTAGCAGCAGCAGGCTGGTTTGGAGGCCATGTTTGTAGTTTCCTGGTGGACACTGAACTACAGATGGCCAGATAAAGGGAAAGCCCAGAGTTTAGTTAAACCCTCTTGTTTGTATTACCAGAGTCACATCAATATCTGTGCGTCCTGTTAGCCTAGCTTGGAAAAATGACCGGAATCACTTGATATTTGTTAGCCTAGCCTTGAATAAAAAATAAAAAATGGAAGTCAGGGTCAACTGTTAGCCTAGCTTAGAACAAAGGCTGGAAGAAGGGGGAACTGTTAGCCTCGCAGGGGAAAACTGTTAGCCTAACTAAGCACAAACACTTGAATCACAGGTAAAATGATAGCATAGCTTAGGGCCTGTTAGCCTAGCAACATGTATCGAGGGGTAAACGATTAGCCTAGCTAACCTAGCTTATAACCTGGCTTTTTACAAAAGCTTGAGGAAGGCGGAGACTGTTAGCCTCAGTAAGCACAAAAACTGAAAGCAGCTGAAACTGTTAGCTTAGCTTAGAAAAAAGACAGATAGCAGGGGTAAACTGTTAGCTTAGCATAGAAAAAGACAGATAGCAGGGGTAAACTATTAGCTTAGCATAGAAAAAAGACAGATAGCAGGGGTAAACTGTTAGCTTAGCTTAGAAAAACGATAGAGAGCAGGGGTAAACTGTTAGCTTAGCTTAGAAAAAAGATAGAGAGCAGGGGTAAACTGTTAGCTTAGCTTAGAAAAAAGATAGAGAGCAGGGGTAAACTGTTAGCTTAGATAAAAGATAGAGAGCAGGGATAAACTGTTAGCTTAGCTTAGATAAAAGATAGAGAGCAGGGGTAAACTGTTAGCTTAGATAAAAGATAGAGAGCAGGGATAAACTGTTAGCTTAGCTTAGAAAAACGATAGAGAGCAGGGATAAACTGTTAGCTTAGCTTAGATAAAAGATAGAGAGCAGGGATAAACTGTTAGCTTAGATAAAAGATAGAGAGCAGGGGTAAACTGTTAGCTTAGATAAAAGATAGAGAGCAGGGATAAACTGTTAGCTTAGCTTAGAAAAACGATAGAGAGCAGGGATAAACTGTTAGCTTAGCTTAGATAAAAGATAGAGAGCAGGGATAAACTGTTAGCTTAGATAAAAGATAGAGAGCAGGGATAAACTGTTAGCTTAGCTTAGAAAAACGATAGAGAGCAGGGATAAACTGTTAGCTTAGCTTAGATAAAAGATAGAGAACAGGGATAAACTGTTAGCTTAGCATACATACTGGAGCCATGGTTCAACTGTTAGCCTAGCTCAGAGCAAAGTCACAGAGAAGGTGGTAGCTGTTAGCTTAGCTTCATTAAAAGAGACAATCACATTTTAACACCCCAAAAACGTTGAGCCTGTCGTGTTGGAGCTGTTCATGTTTGACGATGTGTTCACTGAATCGTTCTGTGTGTGCGATCATCTGGACGTGTGTGTGTGTGTGTTCTGTGAATGAATAGCCTCCTGTCAATCAAAACCCCCCAGCAGCATCCCTCTCTATTGTAGGACAATCTGTCAGCCTGCGACTGCCAACACTGAGTGTGTGTGTGTGTGTGTGTGTGTGTGTGTTCATATGATACTGTATATTTATGTGTGTTTGCACATCATTATGTCTTTTCTTTCTTCCTCATGTCGATGATTTTTATCTCTTTTTTATCTTCCTTTCCTTTACTTCTTTTTTTTTTCTTTTTTTTTCTTTGAGTTTTATTCGTTTTTATTTTAAACTAAAACCTAAAATCAGCCTCACACAGGTGAAAGAAGTGTGCGTCTGCCAATGTGTGCTTGGCTGTATATTTCTGTGTGTGTGTGTGTGTGTGTGTGTGTGTGTTGCTCCTCCTCTGGCTTCATTAATCTCCATTAGAAAACAGAAGTTAGTTAATGTCTCCTCCGCTCGGCTGCAGCAGCGAGACGCCGAGAGGCAGCAGCTGCCCGTCACACACACACACTCACACACACACACACACACACACACACACACTCTTACTTACACATGTCGTATATACACAAACACACACCTGAAAAATACAGTTCACCGACACTGAAGCAGCACACACAAAAGACTTCAGCTCTGTGCGTGTGTGTTGTGTGTATTGTGTGTGTGTGTGTGTGTGTGTGTGTGTCCTCCTTCTATTTTCATTAGGTCCTGACAGACACAACAGCCTTCTCAAGTTAATGACGCCTCCGAGGCCTCGCTGCTGGAGAGCCGCCGCTGCTCAGAGTGTGTTTCTCTTTCTGTGTGTGTGTGTGTGTGTGTGTGTTCATGCACGTGGCCTCCTCGCTCTGATCTCTGGACCAGGCTCGGTCACTGCTGCATCTACACAGATTGTCCACCACCGAAGAAGAAGAGCAGCAGCGGCGTGTTGAAATCGATCAGTAACTCTTTAATGATTATTAATAACTGTTATGTTATCGTTGCATGAGACTGTTGGTGATGTGTTTAAGGACCCTTGAAATTCTGAGATTCACTTTAAATAAAAG
>NW_027211693.1:3490000-3525000 GCF_022749685.1 Semicossyphus pulcher
TATCTTTTGAAGTTTCAAGTCGTCTCGTCGTTTTTTGTGGGATTCAAACCGTCGGATAAACGAGGCCTCTGCTCTCCGACAGCAGGGAGACGTTTCCCTCCGTCACCATCGAGGGAGGAGAAGATGGAGGAAGTAACGAAGACAGAGGCTTTTAATGAACCTCTGGACAGGCGGCCCACCCCCCCCCTCCAGAAATTAAGCCCATTACTTCCCCTTATTAAAATCTCGCCGCACTTTGACCCCAGCGCCCCAT
Organism: Semicossyphus pulcher; assembly: GCF_022749685.1. NCBI lineage: Eukaryota > Metazoa > Chordata > Actinopteri > Labriformes > Labridae > Semicossyphus > Semicossyphus pulcher. Next base: position 3,490,254 of record NW_027211693.1, read on the forward strand.
TGGCTGCCTGCAGGGCCCTGCGCTCCTCCCAGCCAATCGATACGGCTGCCTCCCTGCAAAGAGCTCGAGTAATTGGAGAGCGGCGGCTGGCAGTGCGAACCCTGACCCCCCCTCAAACCCCCCCACGCATTACACCGCCCATATGAAGACAGATTGCCTGATTTAGTGTAAACATATGCTGCAATTCCAGGCATCAGTGCCACTTTCTCCATCGTAATTTGTATTGATTTTTCTCTCTCCTCTTTTTGTGCGAGCGAGGAGGCCGCGGCCGTCGCTCCTGCTGCTGTCTGATGTTTTTTATAAATCAGAGGAGGAGCAGAGGAGGATAATTCAGAGGTGAGAGGAGGCGAGGGGGATTCTTTATACATTTAATCAAGTATTTATCGCTCCCTCCGTTTGCTTTTTTCTCCCTCTGCTCACTGTGAAAGTGATCAAACGGTTGGTTGGCGTCCTGCTGATCGGAGCGCTCTGTTATTAGGCGACTAAGTGACTGAGGAGAGGAAGAGGGGGGAGAGACGGGGGAGAAGAGAGGGGGAGGCGGGTTACACGTTAAACTAATTTCTTGACGGCAGATTTGTAGCATGAGAGGAGGCGCAGTGAAACAGCAGCTCAGAGCTGAGAGCATTTACACAGCGATGTTCACTTCCTGCAGCTCCAACGACAGCAGACACACGGAGGCTGGAGCATCTGCAGGAGGAGCAACGAGCCGACCGGTCCGGCTCCATTAAGCATGTTCAGATCATCACAGAGCCTCTTTTTAACAGTCAAATCAAATATATGCTACCTGCAGTCAAATGACATAAGGTGGTGTAAAATAACAGGCACAGCAGAGAGACAGAAGTGTGCTGAACTCAGGGGAAGAGCCAGGAGGCTGAGCGTTTAAACACAAGCTAAAGGATGCTTTCAAACACGCCCTTAGGGTACCACAAAGAAGATCAAGGGTATCTTTACCCAACGTCAGAGGAACTGAGATACTTTTAAATGAATGCTAAAGGTACCTTAAACTGTCTTATAGCAGACACTAGAGCTAAACGTACTGGAGTTTACTGTAATACGACGCTAAAGGTCCCACGAAACAGCCGCTCGGCTGACCTCAACTCGGCACCAAGAGCACCTGAAGACAGACACTAGGTTAAATATGACACTGATGCTAAACTGTAACCTTAAACAGACTCTGCCTGCTACATGTGATTTAAACAGACGCTGCCCTGTGCCTCTGTATGACGACGCTTTGAGTTGAGTCCAGGTGCCCCAATCAAACCATCGCTGCTGATGTCACGTCGACTCTGAGAACGTTTGGAGGACAGGTTCAGACGTTAAAGTCTTTGCTGTCCAAACCAATCAACCAAAGTCCTGACTGACCGATCCCAGCACCTCTCCATAATAACACATGGGGTCCCTCACAGTCAGCCCAAACACTAACAGCCCACCTCCAAGTGTCAGAGGTCAAATCAAGGTCACACAAATGTCATCAGAAGTTAGAGAGACACGAGACAGACATGAAACCAACGTCTGCAAACCAGAACAAAAACAACAACCTGACTTCATGTATTTATTGTGCTAATGATCAAACAGGATCCTTTACATCAGACTGGTGGCTGTGTTAATGTCACACCACCTCAGCCTGCAAAGCATTCTGGGGATTTTCTCCTACAAGTCTGTGCATCTGAAAACAGCCTGATTGGAGCAGTGGATGACCCCTACCCTCAGCAGGGCCACAGGACACTGAGGGGTGGGGCCAAATGGGATGCAGCCGTTGTCTGTGTGTAGCACTGGACTCCAGGTGAGTCTCACCTGCCCTGTCCTCGCTGAGCGGCACAGATACAGTTCAGGCTGACTCCTCTCCTCGCTCTGAGGTAACGTGTGTGTCGGAGCTGCAGATGCAGGCTGATATCAGATCAGAGGCTGAGCGCTCTGGAAGGAGGACGCTGGATTAGGGGAACATCTCTGCTGGCTCATTACGCGCTCACACCGGCAGCTCCCACAATGCATCAGGCCTGCATGCTTCAGGGGAGCGTGTATACATCCACTAAGCTTCTGTTTACATCCTCCTCCTCACAACTGTTTACATTTATTTAGCCCTCGCTGTTTTTCATTTGCTGGTTCCCACCTCCGCTCGCTCGCTCGCTCGCTCTGAGTGTGAATGTGTTTTTCTGCGCGGCTGCTTCGTCCGTGTTTACCAGCCGGAGATGAAATCTGCACTTTGGGGGATCCCGGCTCACCTTTACCTTTCTGTTTGTGCGCTGATGGCCTTGTCAGAGGCGCAGTCATGTCCCCGATAGACTTTATCAGGCGCCGCTCTGCATGGCTTCCTCCAGTATTACACTTATCATTTCAAATAGACTCCATATGAAACACCTCCCCCGACACCTCCGACACCCCCGCCCCCACCCTCAGATACATGTGCTGCAATTTCCCATCTCCCCCGGCGCTTTGATTGATGCAGGTCAGAGCTGCGTTTGGCCTCGCTGCCCGAGGATCGCCGCCGCTGATGATTCCTCACTTCCTTCAGGGCAGAGCGAGGGGGGGGGGGGGGGGTCTGTCAGATGCTCAACACGCTGAGCCGTAAGTGGACGCCTGATTTGTTTTGCTGCTTGTCAAGTGGCCAGCCGGCGTCAGCTGCTGACAAGCAGCCAGAACACCCTGGATGCATCTTTTCACCGGCTTATTGATCCGCTGTTTTATTCCTCCTGCTTTCAATTCATCAGTCAGTCATCAGAGAGGAGACGCAGGGAGGAGGAGGCGCAGCAAGGACGAGGAGACACAGCGAGGATGAGGAGACACAGTGTGGACGAGGAGGCGCAGGGAGGAGGCGACGCAGCGAGGACGAGGAGACACAGCGAGGATGAGGAGACACAGTGTGGACGAGGAGGCGCAGGGAGGAGGCGACACAGCAGGGACGAGGAGACACAGCGAGGAGGAGGAGGTGCAGGGAGGAGGCGACGCAGTGAGGACGAGGAGACACAGCGAGGAGGAGGAGGTGCAGTGAGGAGGAGGCTAACCGAGGAGGCTGACACAAACAACAGCAGGTGATGGCTGGTTAACGATTCATCTATCTGACACCAGATCACAGAAGAAACCGGTTTATGGAATTATTGGAGCGCAGAGCTTCCTGTCAGCTGATCGGTCGCTCCCTTCAGCTGATCGGTCGCTCCCGTCAGCTGATCGGTCGCTTCCTGTCAGCTGATCGGTCGCTCCCGTCAGCTTATCGGTCGCTCCCTTCAGCTGATCGGTCGCTCCCTTCAGCTGATCGGTCGCTTCCCGTCAGCTGATCGGTCGCTCCCGTCAGCTGATCGGTCGCTCCCGTCAGCTGATCGGTCGCTCCCGTCAGCTGATCGGTCGCTTCCCGTCAGCTGATCGGTCGCTCCCGTCAGCTGATCGGTCGCTCCCGTCAGCTGATCGGTCGCTTCCTGTCAGCTGATAGGTCGCCGTTCGGAGAGGTAAACTCCTGGCGGCTGCAGGTGAAGACAAAGAAACGATCTGAGCGCAGCATTCAGAGACTCAAAGGTAGAACACATTGAGAGATTTGAGGGAACAAATGATGAGAATCAGCTGGCAGGTATTTTCAGCACTGCAGGTAACCTCCTCTCTGTGAGTCTGGGAGCGACTCGTCGTCTTCGTAACCCACATGAACATCTCGTCTTCCTGCGGCTCGCGGGACTCGAGTGTCAGAAGAACACCCACTCCCCTTCTGCTTCCTCCTCGGAGAGCCGCCGCTGACGCAACCACCTCAGTGATTAGAGCGAACATCCGCCCAGATCCAGCATGTTAATCAGGGAGTAATTACCTCCCCGTGATTAGAGCCGAGCGACGAGTGCCTCAAAGAAATAGGCCCCCCACCTGAGAAGTTATTATTTTCTGGAGTCGCGGCCGAAAATGCCCCCGCAGAAACAGCTAATTACCCGACATTAGTTCCACAAGTCCCCGTCCCCTAAGTGGAGCGCAGCCGCTGTGCTCTTTGATATATGAAATGTGGAGCTGGGAGAGGAGGGAGTCCCCCGGTGGAGAACACACTTCTGCTGTCTATTAAAAGACGAGACAAGAGACGAGATCAAAGACGAGCCGGAGAAACCGCTCGTGTTGTTTCATTACCGCCGTGTGATCCACGCCGACGCCTCGTTTCACATCACACAGCGGGTGCAGGACCTTTTACTCCATCAGAGTTTCAGGTGTGTCTGTCAGAGGTCACAACACCTGAGCAAGTCTGAGTCAGCACATTTCACAGAAGACGCCACGTTGGGAGTGTAATTTGTCTTGTACCATTCAAAGATGTTTTTAACATCTCCAGCCCAACGTTCAGAGTTCACAGCAGTCCTGTGACTGTACAGCTCTGACCGGTGATCCTCTGAGCTACATTACTGAAGTCTGTCCCTTTCATGCCTGAACCTGAACTACAGCTCAGTTCTGCACCAACCTTAAATTCCACAAGAAGCAGAAAGACACCTCTTTCAAACATGGGCCCTGTTTGTACTTTGGGATGTAAAAAACTATTAAGTACATAAAGTGTGTGAACGTCTCCAGTAGATGTGTTCATCCTGCAGCAGTGAAACAGGCTGTAATGGCTGCAACATAATCCTTGATGGGTCAAAGGTCGTCCACTAAAAGTTCTTGTTGTTTCCACTGACAGGCTCAGATTGTTCTTCTAAGTGTGTGACAACATGACAGAAAGGATCCCTACAGAGATAGACCTTTTTGTTACAGAGGAAGATGATTGTTTTAACCACACACAGACGTTACATCGCTCTCTGCACACACACCAGACTCCATTCATAAAAACACTGATTTAAAAGAGCAGGAAAAAGGAGTATTGCTGCTTTGACTGGTAAGTTTGTTTGTGTGACTGTTTAGATTTTTGTGTTTTAAAAAGCGTGTGTGGATCCAACACAACACAACAACACAAACAAACCAACATGTCTACTCAGCAGAGGACAACAAACTCCCTGAGCTCTGTGAGGTTAAATTCCTGCTTCTGTCGATGGAGTCTGGTGGCTTTGAAGAGAGGGAACGCACGTAAGTAAATTAGAGCACTTTGATGGACTAATTGTTTCTGTATTTATGGTTATTGTTGTCTTTGTTGTTCACTTCATCATAACCCCCCCCCCCCGTAACCTCCCACCTCTTTAAGGCGGTGGTGGTCGGGGCCGGAGCCGCCTGTCAATCACAGTTTAAAGTTCATGAAATTTCTATGAGCATCGATTGCAGCAGAGGCGAGTGGAGGGGGGAGGAGTGGGGGAGGTGTGAGGGCGAGGTGGGTGTTAGTGACTCCATTGATTGATCAAGTGTCTTGTGTTGAATCTCTCTCTCCTCCTCACTTCTCCTCCTCTGCTGTGAAGTGAGTGAGGAGCTGCAAGGAGGAGCTGCTGCTCTGACGGCCAGGAACTACACAGGTGTGACTTAAACATCTCAAAGTAACACAGGTGTGACTGAGATTCAGGTAAAGCTTCTTTAAAACATCTGTCCTGTTGTGAGACAGATGTGAGCCTTCAACAACATCCTGAGTGAGACGTCTGCAGAGTTAGTCATCACTTTGTCTTGGTGTAAAAGTCACAACAACCTTTCACGCTCACAATCACACCTACGGGCAATTTAGAGTCACCTGTGAACCGAACGAGCATGTGTTTGACTGTGGGAGGAAGCCGGAGTACCTGGAGGGAACCCACGCATGCACGGGGAGAACATGCAGACTCTACACAGAAAGGCCCGCTACGCCTGAACCGGGAATCGAACCAGGAACCTTCTAGCTGTGAGGGGACAGCACTAACCACTGCATCGTGCAGCCCCACATCAGAAATAATGAACGTAAGAGCATGATATTAAATATCCTGAATTTTAACAAAAAGTTCTTGGTTTGAAAACAGTTTGAAAAAGACTAAAGATGAAAAAAACACAAACATGCAACAAAGTTTGTTTAGAAAATGAAGAAATGATTTAATCAGAGTCAGTGAGAACGAATCAAACAAAAAGGAAATCATGTAAAATAACCCGAAGATTAATGTTTATCTGAAGTATTTAAATGTTCACCTGAGTCCAAGCCACAGGAGAAGAGGAGACCTCCTGCAGGTGTTCTGAAACATTCTCAATTTAAATAAAGTCTTTTAAAGTCAGACCGAGCTCAACGTTTCGTCCTCTCTGCGTCTGCGTCTGTGTCTGTGTCTGCGTCTGCGTCTGCGTCTGCGTCTGCGTCTGCGTCTGCGTCTGCGTCTGCGTCTGCGCAGAAGCTCAGCCTGAGCCACTCACACATAATCGCCTCCATGTGTTACTGTGACTGTCAGTACACAATCAAAATGCAGAGTCAATTAGTGAGCGCTGCTTCACATGTCGAGAGGACTAACGGGAACACAGGGAGGGAGGGGGAGAGGGGGAGGGAGAGAGGGAGGGGGAGGGGGGGAGAGGGGGGAGGAAACTTTACAGCGTCTCAGATTTGAGGTTTAACTTTCTCCTCTCGGTTACATGTTCACAAGACCTTTAGCAGACCCTGATGGAACAATCTGCTAATGCTTTCCACGTGTGTGTGTGTGTGTGTGTGTGTGTGTGTGTGTGTGTGTGTGTGTGTGTGTGTGTGTGTGTGAGGGCTGGAAGAACAAAACGTACAGAGTGCTTGGTTGTATTTCTAGCAGTGCTGACAGGAGCTGCAGGGCGGCTGCACATGTGTCTGGATTATTAGTAATACTCAACTGTTCATGATCAGCAGTTACACAGTCTGTGTAACGAACCTCATAAACACCTTTAATTACACCTGTATGAATCTTTAGTGCAATCAAAGCATCTTTTACTCACAGAAAAACATCATATTAGGGAAGTTTGGGAGCCTGTGCACTAGAAGGGAAGATAACATGGGCCCTGATTTTGACCTCTGACCTCCTAGCAGAAAACAGTGCCTCACAAACTGTAGAAGAACTTGAGGATAACTTGAGCAAGGCAACATGAGGTCAGCAGACATTTGACCTTTTTGTCCACAGTACAAAACACCACGTTAGTTAAAGCAGAACATTCGTCGTTAAAAGAGGAAGAATTAATTAGTAAATCTGTTTAACCTGAGTGACAGACGCAGAGGGATCTGATCGCCCACACTGCAGCGCTACACAAAGAGAGAGAGGAATAAACCCTGCAGTTCCTCTGGTGTCCACTTGAGGCTGCCTCCAGCAGTGAGTCAGTCCCCATAGAGCCCCATGTTAAACTTTACAGCAGAAATAAACATGTTTACAGCCTGGTACAAAAAACAGTTTGGGTCTCTATAGCTCATTTCTCTCTTCATGACAACTGTACGGGGAGAATCTTTATACAGCTCACCTGTTTACATTATATTAAGGCTTACAGTGATGCAGCATTAGGGGCGTGGCCTCTTTGAGTGACAGCTGGGAGCTGCTAGCTGTCTGCTAGGTGTCCCCTCAGCTAACTCAGTCACTGAACGTAACCTCTGGGCCGTGTTTGTGCTGTTGGAGCCTGTTGGAGATTTGTTCATGTAAATATCAGACAGATAATCTGTGTGTGCGCTTTATTGGACGAACAGACCGTCCAACACGTCTCACACGCTGTTTTTACACTCATTATTTATTTATATGTTAGCACTGATTAGCAGCTAGCTGTGTCTGTGCTCAGCATACCTGCTGTATTAACTTAGCTTGTTTACAAGCTAATTAATTAGCCATTGGCATGTATAACTGTATAACTTTGATAACCTACTGCATTTACTCCCAGCTCCACCCTCTTGTCCAAATATGGTCACTTCTGGCTCCGACAAAAAGGATCGCCGTGCCAAACTTAAAGTGTCAAACTATCAAAGAACGAAACACTGGGTGATTTCTGGGTGAAATAAAAGCAACATATTTGACTACTTAGATCAGGAGTTTTTGGACCCTCAACAGTTTCAGCCGTAGATTTTCGTCCACATGCTCAGAAAACAGACTGTAACAGTTGTTGGCCCATAATCTGACCTTTGACCTCAGAGTTTTTTATACATTTTCCTCTGAAGGACTCAAAAAACACCAATTATCTCTGTCATCATAAACTTGACATTCCCTGTTGCTAAACCTGATCTCCATCAGTCTGAAACCTCCCTCATGTTTCTGCGTCTGAATGTGAACAATGTGAACAATGTGAACAAACTCCTGCAGCAGCTCCAACATCTGGTTTCACTTCTGACACCAGCTGCACATTAACACACAGTGTTCAGCTGTCCACTCACTTTTGGCCATTAACAGTTTGAACACTCAGCAGATCACACATGATGTCATCCATCTTTACTCTGCAGATACCCCTCTGCTCCCAGCAGGCCTCACTGCGGGGGGGTCCGGCATGCTGAGGCCTGCCAGAGGCGAAACCCCCCCAGAGGAAACCCCCCCCCAGGGCTGAGGAAACTCCCCCCTCCAGCCTCCAGTGCATGCTGAATGAAAGTGCAAGCCGAGCCTCCTCCAGGGGCAGCAGCAGCAGCAGCAGCAGCAGCAGCAGCAGCAGCGTGGTCTCAGGGTGACTTATGAAGCAGTTTAACCTGCAGAGAGACAAACAGCTGCTGCAGCGTCACAGTCAGAGAACTCACTCCACAAACACATCAATAACCTGCTGCAAACATCATCTCCATATCACGGATCAATATCTTCTTCTGTCTGTTTTACAAAACAAGAACCACACCGTCTCTCCTCCTGTTTCTTCTTATATTCCCTCCCTCCTTCCTTTCTCCTCCTCTCCTCCTCCACTCCTCCTCTCATCTGAGTCTGGCTTCATCATCTCTATTTTCTCCTCCATCTCTCCTCCTGATATCTGAATCCCTCATTTCCATCATCTCTGTTTCTCTTACTACAGTACCCCCTCTCCTCCCCCCTGCTCCCCCTCTCTGGGGCTCCTGCAGTTCCCCTGGTGCAGCTGCAGGAGGAGGAGGAAGGTGGGGGGAGGTGTTGGGGGTTGAAATTAATGAGAGGAGCCTGGAGGTATTGACTTTCCTGGGAAAACACAGCTCTCTAAAAATCAGTGGCCGAGCGCCGCAATAACTCAGCACCCATCGATCCCACAACATCACCTCCCCTCCCCCTCCTCCCCCCTCCTCCTCCTCTGCAGGCCGCATTGATCCGAGCATTACAACCTCTGAGGCCGGCGGTGTGGACCCAGCAGCTCCGCCCGGCTCGTTCAACACCAGGAGCTCTGCTGAGGAGAGACTGATGCAACTGGCAGCGGGAAAAAAAACTACAAATCTGTGGAGGCAAAAAACTACAACAAACTACAAAAACACGAAGTCTAAAGACTTCAGATCTGAACATTTAAAAAGATACAAACTGACAAATCAGAAAACTTTCAAACATTTTTTAAAACTGTATAAAAAAAAACTTCGACAAAATAAAACAGAATAAAAAACACCAGAAAATGTAGGACTAAAAAACTACAAACGAGTGAAAAAAATTAAATAAACTACAAACTGTAGAATCTACGAAGCTACAACAAAAACTATAAAAATGTAGAATCAAAAAACTACAAACTTTACATCTAAAAACTACAAAACATCCAAACAATACAACTTCTGTAAATGTACAGAATCACAAAAACTCTAAAACAACAGGAAGTAGAAAACACACAAGTTTAAAAAAAACAAATACTTCATCCTACAGAATAAAACAAAGACTAGATTTATTGATTACTTAAATTATTATACTCATCTGAATTACCAATAAAGGTATCCATGAACCAAGCTCTGGTTTATTTCATGTGAAGTGCTGCCCTGATAGAAACTCTGACTCGGTCTAAAATAAGAAATAGACAAACTTAAGGAAGTTGAGAGGTTTAAAACGCGGCGCTAAAAGAGTGAAAGTACTGCGTGTTGTAGGCTTCAATCATTACAGATGGACATGTCTCAGGTGGAGTAAAGCCTCCTCTCCTCCTCCCCTCCTCCCTCCTTTCTCCTCCCTCCTCCTCTCACTTGTCATTCTGCTGACGGTTTCTCGCCTTTGGCCAATTTTTCAGAGCGAAGCCGACGGATCAAATCCTGAGGCTGCTTTAAGCTGCAGAGAGGAAGAGAGCAGGGAATTCTGGGAAAACACTGCTTGACGCTTCACCTCCAGCTGCACCTCCTCTACAGGCAGAGGCGTCACAGGCCGAGGAGTCAGAGGCAGAGTAGTAAGAGGAGTCACATTCAGAGGAGTCACAGTCAGAGGAGTCAGCGTCAGAGGAGTAACAGGAGTCACAGTCAGAAGAGTAACAGGAGTCACAGTCAGAGGAGTAAGATGAGTCACAGTTGGAGGAGTAACAGGAGTCACAGTCACAGGAGTAACAGGAGTCACAGTCAGAGGAGTAACAGGAGTCACAGTCAGAGGAGTAAGAGGAGTCACAGTCAGAAGAGTAACAGGAGTCACAGTCAGAGGAGTAACAGGAATCACAGTTGGAGGAGTAACAGGAGTCACAGTTGGAGGAGTAACAGGAGTCACAGTCAGAGGAGTAAGAGGAGTCACAGTCACAGGAGTAAGAGGAGTCACAGTCACAGGAGTAAGATGAGTCACAGTTGGAGGAGTAACAGGAGTCACAGTCAGAGGAGTAACAGGAGTCACAGTCAGAGGAGTAACAGGAGTCACAGTTGGAGGAGTAACAGGAGTCACAGTCAGAGGAGTAACAGGAGTCACAGTTGGAGGAGTAACAGGAGTCACAGTTGGAGGAGTAAGAGGAGTCACAGTCACAGGAGTAAGAGGAGTCACAGTCACAGGAGTAAGAGGAGTCACAGTCAGAGGAGTAACAGGAGTCACAGTCAGAGGAGTAACAGGAGTCACAGTTGGAGGAGTAACAGGAGTCACAGTTGGAGGAGTAACAGGAGTCACAGTCAGAGGAGTAACAGGAGTCACAGTTGGAGGAGTAACAGGAGTCACAGTCAGAGGAGTAACAGGAGTCACAGTTGGAGGAGTAACAGGAGTCACAGTTGGAGGAGTCCGAGGTAAATCTAACCAGTACAACAGAACTGATGCTCATGACATCACAACCCGAAGTCAAAGAGAAAATATTTAAAATCTTCCAGAACCAGAACCAGAACCTTCTTCAGGACAAATGAACCTTCTAGAACCTGCAACAGAACCTAAAGACTCTCCTCAGAACCTCTGGATTCTGGCCACTGAGCTCAGAGCCTGTTGGAAACTCCTGAGGGTTCTAACAACCTCCTTAAGAAACACAGGAAGCCGATCCTGCACCACAGCTCGAACCCACACCTGTACAGGGCACAGCCCTCTGTACAGTGAAGCCTGAAAGTATAGAGTCTAAACTGACACAGACTGCAACCTGTAAATAAAGGTTGCTGAAGATGTTTCACTCTCTGCTTCCAGCCAGTAAAAAAACTCCTAAAGGAAATGACATCATCGCTCATCCTCTTCATTATCCTCAGCTCGCCTGTTCAGTGTTTAAAAGCTCGGCTCATTTCACATTCAGGAACAACGGCGCTCTGCTGGCACACTGAGCACGCTCAGTAAAGGCACACGGCTCGTCCTCGCTCTTTAAATATGGATGTGTAAATCAGATGAACTGGCGATGTGTGCGCACAATATGGCCGCCTCCCTGGCAGGAGGAGCGGGGAGAAGACTTGGGAGAAAGACAAGAAACTGTGCGACATCATGCTGCAGCCACCTGTCGGGTTCAGCCCCGCGGTGCCTTCAGGGACTCACAGTTTTGTTGTTTCCTATCAATCAAGCTGAAGTCAGATGTTCATGTTTCTGCACTGGGTTTGAGAATCTGTCTGCTGACGCTGACAAAACAAAAAGACCCGGAGATTTAAAGGAGCAGACCGCAGGTTTATCCTGCAGACTCTCAGTGTTTAACATCACTCTGTTCTGTTTACACCTTTAATTTAATGATCCTAATGAGTCGCACCATATTTCAGTTTCAGAAGTTTAGTTTCACATGAAACAAGATTCTTTTATGCTATAATAATATATTTGTATGCTATCGTTGCGTATAAGCACACGTCAGAGATTCATGATTGATTACTGTGAATAAAGATGTTCGTCTTTATAAGCAAACAGACCTTATTTTTCTCTCATTATAACATTTAAATATCTTACAGTATCTACGCTTTTATTTATACTTTTGTCTTTTTATTTCTTTATTAGTATTTATGAATAAATTTAAATAAATATATAATTAATCACAAATTGGTTTTAAGTCTATGTCCTTCTACGGAAACCCGGAGAGGCAGAGCGACACATTTTCTAGGTCTGATCTTAATTTTTTGGTCTCCTTTATATTAAATAAAATGTATATAAAATAAAAATGATAAAATATTAAATTATAAAAAATGACTCAGGCGTCTTTTTCATTTTAGATGCGGCTCATCAAATTAAATATTTTGTATGAAATCAAACCTAAAATAAGAAAGACGTGTCAGTCATGTTGGATAACGTGCTAACAAACAAAATAAAATATCTACATCGTGTGTTTTTAAAGTTCATGAGAAGACAGCAACAATCACCTCTGACATGTTTTCACAGGATATATACAGGTAAAATAAACAGGTGATATTATTCTGAGGTCGTGAACCCAACCCTAACCCGACAGGACCTCTGTGACCTGCTGAGACATCATCCTTCTCACGTGTGATGTCGTATCACGGCAGCACAGTCCTGACTTAGGACTGCAGACGAGGATGAAACGACAACAATAAAAGCAGACGTTCACTGAGATGGACTCTGAAATGTAAGTGAACTTTGTACTGATGTGAAAGCAAAGTGACGGAAGCCTGGAGGGACAAATGCAATCAAGTTTTCTAAAATGAAGGAATCAGGATGAGTTTGTGTTTGTGGAGAGCCGTCTGGTCTGATAAACTCGTGTCTTTAAATTGATCCACATGTTTAAAAAAGATGAAAAAGGGAGAAATAGTCATTTAATTTAATTTTCTGTCGAACATCCAGAAACTGTCCTGAAAATACACGTCACTGTAAACTCTGCTTACAGCTGCTTTTATCATCGTCCTGATGATCAGATCACAGCAGACATTTGGCCTCAGTCGACAGTTTCATCAGCGCTGACGTGCCTCCGCTGTGATCGGGATGAAAACATGTTTCAGAGGAGAACACACTCTAATGGACGCTGAGATAACAACAGGCTCTATTCACAACACACCTCCGTATGAAAGCAACGCTCGCAGCTCGTGTCGGTCCTATCTGTAAATGGAATCACAGATTAGCATTGCAAAAGGAGGCGGCAGCCGGACCGGCCATTGTGAGCATCCGCCTCGTCCCTCCACGGCGTGCCGCGGCCCGTCGGAGGAGGCGACGCCTCCAACAAAGCCGAGAGCGAGAGGAAGGCAGCAAGCGTGATAAACGGGTGTTAAACAGAGAGCCCGAACACGCTCCCTCTTTCACGACCCGACGCAATGACATTTACTTATCGCACTAAACAGCCTTCCATCTGACCTTTCTGCTACTTTGAATGACATCTGGATATTCTGACGGAATAATCGGGACAGTAAAAGCACCGATTCAAGAAGGAGATAAGGAGTGTTCGGACGTCTAACTGTGGACAGCAGACAAAGAGTGTGAAGGACGAGCTGCAGAGAGGAGGAGGAGGGTTCACACACGGGAAAATGTTTACTTCACTGTCAGCGTGTAGAAGACAGCTTTCAGCAAAAAAACAACCTGATCCACTTCAAACCTTCACGTTAAGCTCCTTTGCAGGCCCGCAGAGAGCCTCAGCCCAACATCATAAACATGCTGAACTTGAATTTATATTCTAGACAAGCTCGGAAAGTTTCCAGAGAAAAATCCACCAGATGCATTTTGGGTAAATGTGTCTAAATTGATGCACAGGACAGGTGGGATAATTCCACCTATAACGCTGCTTAAGGTGTTAGGTGTTAATGTAAGAGCTGAAAGTGGAACAAATAAACCTTTAAACATTCACGCAGATATAAATCTGACTTTCCTCTCACGAAGGGGTTTATTCGTGCAAATCTCAAAACATCTTGAAATGATGGTGACAATTTTCCCCCAAAACTACGAGTACCATTTCAGTCACATGACCAGCAGACGAGCCGCTGCAGTGCTGTTCGTTTGTCTTACCGGTGTAGACGAAGCGTCCGGGCGCTCCTTTGCAGAACTGTTTGGATTTGTAGGACAGCGTGACCTCCACCACGCCAGGGATGTGACGAGGGGGGGTCTGGACCCGGATGGCGTGAGGGGTGATCAGCTGGATGACAAAACACACACACAGAAACAATCTGAGTCAAAACAAAGTCACATGCAGGGAACAGAAAGTGTCCAAGCTTCAGCTGACACTGGGACCGCTTTAAGTGACAGAACATCAGGTGTGATTAACAAGCCAGTCCTGATCGGCTCAGACTTCTCGTCCTGGTGTTCCAGTCGAGTGGATCCTGCATCTTTTCTCTTTCTAGAACAAACTTTCTGTCCGACTCTCTTCCTCCAATCTGGGTCATCATCAGTCTGTGTTCAGAGGGATTCTGGGCTTTGGAGTCCGTCTGCTCGCCGCCTGACGACGCTGATCAAAGTGAGGAGCGTGTGATGTGCAGCGTGTGGAGGTAAATCTGTCGCCTCTCGCCTCCTTCCCTCCTTCCCTGCCAGGTGTTCCGCTCTTCTGGACCTGCTTCAATATTTCATGGCGCTCCGTATGCGCAGCTCCTCCTGCACCTCAACGCGCTCTGAATCTACATATTTTTGGGGCCATGCAGACCTGACGGAGCCGCACAGATACAGATGCAGGTGTTCCTACAAATGAGAGAGTGTGTGTGTGTGCACATGAAGATGATGGAGAACATGATGTACTGTATGTGCAGCTGTTTCGGAGCACTGAGTGCATAATCATGTTTTTCTGTGAAAGTTCGGGGTCTGATTTCATCTGATAACTTAACAGGTTTAACTTCTCATGTTCCGCCTGTAACACTCGAGTTTGTTGGATCTCAGGCGAGAATCAGCTGAAAGGAGCAGGACGTCCAAAAAAACACAATCAGTTATGAAATAATCAAAATGGCCGTCGTCTCACCTCGCTCCACACCAGCATGGTGCCGAAGACGACCTGCAGGCCGTCGAAGAAGTTGTCCCCGATGAGGATGACGGTGGCTCCGCCGGTCGTCCAGCCCTCGCTCGGGCTGATGGCTTTGATGCAGGGCGTGGCTGCTTCGGAAACACAGGCGACACAACAGCAACATGAGCGCTACAGCTACTCCAAACTGCACCAGAGAACTCACACTAATGTTTCCCACAGAGGAAGAAGTTACCTCTACCTATGCAGTCATTAGCTAACAACTAACTAACAACAACACTTGGCTCAGGTTAGCAGATGCTAATGTGAAAATTACAGTTAGCCAGTAGTTAAGTTCAAGTAAGCTAACGGTTCATTAAGCAGGGAAAACAGTTTGATACAGGTTAGCTAGTTCAGTCAGATGCTAAAGGTTCAGTTTCAAGAGTCCGAACTGAAACAGTGTGTTTGTAAGCAAACAGACGACTTTAGCAAATCAAAAAGACCGACTAAGATCTGCAAAGCTAACCAGTCAAAGCTAAAAGAGTTTTGCTCCTGTGGGCTAATTGGTAGCAACTCAAACAGAGCCAATGAGAGCTTAGCTATCTGTTCCAATTAACCCTTTATAAGATACCGTTTTGTTAGCAAGTGGTTCAGTTAGCAACTCAGAGTTATGTTGATATTAGCTTTAAAGCTAAAGTTGTTTAAGCTCACAGGTAAATTTAGAGCTTAAAGACGTTGGTATGGATTAAGGTTAGCATCTTAATCAGTTTGGTTTGCTAATAACTAAGTTCAGTTCAGGTTGAGCTAACAGCTAAGTTTAACTGTTTGCAAAGTTTGTTTTAGGTTAGCTTGAGGTTCAGTCTAAGCTAACTGTTCAATAGCTTCAAGGTTTGTCTCACATTCAGTTGGAACAGTAAACACATGTAGTTTCTGTGGAGCTGGTCTGCCCTTTCACGAGTCAGGAACAGACTTTAACCTTTATCTTCAGCCTTCAAACTACTTCCTGTTTCCTGTCGTGTCTCCACAGTGTTTGCAGAGCTTGTCATTAGCACTTTAAACTGACGGGAACTAAAATACTTTCTGACATTGTTTTTCCAGCTGATGATTTTTCATATTCTTGTTTAGTGTGGACGAAGATTTCTGCTTTCATCAGTGTCAGACATGTCTGCCTTGACCTCTGACCTCCATGTTAACTGTTAATTATGGAATATTAAATGAGAGCTCTCAGTCAGACTTCCCTCCACAGGACTGGTCTCCCAGCAGCCTGTTAGTCCAGCACTAATACATGCAAAATGATTGGTTTTTCCAGTGCCACAGAGATCAATAAGGGGCTCCACATAAACAGAGTCTCCGTGAGGACTAGACTGTCGAGTCGAGTCGAGTCAGACAGGCGGACGGACTCGAGCTGCGAGGAAACAAGACGATCGAGGCTCCGCAGGTTTACAGCCTTTTCCCGGAGCAGGAGTCGTTTTATTGGGAGGAAGATTTTATATTCCAGTCAGAGCTCCGAGTTTCCTCTTGTTTACTCTGCGATCCATAAAGCCGGTGATCAGGGACTCTATTAAACATTACAGTAACAGTGTTCACCTCTGTCAGTGGAGTCATGTTCCTCTGCTGGTACGAGCTCACAGAGAGGAATCTACAGAGCATGTTTTACACGTCGATGCACCACGACGATGTCTTTTCCTTTGCTTTACAGTTTTGGTTCTTTGTTTCTCGTAAGGTCCCGAGGCCCTGACAGGAAGTTTACAGATAGTTTCCCCATCGTCTCAAACTGGTTTCCTGAGACTGCCAGAAATGTGCAACTGACATTTTCCCCTGAGCGAGTCAGGTCTCAGAAATCCATGAATCAGCACAACTTTGAACACTGGCTGACTTTGTGGTGGCAAGTTATCCTACATTCACTCCAAACCACAAAGAATCTGTCAATGAAAGAAAAGGAGGATCTTTTTTTTTGCATGGTTTCTCAGTCAGGTGATGGACTATAAAGATCGGTGACGGGGCCAACGCAGGACTGAAGTCAAACGTACTGTTTTGTCTTGAATTATTCTTGTTGTTTATTTCTACATTCTTTTGTTTTGCTGCCTAAATTGAAACAAACATTTCGGCTTCATGATGCACACCGCTGTTAGAAAGGGTTTCCTCTCCTCGTGAACAACATCTCCGTCTATCCAGTGCTCTTTGCTTTGCTGTTGTTCCCACCACCACTATGTCATGCTGTGTTAAGAAAGTATTTAACGTATTAGCAAGAAGTTTCCTGTCTGCACAAGATGGTTTCTCACGCACGTCCTCTTTGGGATTTGGCACAGTTGAGATCTCAGAATACAAAGCATTCAGGTGAAGTGTGAGGAGTGTTTCTGACGGTCCGGTCTCTGTTCTCAGAGACGTCGGACTTGAGTTTTGAAAGTCGCTCTGAGTTTCCAGATAAAAGGAAAGAAAAGCTGCGACCCTGAAGCAGCAGCCGAGGGTCGAGGCTTCCCCGCTCCGAGGACTCGATTGTCATCTGTTTATTAATTTCCCTCTTTTGTCACAGCAGTAAACAAACAGGCCGATGGGTCTGAGCGGGTGGAGTTGTTGTTGTTGTTGATGGTGGTGGTGGTGGAGGGGGACTTTCCAATCAAATGAACAGAGCACAAAGGCGAGGAGCAGGCGGTGGAAAGTTTTATCGAGGAGACGGGGGGGTTGAGGGTTGGTGACAAAGGCGGGAGCAGATGTTGAGGCTTTTTATCGCCTCTGAAAACATCCCAGTCTGGATGAGATGAAAGACCCGAGCTTTCCTCTGTGGGCTGAGATACGAGGACGTCTGGTAAACAACGGGCCCCTTTTGGCCCCTGCAGGACACCGTACAGCACGCCTGGGACCCTCAGAGCAGAGACGCTCCAGAACATGAATGTTTAAGTCCTCATTAGATACCTTTCCTCGAGGTGTTATCAAGGTGAGAAACAAAAACACCTCAGCTTCATGAATGACATATTTGTGTCAAACAGCATTTGTTTTATCCCTTTGGACGTGCCAGACGGGCGGGGTCTGACACCCAGCGCAGCACAGTGAGGCTATGAAACAGTGTAAGCACTCACAGGAGGTCAGCTTACTCTGCTTTCTCTTTGATCATCAACCTTATCCCGTCTGAAATGCCCCGGTGTGATAAACACCGCCCGCCTGGTGCTGCAAGTAGGTTAAACCAAACGAGACGATTACATCATCTGCTCCTGGAAAAGCCTGAAAACTTTACCGTGCAGAGGAAGACGTTTGGGAGGTGGAACAGGGAGGACAGGACGGCTGTTTGAAGCCTGAATGGTGGCGAATTGTTTTACTCTGTTTCACCTCCCAGTGGGGTGGAGTTCACCTCAAAGGACTGAGGGACGACTATCAAGTCACAAAATAAGTTTGGTCGAATTTTCTTTGACTGGAAGTTCTACCTGATACTTTCTGATGCCCTCATATTATAAGACCCACCCGTCTGGTGTTCCCAGCAGGTTAAAACAAGTGAACACCATCTCTCCTAGAAAAGCCTCAAACTTTAAAGCAAGGGAAACTGCAGAGCGAGGCGGTTTGGGATGTGAAAGAGGGAGAATCTGACCTGTGCCAAACTATTTCAGGGGTTTGATTTAGTCTGTGCGATGTCCCAGAGGGGTGGAGAGGGTTTATCTGGAAGTTCAGACAAAAGTTTCTGAAAGGTTTAGTCGTCTTTTTGTCACTTAGATTTTGTCGGATGCACCATCGCACCATGTCTCCTGGTGGTTTGGTGGGTTAGAGATGGTGGACTCTGGCTTGTAGATTTCAGACCAGTGTTTAAGGGTTTGTTTAACCTTCTTGTGTCAGACGGGCTGAGTTTACCAAAAAGGACGCCTGAATAAGTGTTCAAAGTTTTACACAGCCATGGGACGTATCCAAGGGCTGGTTTCCTCGAACTTCAGATTGAGTTTAGAGAAACTGCAGAGCGAGGCGTTTTGTGACGTGAAAGAGGGAGAATCTGACCTGTGCCAAACTATTTTAAGAGTTTGATTTAGTCTCTGCGATGTCCCAGAGGGGTGGGGAGGGTTTTTAAACCAAGTGTCTGGACGTTCAGACAAAAAGCTGGTTAAGTCTTTTTTTTGTCACTATGGTTTTGTCCACTTGTCAGATATGGAAAGCCCACCCGCCTGGTGTTTCATGTACTTATAAAACAAGCAGACACTCGGTCTCTCCTGGAAAAGTCTTGGACAGTCTTAAATCGGTGGTTTGGTGAACACAAGGTGGGAGACACCGGGCGTATGATCTCAGGCTGGTATTTTAGGGTTTGTTAGTTGGAGTTTATTGTGTTGGAAGTTTTAGGCCACGGGACATATCCAAGAGTTGGTTCAGCTTTACTTTTCAGTTACATAAATCTCAAGCAGAACTACATAAACCCTTTATATCATAAGCTCCACCCGTCTGGTGTTCCAGGTAGGATGAAACAAACAACAAACTACAGTATAAGCCTCAAACTTTAATGTGAGGCAACGGGGAACTGCAGAGGAAGGCTGTTTGGTGTCCAGTGAGTTTAACAAATATATAATGAGTTTGTTTCGCTCTCTCATAGGTGCCAGATGGGTGGTGCTTCCCACACAAGACAGACAATAAGTGCTGGGAGATTTTGACGTATAAATTAAAGCTCACTCTCCTTTGACCCACATCTTTTCTGGTACGGGTTTGGATAAACTCCACCCATCTGGCAGTCCAAGTAGGCCGAATCAAACGAGAGACTTATGTCATCGCGCCACAGCGAGCCAGGAGGGTTTTATTGGAGCGGGGACAGGGCAAAGAGGTATTAAAGTTTACTACTTCAGAGGAAATGTTACCTCGGAGCTCCGGCTCTCAGAGTCGAGTTTCACCGTGTGAAGTTTATACACGAATGATGAATTTTATTTGGTTGCTGTGGACGCTGGAAGAACGGAGCGTTTGTTCGCCGAGCTCTCCTGACGGTGCCGGACGGAGAGCTGCCAGCAGCTGCAGGGTTTCATAGAGACCTGCTTCACTCTTTAAAGGACAACTTCCTCAGATTACATCCTCTGCTGTGGACGCTTTTGGCTTTCATCACGTTCAATATTTCCTGTAGTCTTAGTGAATATTAAAATGAAACCGCCTGAATATGGCGAGTTCCTTCCAGTGAAGGCCGGAGCACGTGGACGTGAGTTTCATAAATGTAACATACAGAAGGTGTCACAATAAACAATGTGTTGTTTTACCAGGCTCTGAAGAAAGATAGGAGCCAGATGCATCATGGGAAATGTAGGATCCAGTGTTTTGGTTTGGTCAGAATATTTGTAACTCTGCTGATAAGATTTGGTTTGACTGTCTCTCACAAGCCCAACAACGTTATAGAAGTTAATACTCGATTACTAGAACTACAACAATATTATTTAACTTGTGTGTGAGAAGAGATCATTGGCTAAAAGAAATGATGCGAACAGTGTAGGTGTCACCTGTTACACTCTGATATCCCTGAGAGTCTTTAAGAGTCTGTCAAAGTCTCAGAGGGTCCATGATGGTCTCTGAGTCTTTGCTTGGCTCTGGAAATCTGACGGTCCTTTAAGAGGTCTATAGGAGTCCCTGAGAGTCCCTCTTGTCTTCCAGAGTCCCTAATCGTCTCTGAGACCCTCCAAGAGTCTCTGAGAGTCTTTGGATTCTTAAGAGTCTCTGTCAGATCCAGAGAGTCTCAGATGGTGTCTATGAGTCTCTAGAAGCTTCTGAGGTACTCTTACAGTCTCCAAGTCTATGGGAGACTCTGATGAAAGTCTCTATGAGTCCCTTAGAGTATCCTAAACGAGTCCAGGAATCTCTGACAGTGTTTTAGAGTCTGTGAGAGACCCTGACGGTCTCTGAGATACTCGAAGGCTGCTTTCACACCAAGAGCCAAACTGTTACAAAGTTGCATTCTGCCCCGAGTTTGGTTTCTGTCCACACGGCAGCTTTTACCAGCGGACCAAAAGTTTGGATGCGTGGGCAAACTGCTCTCTGATTGGTCAGAATTTCCACGAACAGCCTGATCAATCACACTCAACACGATCATGCCTTTTTAAAAAACTTTTAACCGACATCGTTCCACAGATCGATCAGTTCCATCTCGTTTAGCTTTTCACTGAACACTTTGAACACCTCCCTGTTCTCGTGCGTTTCCACAAGCTTCTGTGAAACTGTTTGGTAACCCTTATTTCTGTCGTAGCCCTCATCTCGTCGCTCCCCCATGTCTGTCCTCTATTCACCATGGTCCCATGGTTTGGTCCGCACCAGAGTTCGAATGCGTGTTCTCACCTGTCCAAGTAAAGTCCGAAATTATGGACCAAAGCTGTCAGGTGTGAAAGCACCCTTAAAGTCTCTCTGATAGGATGTGAGAGCCGATGTGAGTCTCTAATGGTCCTCTACAGTATCTAAAAGCGTCTAGGAATCAGTGATAGTGTCTTACAGTCTCTAAAAGTCTCTGATAGTTTCTCTGAAGTCTTTTAGAGTCTCTTAAAGCTGAGAGTCTCTGGAATTACTTTCTCTTTCTTACTTTCTTGAAGTCTCTGAGAGTCCTTGAGAGTCTCTTTAAGTCCCTAAAAGTTTCTAGAACTCTTTAAGTCTCAGTCTCAGAGAGTCCCTGACAGTCTCTTGAGGTCCCTGACAGTCTCTGAGCGACGTCTAACCTTCAGAGGGGTCCAGGCGTCGGGCGCGGCGGCCATGTTTGGAGTTGTTGTGGACGAACATGTTGTCTGACACCGCCAGCACGTGACCGTCCACGTTAACTGTAGTGGAAACCACCACCTGCACACAAACACACATCAGGGTCACTTAGAGCAGAACCGGGTCAGTCTGAACCAGGTGGACCAGGCGAGTCTCTTACCTGGAACCTCCGCATGTCTCGAGGGTTTCCTGCATTTTTCAAACAGTTCTGATTGCACTTGAGGAAGAACTTGAGGAAGAATCTGCAGAGAAAAACAGCCAGAACACAGCCAGATCAGACGACTGCTGCAGGGGTACAGTCTGATTACCCACAATGCATCACTTTCATTGAGAGCACAAACACAGATTCAGGTTTAGCGAGAACACTGCCGGGCTCAGTCTTTACAGGACGCTCATTTTACATCAGGGAAAGTTTGTGCAGCTGTACAGTCATTCATCAGAGAATACAGAGGATAAGTGTGTGTGTGTGTGTGTGTGTGTGTGTGTGTGTGTGTGTGTGCGTGTGTGTGTCTTTGAAGAGAGCGATGTGACGTCTGTTTGTGGTTAAACAAAAAGCATCTTTATTTACACTGGAGTCTAAAACATTCTTATTAATAAGATATATGACGTGTGCTTTGATCTTCTTGCTGTTAAACTGAAACGTCGTCGTCGTCTTCCTGTCAGGTCACACGTCGTCTCTGTCTCTCAGCTGCAGATGACATTATCATTCTGCGGCGGCGTCTTCATAAAGACAGTCGACACTTCCTGCAGACGGATGGCGTTTCATTAGGAACCGCCTTTTGATTTTCCCTCCTGCGTGTCCGATCTCGTCCGCCGCGTGTTGATTTACGCCCGTTTTTACGGCAGCAGAGGAGTATTGATTGGGAATGGATATCAATGAGGACGGGCGGTAATAACACGCAGCTCTGCAGGAGGACGGTGGGGGGGTCAGAATGGATTGCCACCTTAATGCATTTCCCACTGCCTTGTAATCTGTGCACATCCATCTCTCGGACCATCAGCCCCCCCTCCCGCTCTGATGGAGCGCCTTCTTTTTAATTGCCACATTATCACAATAATAATCCGGGCAGTTAACAAGCGGCAAGGTCGCAGACAGACATGTCACATTAACCAGGGGATAACCTCAGCAGAAGACCCACACCCATCTCTCCGCCCTCCTCCTCCTCCTGAGTCTTCTTCAGCAAGGCATGCTGGGAGAGCACAGGGAGGGGGGCGGGGATATAAATGAGGTCGGCATCGATTTCCACCTTAATAAGACGGTAACAATATCCTCCAAAACACACAGCGGGAGCTCAGACAGGAGCGGCAGCAGCTGCAGGTTTACCTCAGACACCGACGCCATAAAATTCACCTTCAATGATATTATTGTCGTCTTTAATGATGATGTCACTCAGGTGTTTGTCTGTCCTTAAAGAGGCTTCATGTATGGACGGTAACATGTTTAGGTCTGTTGGCTTACAGCGGTGAGAAGGCTCCATGTTTACCTTCCTAACAGACGTCAGAAGATAACAGAGAACACACAGACGAGTAAATGTGTGTGTGTGTGTGTCTGCTGCCTCTGATGACTGAGGTGAACTGGACCTTTAAAGAGACACAGAGAGGGTGCAGAGAGATGAGCCGTGTGTGTGTGTGTGTGTGTGTGTGTGTATCGACTGAAAGCTGATCTGCTGCTCTGAGGCTCTAATGCCCTTTATGGCAGAGAACAGAATAATGTGGAGCTCCATTCAGACGATACGAGTCCTTCAGAGAGCTGATACCGATCGATACGCAGCCGATCCACACACAGCGCGCGCACACAGGGCCGCACACTGTACACACACACACAAAGTACACACACATAACAAATACAAATATAAGAAGATGCTGCACATATACACACTGACAAATATATACACACAAATACACACAAACACAGGAGCACACATACACACATCATACACACTGTACACAAAAATAATACATGTTATACACACAAAGTAGTACACACAACTACACACAGATACAACAAGCTGCTACACATACACACTGTACACACACATATGCTACACACACACACACACACACACACATTGGAATATAAAACAATACACACCTACACACACACACACACACACTGAGACAAACAAAGACACACACACACACAAGGAGCTATTCAGAGACCCAAGTATGTACACACACACACACACACACAGATCGCAATACACACAAACAACATACACACTGAGACACATATCTCCCTGCACTCTGCTGTGTGTGTGTGTGTGTGTGTGTGTGTGTGTGTGTGTGTGTGTGTGTGTGTGTGTGTGTTTTCAGTAAAAAATGAGCCTAATCTGATTATCACAGAAACATCGCAGCTTCCCAGCAGCTGATTCTAACCCTCAAACACTTCCTGTTTACGTTACACACACACACACACACACACACACACACATCGTGTTGGAGATGAACTCTCCGTTCACAGTCACATGATCACACACTAACCAGTGGAGGCAGCGGCAGAGCAGCAGCTCCTGTGCCCTGTGAGGACAGTTAGCAGAGAGCGACGTCTCTCATCCACGCAGCAGGAGGAGCGAGAGGAGCAGAGAGTGAAGGGCCGAGGAGGACACACCGCCTCCTGATTCAAAACGGATCAACACATGATGAATACAGAGGCGGAGCACACAGCCTGGGCGCCATCATTAGCTCTCCTTCTTCTTCTTCTGTGGCTCTTTAACAGGGAGGTGGAGATAATGAGAGAGAGGGAGTCTGCTGGTGTCAGCTGTCACCTCATTACACCAGCCGACAATCAATCACGGGAGGACAGAGAGGAGCTTCACGCAGCTCTGAAAGCACTGCTGCTCCTCCTGCAGGAGAACACGGGGCTTCAGGTCACAGCCCGGACACGCTAACCCCGCCCACTACCTCATGAGCCTGAACGCTGGTCACTTAATTCTGCACATTTCAATCATTTCTTCTTGAAGATGTAAAATGTTAAAGTCGAGGTGAAATGAAAAAGGCCATTTTAATCCTTTAAGATCTCATCACACGGTAACACTGAGCATGTGTTTGACAATATAGGCCAAAAAAGCACAGAGAATCCGTTTCTTCGTATTCTTATATCAGAATCATTTTTACTTCCTGTAAAACTACATTTCCCGCGTGCTTACGTCAGTTAGCACCAAACAATTCAACCAATCAATCTGCAACATTTAGCCGCAGAGCACCAAGAACGCTCGGCCAGTTAGCTAGCTGCTGCGCTGTGGAGAACGTCTGTCTACGCCCACTTCTCAACGATCCAATCAAATCCCTCTCACGATATGTCCCGCCTGCACGTCCTGCTTCACTCGGACATACGTCACGATACGGAAGCTAGATACTCTGATGTTTCAGCTCGACTCTAAAGCAGTAAATACATCCCACATGTTGCTTTAGAGACAGGAGACACTGCGCAGCTGCCAGAGACAGAAGAAGAAGAAGAAGAAAATCTGTAAACACAGTTTAAGAAGTGTGTTTTTCTCTGCACTCACTCTAACTCTGACTAAATCTGTTTAATCCTCTGACTCAAAGTGTTTCACTGTATTTCACCTTTAATCCTGAGTGAAGCAGCAGCATGACGGAGGCCGCTGTAATTGTTCCAGTGGAGCCGATTTAAAGCTAATTTAGCTCACACAGGGGGGGAGGAGGGGGAGGAGGGGGGAGGAGGAGGTGAGGAGGAGGTGAGGAGGGGACTGCTGGTCTGACTTCAGCGTTTTTCACCGGCCACTCCAGATGATGTCACCCCGACCACACCCAGTGCACTATGGGAAGCAATTACGTCGGGCTCAGATTACAAGGCCCTGATGAACACACACACGCACACACACACACACACACACGCACACACGCACACACACACACACACACACGCACACACACACACACACACACAAACACACAAACACACGCACACACACACACACACACACAAACACACAAACACACACACACACACACACACACACACACACACACACACACACACACACACACACACACACACGCTCCCTGGAGTCTCTCACTTATTACGTTAGGCAAGAAAGAAAAAGAAGCAGAAAAAAAATCAATATTTCAGCAGGAGTATTTTTAAAAGCCGCTCTCTCTCTCTCTCTCTCTCTCTCTCTCTCTCTCTCTCTCTCTCTCCCTCGCTCGCCCTCACAGTTTGATTCTCTCTGTGAGGAGCCACCTCGCCGCCCGCCGCTGCCACTTTACCACCTGACCGGCCACCTGGCGAGCCCGGGCCAGCACGCCGCCACCAGCGCCGCCGTCGCCTCGTCTTACTGGTGACACAGTGAAACTAAGCACAAAGCAAGCGTGGCGAGCCGAGGCCACAGCGAGCGAGCAACAATCCGTCCTGGTTAACCCGCCGACCGCCGCGCCGTCACAGCTCATCTGTTAGCGGCTAACGAACAAACCGAGCAGAGAAACAAAGGCAGAAAAAGAAGCTCGCAGGCGCTTTGAGTTGCACAAACATCAGAAGAAGAAGAAGAAGAAGAAGAAGAGGGGGACGGCCTCATTAGGAGGCTGAGTAAAGTCTAATATTGACTCTGCCGTGTTGTTGAAACGCCCTCTTCAAATAATTACTGAAGAATTCACAGGATGCTCCTCGCTGCTAATTAGGATATGAAACAAGAGCGGCTTCACGCCCATTACCATTACATGATGATTCACTGGCCTCAGCACCAGCCTGTGTGTGTGTGTGTGTTTGCTTTGTCTGGCCTTATTACAGCACCGAGCCGCTGTGTGTGTGTGTGTGTGCGTGTGTGTGTGTGTGTGTGTGTGGACAAGGGCCCTCCTTGGCTCTGCTACACGCCATCAATAATTCACAAGCCAAGATGGCAATTACAGGACCATGTACAATCAAACTAAATATTTGATGAGGCACTAAAACAGTCCCTGGAACAGATCTGCCTCTGTCTCTCTCTGTCTCTTTCTCTGCCTCTCTCTCTCTCACACACACACTCACACACACACACACACACACACACACACACACACACACACACACACACACACACACACACAGCCTCTGCACTGTCTATTGTCACAACACATTAGGTCCTCGGTCCCTTATTCCCCAGACTTTGTCTTGACACGCAAAAGCAGTTTATTCTGCTAAAAGAGCCTCGCACTATTCATTTGTTCCGTCTGAAATATTGAGTGTCACCATGATGCATTCTGGGAGGCTGCACATCGCCGGCCGCTGCCTTTTATTTTTTGCAAATAAAGTGTCAAAGCAAACGGGGGAGGAGGTGTCGCATTAAATATCTGAAACTAATCAATCTGAATCGATCGCAATAAAAAAGGGACAAGCCTCCTCCTCCTCCTCCTCCTCCTCCTCCTCCTCCTCGTTCTCCTCCTCTGTGGCCGGAGGGAAATTTTTCTGCATTACAAATAATGTGACACAAAATCCATCGTTATAAAAAAAAAGCTGAAAACGTGATGACTCCATCGCAGGATCGATGGCTGACGACGAGATGTAAAAACACATGAAGGAGTTTGTCTGCAGGGAGGAATCATTCAGACGCTAATCGTTTGACATCAGGAAGGTTTTATTGGAGGTGAATGTATTTAAACATGGAGCCTCTTCTTTATACATTTAAGGGTCTACATGACGAACAGGTACAAAAGGTGTCTGAATGTCTGCAGGAGATGTGTTCATCCTGCAGCCATTACAGCCTGTTTCACTGCTGCAGCCATCGTGTCTACAGATTTCTTTATTACAGATGATTTTAATCTCAGCTGACTCAACAGATTTTAGAGACGAGTAAACTCTCTGTAACCGTAAGGAGCAGTGAGACGGGGAGCGTTCAGAGTCACAAACACAACACAGAGGAAGACAGCCGACAGGAAGAGAGCAGAGATGTTTTAACATGAAAGTGTTTGTAGATTCTTCCTGTTTGTGTTCTGTTGTTTCCTGCTCGCTGGAGGTGAGACAGCAGCGTGTGTGTGTCTGTTTGTGTGTGTGTGTAAAAATGTTGTGAAGAGATGTTGCGCATAACAGAACACATGCTGAGTTCCTGGAGCGCAGAATGAACAGAACATCCCATAATTATTTCATACTGCTCAGAGAGAGAGCGAAAAAGAGAATTTCTTTTTACTTGAATAAACCAGTTCTCTTTAAAACACACACACACACACACACACACACACACTGAACTCAGGTTCCTCCTGAGCTGTATTTTGGCAGCGATCAACATATTTGTCTCCTCGATCGAAAAATCATCCGTGTGATGCAACTCTGCAGCCGGACAGAGAGTGTGTGTGAGTGTGTGAATGAGTGTATGTGTAAGAATGTGTGCGTGTGTGTGTGTGTGTGTGTGTGTGTGTGTGTGTGTGTGTGTGTGTGTGTGTGTGTGTGTGAGTGTGTGTGTGTGAGTGACATCATGACAGAAAAATGAGGTGGAAATGGGAAAAAGATTCAAAATTCAGGGAAAAACATCCAAGTCTTCATGAAAACAGTGAACAAACTGTTCAGCCAATCAGGTGCACATAAAGACACACACACCCATTTAGATGTGTGTTTAAAAGCCTGAATACACCCACACACACACACACACACACACACACACACACACACACACGTTGTTGGTGTTGGAAAATGTTGTCAGCACGTCTTAAAGCAAATCCATTTTTTAAAGGCACAGTTTGTAACTTTTACCATGAGGAGTCCCTCACTCAAAACAATAGCAAAAGACGCAGTTTGATGACATCATCAAGAAACAACCACCGTTCACGACGTTCAAACGGTGGCCATTTTCCTCTGACATCACACTCCTCGATTGTTTACAAAGTAAACAGACAGTGATTGTGAAATTCTGCAGGGAGATGTGGACACACTTCAAGTTAAAACAACGTATTTGATAAAACATCAGCTTTCATTGAGCTTTCCACCCGGAGTGTGATGTCAGAGGAAAATGGCCGTAAATATGAAGAATCGGCAGTGAACACCACTCCGATGGGACTCAGAACAAATGATGTGTTCATCACGTTATATTTAGTCTAATCGTTATATAAGTATTCAGGTTAATAAAACATTAAAAAACATTTGTGACCAGCAGTAGCTGTCCCATCACTACCTAGACTAGCTGCAGCCCCAAGGGATCATGGGAGTTGTAGTGTACAGTATGTAGTGCAGTATTTGTGCACAGCTTGGCAGCATATTGTCAAGCAGAGGGAGCGTCGAGCAAACAGCTGCCACCAGATAAACCTCAACAGACGACAAAGCCAGGGAGAAATATGGGAGAGACGGTCTGGAAACAGCCTGGAAACAACCTGGAATAACAACCTGGAATAAAGTCTGGAAACAGCCTGGACTAAAGTCTGGAATAAAGTCTGGACTAAAGTCTGGAATAAAGCCTGGAAACAACCTGGAATAAAGTCTGGAAACCACCTGGACTAAAGTCTGGAATAAAGTCTGGAATAAAGTCTGGAAAAAAGTCTGGAAACATCCTGGAATTAAGTCTGGAATAAAGTCTGGAATAAAGTCTGGAATAAAGTCTGGAATAAAGTCTGGAAACATCCTGGAATTAAGTCTGGAATAAAGTCTGGAAACAGCATGAAACAGCCTCGGAAAAAAAACAGGAAAC
Source organism: Semicossyphus pulcher (assembly GCF_022749685.1). Classification (NCBI taxonomy): domain Eukaryota; kingdom Metazoa; phylum Chordata; class Actinopteri; order Labriformes; family Labridae; genus Semicossyphus; species Semicossyphus pulcher. The sequence goes on from NW_027211693.1 coordinate 3,519,470, forward strand.
AGCCTAGAATAACGTCTGGAATAAAGTCTGGAAATGGTCCATAAGCAGCACAGAAACAGCCAGCCCACTCAGGGGAAAAAGATTGGGCCCTGCACCACTAAATTATAAAATTACTCCTCAGACAAGTTCACACACCACCTGCAATTTGTCCTGTTAATTATGCAAAGATAATTGGTGACTCTCAAGCTCGAGACCAGAGAACTCCAGGCAACCTTCAAGGCTCTTCCAGGGAGCTCCAGGGGCAAAAAATGTTATGTTAATGTTTGAATTTAATCCACCAGATATTATCCAAACTTAGAGACAGGGAAACATGTCTGTTTAATTATCTACAGGACGAGCTCTGAGTGTAAAGTGCAGCAGGTCTTCATCTTCTTTCACTGAAGCCTTGTTATAAGGACGTCTTGTTTTGTCTGTTTCTTTGTTCCAAGTTAGCATTTGGTACTTATTTAGCCCTTAAGCCACAGTTAGCATTTGTAAAGGACTTACTTTATCAGCCAAGCTAGAATATGTTAGTAAACTTCTTTAAGAGATGAGTTAGCATTCATGAGCAACTCCCTCTTTTAGCCAAGTTAGCAGCTGTTAGCAACATACTGCTGCTCAGCTGCATTAGGACGGGATGCTAACTTAATTTAAAAGATCAGTTAGCATTATTTTGCAACATTGCGTTATCAGGCAATACAGCAACTTACTGTTTTAGTCGCAACTTAGTTTCTTAGCCATAGTAGCATTTGTTACCAACTTACCTTACCAGCTAAGTTAGTAAATTTCACTTTATCAGTCATGCTAGCACATTGTCAACTTAGCCTCTCTGCCGTGTTGTTAATTTATCATTGCATGCTAGCAATTCACTCACTCTTTAAGTCAAGTCAGCATTAGCTAGCCACTCTCTTTATGAGATTAGCATCTAACTTGCTCTTTCAGCCACTTCAAATATTACTGACTTACTGTTTAAGACAAATTAGCATTTGTTCAGCAATGTCAAGTTACAGTAGAGCCACACATTGTGAGCCAAGCTAGCACTTGTTAGCGCCAGCTTTGATAGCACTTTTTCTACATACTTTCAGCTGAGTACGTATTTTGTAGTTACACGCTAAGTTAGCATGCTAGCAACTTTGTATTTCACCCAAATTACAATTCCAAGATTAGCACATTAGTAACTTTGACTTTTAAGAAATATGAATTATTAGCATTTTACTGATTTAGTGACATTAGCATTTATTAGCACCTTATGTTACCAATTAACTTTGTACTAAATACAGCCACATTTAGTGAACCAAGTTAGCAACTTACTTTATTAACCAAGCTGAAAGGTGCCAGGTGTTGAAAACTTTTGTTTCAGTAAACTTTCACTTGTTGTGATGAAAATGAGCCTAAACATCAGCTTGAGCTAACTCGGGTACAACACCACGCCTGCAGCTTGTTCCTTCCCTCTCTGGTCGTGTTGCTCGCCTCTCAGTTACTTGTTAAACTAATTTTTAAAAAACAACTTTTGGCAGAATTTTCTGTAAACACTAATTCCCTGAGACCGCTGTGAATAAAAACGGGCTAATGAAAAGGTCAACAGCTCAAGTCTTCACGTGCAGCTCTCTGGGACTGAAACTAATCGATTCTGGGCCTGAGGGTCACTGTGAATCTGTCTAGGGTCAAAGTTCATGAACTACACATTTCATGGAAATACTCAAGTCCTCAAGAAACATTGTGATGTCATTTCAGCTCATAATTTTCACTCTTAACTTTTTGTTGCAGCTGATGATCAGTGAACTTTCTGTCTGATTCTTCAGTTGTTCTGTTTTTGTGACTTTGGTTTGTCTTCAGGTGATCTAGAGCATTGTTCCACAATAGTTCTGTCTCCAGCCACTGCTGCTGGCTCTTCGTGCTGAACTGAAGGCTTTCTTTATTCCCTCTGGGCGGAGACGATCCTTCAGCTTATAGTCTGATGAAATCCCCCTTAAACCCAGCAGATAAACTCCAACCCGCCTGAAGGTAAAAACCAAAAACCTTTTCTTTCCTGAAAAGTTGACGTTTCTTCCTGAGAGGTTTGTCTTGTATTTCATCATGGTAGAACTGTTCTGGCTCAAAGGCACATCAGCAGGTGATATCATGAGCCGAATTCTGCTGTGACGTCAGATAATGCAGCTCGGCTTCTGTCCAAACCTTTAAAATTAAGGTCAGACCTCAAACATCAACATATAAATAAAAGTACACAAAGAGAAATACAGATGCACAAAGAGAAGCCGCTCTTCAGGGAGAACAGACTCAGTTTCCAGACGTACAAACTCAATAAGTTCCTGACCTGTCGACTGCTCTCTGACCTGATAATCTCAGGATACTTCCTTCAGTTCGCTGTCGTTACTCAGAGCTGCAAACAAGCAAAGTTACAGCCTCAGATTCTGTTTGCAGCATCGTTTCTGTCTGAGCTCCCAGAACGAAACAAATGAAGTCCTGTAAACTGCCTGGACTGTTACTACTTCCTGCTAACAATACCATAGTGCATTGTACGATCGCATGGCATCAATAGCTTTAGCATCTTTGGACGTTACAGTAAGCAGCTAAAGGTTTAGTGCTGTAATTTTATAATGTTTATAGAACGACAAGAGTCCATGCAGAACTGAGAGACGCGGGTTAAATGCTGTAATTATGTCACGTTGTGTAAGTGAGAAGTGAGCTGGTTGATGTCACTGTGGCTACGTGTCTAGGCTAGTAGCTAGCTTATAAATAAAATGGCCAACAAACAAGTCTGAGATAGAAAGTTTAGTCATCACAGATAAACTGGAATATTATGGCACAGAGATATTAGCTGACAGTTAGCTTAGCTGCAGCAGCTGAATTCAGCAGAGCAGGCAGTAGTAAACGATGACGGATTGGGCTAAAAGAAATGAAAGTAAAACATTAACCTGAGCGTCTGCTCCCTCACTGTTCCCTGATTAACCTGCAGTTACTTCCTCCTAAAGGTCAGATCTCACACTAAGTGACAGTAATGGTTTCTGTGAGCACTTCTGTCTCATTTATAAAAAACATGTTCCTCTCCACTTTTATGATTCATTTAACACTCGCTGCTCCGCCTGCCTGAGCACTAAATTCTTAATATGTACAACATGATTTAATTATTGCTCCACATGAAGAACCAAGACAGACACTAACGATTTAATCAATGTTTTACACCATGTGAAATATGTTTGCTTTTGCAGTCACTCCATCACTACATGTGGTTAAAGTGCTTCACTTAAAGGAACAATCCACTGTTTATTTACTGACCGTGTACTTTATTTATTTTGACTTCAAGTTTACAGTTTATTACGTCTTTACACGACACGGACCTTTAATAACAGAACATTAATACTAAAGTAATACCACAGAGTCACTGATAATACTGCCATCACTATTACTACCTCTCCTGCAGCTATAGTCAGCAGCACTGCTACTGTTTTAATGCTACTACTGGAAGTCGACTAGTGTAAAAACTGCAAGACCTGCCACTGCTATTAACAATACTACTACTAGGTTACTACGGTTACAACTCCTGCCATCACTAACTGCTAGAACAAGTGCCAGCACCACTACGTCTACTACTATTAGCTTTATACCACTGATAGACCTGCCACTATCACTACTTATAGTGTCGCTGCTACTGCCACTGCCACTGCTCCTAATCCTCCTCCAACTGCAACTACTACCACTACATTACCCAAAACCACCCCTACTTCTTCCGGTACTACCAATCCTAAAACTGCTTCTACATCATCATCACCACACCCACTAGTGCTACTGAAGCCACCACTTGTGATCTATCACAACTACTACTGTCATCAACACCACCCACCATTACCTCTACTGCTTATACTATTACAACCACACTACTACTGCGGCTCAGTCGGTCGTCTCTCAATCGGAAGGTTGGCGGTTCGATCCCTGACTGCTGTCTCTCAATCGGAAGGTTGGCGGTTCGATCCCTGACTGCTGTCTCTCAATCGGAAGGTTGGCGGTTCGATCCCTGACTGCTGTCTCTCAATCGGAAGGTTGGCGGTTCGATCCCTGACTGCTGTCTCTCAATCGGAAGGTTGGCGGTTCGATCCCTGACTGCTGTCTCTCAATCGGAAGGTTGGCGGTTCGATCCCTGACTGCTTCAGTCACATGTTGAAGACGGTGACACACTGAACCCCAAATTGCTCCCAGTGGCAGAGCCATCAGGTGTGAATGTGCATAGATCAGGTTGGACACTGGCTCTCAGGTCTCTGCCATCAGTGTGTGAATGAGTGTGTGAATGGGTGAATGTGACATGTAGTGTAAAAGCAGCTTTGAGTGGTCGTAAGACTAGAAAAGAGACAGTCCATTTACCATTCACTACCACCAACACCACCCAGCACTACCTCTACCACTACCGCAACTACTACCACTACTACATAACCCATAACCACCAGAACTACGACTTCATTACTCTACTATCACTACTACTGCCAACACAACTGCTGCTCCTGAACTGCTGCTACATCTATTATTACTACATATAATAGTGCCACTGTCACTTTAATAACTACTGCTGTGTAACTGCCAGCCGTCGTGCTTCTGAAGACTGACTACAGTGAGTGTCACATGGGTATAAAGATAATACAGTGCTGAAAGTCCATCAGTACTTTGACTGCGCTCACAGTATCATCAGTACTCCTTCAGCTGCAGTGTCTGAGGAGTGAGTCCGACTGAACGTCTCTCTGTATGAAGTCTTTCCTTTATTTATCGGATGAGTCGCAGAAAGCAGCAGCACAGATTACCTCTCACTCATCAGCCTGACAATCGCTCCTCTTTATGATCATTATTATTCCAAACAGCTCGTTCTGCGCTCAGATTTTAATTAACTGTCTGACTGCTGAAGGTTCAACGTCCGGCTTTATTCAAGCTAAATTAAAGGAAGAAGAAAAACCCTGGTCATTTGAATAATCGCCTGGGGCCTGCCTTCCAACCATTTCATTTCAATATCTCTTCATGCCACTTTCACCTCTCCTGCTGCGGCTCAGAGTGAAGGAAAATAAAATGTTTCTGTGTCGCCTGAACAGGAAACTCCACAGAGTCAATAATTTACAACAAAAAGATCATAAAAAAACAGGATCTTTTTTTAAACCGTCTGCGGAGCTGCAGCTGCTGAAAAAACTCAAACTCATTCACAGCCTGATTAATGTTTTATTACTCATCAATCAGTTTCTACACCATTTCAGCGTATGGTACGGAAGCCTGTGGCTGCCAATATTAAAATACAATCACTTACAACATTCACCATTTGTGTGCACACTGTTTAGATGGTTAAATAAAACTTCAGAATTAAATCAAACCGTACTCGTGAAGGATGATCATCGTTCATTTAAACATCATTATAAGACTGATAACGATGCCAAAATAAAAATTTAAATGACAAATAATTTTCTATTGAATGTAAAATCAGGTTTGCATTTCTTCTTAGCGGACAACGTGTAACTTAAACATGAAACCACATTTGCTTTGTAATCTAAATTAAGTCCTAATTTTAACTTTTAACTTTTTCT